>NC_066618.1:156995883-157309616 GCF_025201925.1 Gopherus flavomarginatus | reverse complement strand
ATATTTTGCAACACCGCTATAAACTTTTGACCAGAAAGAGGCAGTTAAAACAATGACCTAAACAGCCTGATGCGGGTATGAATTTGCCAGTTTTGGAGTGGCTAATAAGACCATGTGTTGTGCCTGTGTTTTTCCAGTAGTGAGGTGGCAAGTTGACACCAGAAACAGAAGATACATTTGTCTATCCTTGCTGTTCTTTTTTATCCTTTCTTGTGTGTGTTTGTGTTATTCGATTTTCAAGGTCAGATTATATATTTTTTTTTCTCTCTCTCCCCTTCTCTCCACGCACGTGCATACACACACACAGTTTTCACAAATAAAAATGCTGAGTTCAACACACTATGATGCACATTTTCCTATTATTCACTACTTGCAAGTATTGAAATGGCTGACAAGTATTTGCGAAAGTATCCTCCAAAAGTTGCACAGGCAATTATTCATCTGAAACGTCCTATTCAGATCCAGACGTCCAGTGTGTTTAGAATCCAAATATCCCTAAACTTGAAGAAGGTAAAATCCTGGTGCCATTGAAGTCAATGAGTGTTCAGTCATGGATATCAATGGGACCAGGCTATTACTCAAAATCTGTTGATTAATGATAAAGTCCAATCGTGATTAGAACTTGTTGATCTTTGGCACATAGGAAGACATGGTCCCTGCTCAACAGATCCAGAATTCGGGTGTACTCAAATACAATAATTTGGTTTGACTTAATATTTACCTATAGAAATCAAATGGTATATTGGGACACTGCAAGTAACAACTCCAGCACACAAAAGCATGACTAAAACTCTCTACAAAACCCCAAACCAAATACAACAACATAGCATCAGAATAAGACAATTTAGCATGCAGTTAAAGATACAGCACCATGTACTGGTGGAACTGTGCTGTCTATATAAATCATTATAGTGCCTATCCATAAAAATAAGCCAACTGACATTGATGATGCACTAGTGACTATCTAATATCCATACTAACACCACTCTTGGGGATCATGTCATGAAGCCATTACTCCATTCCTTTTTACTGTAAGTGATGTAATTTCAGAACAAAAACTAAAGAGAAGCCATTTTAATTCTAAGAGATAAAATTAAGATATTCATTTAAAGACTAAAAAAAATGTTTATTTTTTTTAGCTCCCGGAAATGAAGATGTAATAAGTCACTAACTGCCTCACAGCAGTATTTTACATGCCAATGGATTATGCGGGGTTTTAATACCTAATTGTTTTATGATCCAAAATGTACCATTGCCATAACAATCCTTATATCCTATGCAACATGCATCAATATCAAAGAGGATCCTTGAAGAAAAGCCCACACATGCTCATTGTTGTTTTCAGAGATGGGCCCCCAACCTAAATTGTATCTTGGAACATTTGCCAACTGACTGAGAGTTTGCAACCTGGATCTAACTTTTGTGTCTTAAGTCATTCTCTTTTCATTCTGCAGTATAACGAGAAAGAAAGCTCTATGGCAATAACCTCTTGGAACAGCCTTAGTGCGGCTTTTCAGTTTCAAAGCTCATTGTTGAACTAGTATCTTTTCCCTGCCAAGTAGCTGTGAGATGTGAAATTGTTCCCCGTGGCGGCTCTAAAGCTCACAGCTTAAGGGCTTGTCTTCACTAGAAAATTACACCAAGTTACAACATGACCCAAAATCTCATGCTAACTAACATGATGTTGAACATGATGTAACAGCACTACAGAAGGTCCCAGTTTCAATTCCTTGCTTTGCCACCAGCTTCCTGTGTGACTTTGGAAAAATTAGAGCTTGTCTAGACAAACAGTTACTGCTTGGAAAGCTGGAGTGTAAATCTATAGCATGCTAGCTGTCCATGTGGACCCTGCTACCGCACACTAACAGTTCATAGACTCATAGACTTTAGGGTCAGAAGGGACCAATGTGATCATCTAGTCTGACCTCCTGCACAAAGCAAGCCACAGAACCCTACCCATCTACTTCTATAACAAACCCCTATGTCCAAGTTATTGAAGTCTTCAAATTGTGGTTTGAAGACCTCAAGCTGCAGAAAATCCACCAGCAAGTGACCCATGCCCCACGCTGCAGAGGAAGGCGAAAAACCTCCAGGGCCTCTGCCAATCTGCCCTGGAGGAAAATTCCTTCTCGACCCCAAATATGGCGATCAGCTAAACCCTGAGCATGTGGGCAAGACTCACCAGCCAGCACTCAAGAAAGAATTCTCTGCAGTAACTCAGATCCCATCCCATCCCACATCCCATCACTGACCACTGGGCATACTTATCTGCTGATAATCAAAGATCAATTGCCAAAATTAAGCTATCCCATCATACCATCCCTTCCATAAACTTATCAAGCTTAGTCTTAAAGCCAGATATGTCTTTTGCCCCCACTATTCCCCTTGGAAGGCGGTTCCAGAACTTCACTCCTCTAATGGTTAGAAACCTTCGTCTAATTTCAAGTCTAAACTTCCTAGTGTCCAGTTTATACCCATTCATTCTTGTGTCTACATTGGTACTAAGCTTAAATAATTCCTCTCCCTCCCTAATATTAATCCCTCTGATATATTTATAAAGAGCAAGCATATCCCCCCTCAGCCTTTTTTTGGCTAGACTAAACAAGCCAAGCTCTTTGAGTCTCCTTTCATATGACAAGTTTTCAATTCCTCGGATCATCCTAGTAGCCCGTCTCTGAACCTGTTCCAGTTTGAATTCATCCTTCTTAAACATGGGAGACCAGAACTGCACACAGTATTCCAGGTGAGGTCTCACCAGCACCTTATATAACTGTACTAACACCTCCTTATCTTTGCTGGAAATACCTCGCCTGATGCATCCTAAAACCGCATTAGCTTTTTTAACGGCCATATCACATTGGCGGCTCATAGTCATCCTGTGATCAACCAATACTCCAAGGTCCTTCTCCTCCTCTGTTGCTTCCAACTGATGTGTCCCCAATGTATATCTAAAATTCTTATTATTAATCCCTAAGTGCATGACCTTGCACTTTTCACTATTAAATTTCATCCTATTACTATTACTCCAGTTTGCAAGGTCATCCAGATCTTCCTGTATGATATCCCGGTCCTCCTCTGTGTTAGCAATACCCCCCAGCTTCATGTCATCCGCAAACTTTATTAGCACATTCCCACTTTTTGTGCCAAGATCAGTAATAAAAAAGGTTAAATAAGATTGGTCCCAAAACCGATCCCTGAGGAACTCCACTAGTAACCTCCTTCCAGCCTGACAGTTCACCCTTCAGTACGACCCGTTGTAGTCTCCCCTTTAACCAGTTCCTTATCCACCTTTCAATTTTCATATTGATCTCCATCTTTTCCAATTTGACTAACAATTCCCCATGTGGAACCGTGTCAAATGCCTTACTGAAATCGAGGTAAATTAGGTCTACTGCATTTCCTTTGTCTAAATAATCTGTCACTTTCTCAAAGAAGGAGATCAGGTTGGTTTGGCACGATCTACCTTTAGTAAAACCATGTTGTAATTTGTCCCAATTACCATTGACCTCAATGTCCTTAACTACTTTCTCCTTCAAAAATTTTTCCAAGGCCTTACATACTACAGATGTCAAACTAACAGGCCTATAGTTACTCGGATCACCTTTTTCCCCTTTCTTAAAGATAGGAACTATGTTAGCAATTCTCCAGTCGTACGGTACAACCCCTGAGTTTACCGATTCATTAAAAATTCTCGCTAACGGGCTTGCAATTTCATGCACCAGTTCCTTTAATATTCTCTGATGAAGATTGTCTGGGCCCTCCGATTTTGTCCCATTAAGCTGTTCAAGTTTGGCTTCTACCTCAGATGTAGTAATATCCACCTCCATATCCTCATTCCCGTTTGTCATCCTTCCATTATCCCTAAGCTCCTCATTAGCCTTATTAAAGACTGAGGCAAAGTACTTATTTAGATATTGGGCCATGCCTAGGTTATCCTTAACCTCCTTTCCATCCTCAGTGTTTAGCGATCCCACTTCTTCTTTCTTCATTTTCTTCTTATTTATATGGCTATAGAACCTTTTACTATTGGTTTTAATTCCTTTTGCAAGGTCCAACTCTACTTGGCTTTTAGCCTTTCTCACTTTATCCCTACATGTTCTGACCTCACTAAGGTAGCTTTCCTTGCTACTCCCAGTTCGCCAGTGTGCGCTGATCTACTCCACTTTGAAACAGGAGTAGATCAAAGCACACCACGGAAATGTAGGAGCAGGGTCTTCCCGGACAGTTAGTCAATGCCATTCTAGTATGCTCTAGATTTACACCCCAGTTTGCCACACAGCTCATGTTCATCTAGGACAAGACCTTACTTAGGGTATGACTGCAGTCTGGGTAGGCATCTAGCTTTAATCTGGTTAGTGCAGCTAAAAATAGCAGGGAAGATGCAGCCACACAGGCCCCAATGCAGGCTGTACAAGTCTGCCCAGAATCCAGGCTACGTACTCGTATGCCTAGCCCGCGCCAAGGTTCATGCCGGTATCTCTCAAATAGTGCTTTTAGCTGTGCTAGTCAGATGAAAGCTAGATGCCTACCCAGACTGCAGTCCCACCTCCAACTGTAGTGTAGACATACATTTCTCTGTGCCTCAGGGTACATCTTCACTACCCACCGTATCGGCGGGTAGCAATCGATTGCTCGGGGATCGATATATCGCATCTCATCTAGACGCGATATATCGATCCCCGAACGCGCTTATATCTATTCTGTAACTCCACCAACCCGAATGGAGTTGCGGAATCGACAGGGGGAGCCGCGGACATCGATCCCGCGCCGTGAGGACAGTGAGTAATTCGATCTTAGATACTTCGACTTCAGCTACATTATTCATGTAGCTGAAGTTGCGTATCTAAGATCGATTTTCCCCCGTAGTGTAGACCAGCCCTCAGGTTCCCCCCATTTACTCTCACTTCCCGCTAGGGTGACCAGATGTCCCAATTTTATAGGGACAGTCCTGATTTTTGGGTCTTTTATTATATAGGCTCCTATTTCCCTCTACCTCCGTCCTAATTTTTCATGTTTGGTCACCCTACTTCCCACCTGCAGAGGGGTGTTATAAGGATAAATACATTTGATACTGTGAGGCACCTAAGAGAGACAAATAGTGTTCAAAACTCAACCCACTCCCTGCCTCCCCTTATGAGGGAGAGAGAAGCAGCAGCATCCCACTGAGGCCTGCAATTTAGATGGCCTGCACAGAGTCTGGGTGTGTAATGCAGATCACAATCTGGCCCCTAGCTAGAAGACAGCTCATGGAATCAAAGTAAAAGAAGAATAGCATTCAATGTGATGGATTCACAGGAAAACAAGGAAGTTTTTGTAGTTGTTCTATTGCAAAAAATCCAGCGTTTAAATGATGAAAATAGCTGGGCTTTTTATTTTATTTAACTTTTTATGGAGAAGGCTAGTTGTTTTTTCCCCACTGAGACCACGAGTGAAAGCCAAGATCAAACACAGTCCTTGGGCTGCTCACACTGCATGAATAGATTGGCTGGAAGCACCACAAAAGCATTGCTGAGAATAATATTAGTTTCCGCCTTAACAGCACTTTTGATGAAATGATCTCAGTGTTCCTTACAGATACTAATACTTCAGGGCACACCAGTTAAGTAACTAACTAACTTTATAACCATTTTAGGGAGGGTTACAAAGTAAGGTTGTAAGAGGTCACGTGACTTGTTCAATGTCATAAGAGTCAGTCTTTGCCAGAAATAGAATCCACTGGCCTGCCTTTTCAAAGTGCAGAGCATCTGTTGTTCCCATTGAAGTGTTAAAATCTGATCCCATGAGTTCTGATTTCTAGTCTCCTGCTCTGATATGCGAATGTGGGAGCATTGCCTAATATCCCAAAGCAAAAATACCGAGCCCAGACAGAACTCATCAAGATCTGAAGGATGCTGCAACTGTGTGCTACAGAAATGCTTGTGCATTTAGTACTCATGCAAACACGTACATTCACATGGTCCAATGCATATATATAGCGAGCATAAGCATTCATTTGTTTCTGCAATTATCTATTTCAAGCAAGCAAATGCCAGTTTGAATGCAAAATTACAATTTTGACAGTCTGACTCAGTGAATCTGGATCTACTTTGAAAAGCTCCAACTTGCATTATTTAACACTCAAGCAGTGGCAATGTTGCTTTTTTGTGCCTCAAAGTGAATTTCACTTAATTTCTATAAAACCAATATTGCAGCAATATGTAGTCAAAACCCTGTCATTAAGTGTCTTTTCTGCTAAAACGCAGTCACATTCCTGTCTCCCAACATGCTATAAATATCAAGCTCCCTTTGCAACTACTGCACCACCAAACATTTTAAGTACCTTAATGGTTTTCTCACTGAGCCATAAAAATTATTTATAATTTCAATTTTCAAAGCATTTACACAAGGAGAAACTCATAGCATGATGTGAAACACAAATTACGATCACTGGAGCATAAAAAAATCTTTGGGTCTATGTATATGTAATGAGGGAAAAGCCAGCTGCTACTCAAGAGTAGACTTTTATTACAGGCTATCATTACATGTAAGGCAAGGAGATAATGAATTATTCACTCCAGAGTAATATTTTTTGAATATACAACTTGACAGGACAATGCAATACTTTGCAAGTCTTAATTTGTATCAAGTATATTTGGTACTCTTGCAAGGAATATGATCATAGTGTTCTGTTCAATATTTTTCAGTCCTAGTAACTACTGGGTGCACTTTCCTCCCATAGAGCAGGAACCGTTAGAAAAGGGATAGATAACACTGCTCTACAGCCAAAATGCCTCTGAAATAAATGTAGTCCAACTTTACTAATTCTGGGTCACTGAGAACGAAAATGATACTTAAAATTGTTGATTGGCTCTAGTTTTCAAGATATGCTATTGGGTCACTATATACGACCCTTGACTTGGGAATGGCAGAGGATAAGTGAGTTATAAAGGGAAGGGATCTCAATATAAACCAGAAATGACTAAAATACATCTTTGACTGGATCTATGAATAAATCTATGACTGGGTTTGGACAGTACTTGCTTTCTAGGCAAAACAATGAATGATGCAATCTGAAGCTGGTATTGCGTCATACATGATATGAATTGCATCATGTTATTCCTAGACGTCATGGATGATGCAATCATAACGAAGCTTACATCACTCTGCTGAACAAATTGCCCTCTATCAGCTCTAGAAATCATACAGTGTCCTGCTCTCTTATTTGTCAGTGTTTGATTTTGCAAAGGGACACATTTCTGTTTAGCCAAAGTGAGCAGAGATGCCTCGTACTTGTGTGAACAGTGCAGATAACTTCTGCTATGTTTGTGGTGAAGTGACTTTTGCATCACAAAAGCGCAGTATAACCACTATGGTTAAGAAAGCCTATCCCTTTATTTTGGCTGCAAAATTGGAGATCAGGACAAGAGGTGGGCCCCACACATATGCTGCAACACTTGTGCAATAAATCTTGGCCAGTGGTTGAACGGGAAAAGGAAATCTATGCCTTTTGCAGTGCCAATGATTTGGAGAGAGCCAACAGATCATACCAGCAATTGTTACTTCTGCATGGTGTCTCCAGTTGGGAAAGGTGTGTCAAAGAAGAAAAAGTGGACTGTGTATTATCCAAACATTCCACCAGCTATACGCCCAGTACCCCACGAAGAAGGACTGCCGGTTCCTGACGCACCAGAATCATTCTTACTTGAGCCAGATGAGGAAGAGGATGAAACTTCTGGTCCTGAACCATCAATGTCACAGGACCCACATTTTCTCCCATCCTCCTCCTCTGAACCACACCTCATAACACAAGGTGAACTGAATGACCTTGTCAGGGATTTGGAACTACCCAAGAGTAAGGCAGAGCTGTTGGGTTCCAGACTACAGCAGTGGAATCTCCTGGCAGGCTATCAGGGCAAATGGAGCCCATCAATGCTTGCAGACTATTGCTGGACAGTGACAAGAGATGCTCCATTTAATGAATACAAGAGACAAGCCAAGAAGCGCCGAGTAGACACTGAATAGGACTAAACTATGTACATAATAGTTTTTTGCCTTTTGTTTCATAATAAATTTTATTTATATAACCCTTCTGCTGATTTTTAAAGTGTTACATAAACAGGACAGGTGAAATATTATCATGTAAAGCAACCATAAACACATGAAAAGACCTAGGTTTACAATTTATGATTAAAACTCTACTATCTACACAATATACATAGACATAAAATGTAAAAACTTAAATATCTTAGAAACAGTAGCCAATCAGTTGTTTTATTGTCATATTTAAATTCAGCACATCAAAATACATAATAAATATCACATTTTATCTCTGAAGTAGACGACTTCTCAAAAATTGTAGACCAGTATAATAAGACAAAAAATATCATGCCTCTATATAAATCCACGGTACACCCACATCCTGAATACTATGTGCAGATCTGGTCACTTCATCTCAAAAAAGATAGATTAGAATTGGAAAACATACAAAGAAGAGCAACAAAAATGATTAGGGGTATGGAACAGCTTCCATATGAAGAGAGGTGAAAAAGACTGGGACTTTTCAGTTTGGAAAGGAGACAATTAAGAGGAAATATGAGTGAGGTCTATAAAATCTTGACTGGTGTGGAGCAAATGAACAGGGAAGTGTGACGTTATTGACATGAACTGTGGACCGTATAGATCATTGTTGCAATTAAGGTCCCTATAGTTGCACCAAATCTTGTACAAAGGTCAAGTAAGGTGTCTATAGAAAAGCTGTAATTCGCTGATTATGATTATGCTGTCTATGTGTATCATTTTTGTATTTGAAATTATTAATATTGGCTATGTACTTGTATCTCAATGTGTTTGATTCTAAGTGAAGCATTTGGTCAGCTTCTTGAAAATGGGCACTTACTGAGAATAGTCCTATCAAGAAACACTTAACTGACAATGGACTTTGGGAGACACCAATCCACATCTGAGCTTTCCTGAGAACATTCAGACTAATATGTAAACAATGGCATCGTCCTGCAAAAGCTGAATCATTCATGGACATGAGACTTGCTTAGGTGGCTACAAACTCCATATTGTTGCTGTAATTTTGCAAACAACAACAAAGGAGTTTCCACCCACAAGAGAGAGAATATAAAAGGCCCTCTTCATTTTGTCTTCAGCTGGCTCAAGAGATGGCCTCTCCACCCCAAAGAGATGCCTGAACAAACTGGAACGAAGGACAGTAACTGTGGAGGTGTGAGTGATTGCTGGATGCAGGCCATAAGCCACAATGTTGGTCTGAAAAGGATTGGTCCCAGACTAGGAAGGAGTCTAGTCTGTGAAAGAAGCTTATTGGAACATCTCTGAGGGTGAGATTTACCTGTATTCAGTTTCCTACTGTGTTAGGCTCAGACTTGCTTGTTTTGTTTTATTTTGGTTGGTAACTTACTTTGTTGTCTGTTATTACTTGGAACCACTTTTTATAGTTAATAAAATCATTTTTGCTTATTAATTAACCCAGAGTAAGTAATTAATACCTGGGGGAACAAACAGCTGTGCATCTCTATCCATGTTACAGAGAGCGGACAATTTATGAGTTTACCCTGTATAAGCTTTATACAGAGTAAAATGGATTTATTTGAGGTTTGGATCCCATTGGGAACTGGGTATCTGGGTGCTGGAGACAGCAGTACCTGCTAAGTGGTTTTGAGTTAAAGCCTGTAGCTTTGGCTGACATGGTTCAGACCTAGGTCCGTTTTTGCAGCAGGCTAGCGTGTCTGGCTCAACAAAGCAGGGTTTTGAAGTCCCAGACTGGCAGGGAATACAGGCTCAGAGGTAGTCTCAGCACATCAGGTGGCAGTCCCAAGAGGGTCTCTGTGACTGAACCTATCACAGGAACTGTTATTTATTCTTTCACAGAACACAAGAACTAGGGGTCACCAAATGAAATTAATAGGTAGCAGGTTTAAAACAAACAAAAGGAAGTAATTTTACACACAATCACAATAATTGCCAAGGGGTGTTGTGAAGGCCAAAACTATGTCAGGGATCAAAAAAAGGACTAGATATGTTCATGGAGGATAGGTCCATCAATGGCTATTAGCCAGGATGGTCAGGGATGCATTCCCATGCTTTGAGTGTCCCTAGCCTCGGTTTCCAGAAGCTAGGAGTGGATGACAGAGGGATCACTCAATGATTACCTGTTCTGTTCATTCCCTCTGAGTTGGCCACTGTCAGAAGATACTTGCCTCAATGGACCATTAGTCTGACCCAGTATGGCCGTCCTTATGTTAACACGAATATTATGGCCTGTTCATCTTCCTTACATGCTCATAACCAATGCTGATGAAGTGAAGTCTCGACATTTACATTTTGGACATACTCTGTTTAGTTGAGCGCTCCAGAAGTAGAGAAATGTAACTTTTATTAACCACTAGTGCTAACCTGCTATTCACATCTGAGCAGTAATATTAGAGTTCGCATTTTCCATGGGCTGCAGCAGCTAAAGAAGATATACACACACACAAACATACATACATACATACAGGAACACCTGTTTCTGTATACTATAAAAGTGTCCTCAAACAAAACATTCCTCTTGCACACACTTCTCCACCGGGGGAGAGCATGATAGAACAAACATGCGACTTTAGTCACAATACTTCATGCCTTACTTGAAAGTGCTCAGATACTACATTGAAGACAGTGGCATAAGGGCCTATGCAGAATAGAATATACACTGAAAAATGCAACCAAATTTCACACGTTTTAGAATGTCAGGATTGTTGCATGAAGCATTAGAGGGCAACATAAGCTCTCTCTCACATGTGCATCTGAAACTCACTGGACAGGATGAGTTATGCGTCACCCTCTATGCCTGATCCACAGATGACGTGAGTCTCTTACAGCTCTCAGCTAAGGAACCTGGCTCTTTAACTTAAGCTGCAGAGACTCGTGCTTTTAGATCTGGACCTACCCGGTTCAATCCCTGAGGTTGGCAAGATGGCACCCATTATACACACTCACACTCCACACACTTAATCTGAAATCACACAGGGTTAAAACTTTCCATCCAGCAGAGGAAAGTGGTAATATACCTGTCCACTGGAGGAACAGACATAAATACAGCATATAGCTATATGGATAAGACATTGTCACTTGCAAAGTGATCATTTCTAAGGCCTCATATCACACTAAATATCTTCATGCCTTGAGCTCATTCCTAGTTGTGACTCAGCTCTTTTCCCTCCTAGTCACCCTTTCAGTCATCCAAAATCACCATGCGAGAGGAGAACTTGACTAAACAGCATTGGTTCTCATCTGGGCCCCATACTCACCAAAACCTCAAACCTAGCCTCACCCTCAAGGTTCACAAGTCCCAGCAAACCCTTTAGCAGGGCGTACCAGGCTTCCAGGTTTGCACAAAAACTCCAAATCAGGCTGCTCTATTCTCAGGTTTTGACTATGAAGACTTTGCACAATATTTTCATGTAAAACACTGATGGGGTACACGTGATTCTGTTTCCATCTAGTGGCTGTTCTACATGGAGGAGTAAAGGCAAATATTACTGCCCGCTAAAGTACTTAAGCCTCTCAGCTCAAGCGTTAGGACTGTGTTTTAGTGCTGATGGTCTAGGATTCTATTCCCTGATGGTACCATGGAGTGGATCATAACATCTATTTTATTATTCATACCACTTCAACCTCCATAGGTTAGACACAATCATAACATTCATAACCTATACTTTAATAATAGCCTTTAAAAAAAGGAAAGCACATAAAACAGCTGCCTTAAAACTCAGATAGAAACACTGATGAACTAAATCACCCAAGCCTGGTACATAAATGAAAAGCAATAAACAGAGCAGGGACTGATCCCTGGAGAACCTCAGTTGTGATGCGCTGTTGAAGATGAAAAGCTATCTGTGTAAATAAATTGTTTATAGTCTGTTAAACAAAAGCAGAACCAATGGAGTGCAGCAGATATACTTTCATCTTAGATCTCAATCTTATGAAGAAATGCATGGACCCGATCCCGTAATCCTTATTCACAAGGCCAGGTCCCCTGCTGTCATCAAAGCCACTCAAATGAGAAATGACTTGTAACAGGATGCACTCACCTCTTGTGAGCACCCCCTTGGCTGAGTGCATACCTGCACACGCTGTCTCTCTGGAAACGATGTCTTCGCCCTCCTGGCCCTTCCTGGCTACAGCTCTCCAGCTGGGTCACTATAGCTCAGTTCCCCCCTCTGGGGTGCTGCACTGTTCAGGCCACTTCCCCCAGTGGCTAATGGGGTGGGAGGGACGGGGACCCGGGCCAGCCCACTACTCCAGGTCCCAGCCCAGGGACCCTGTAGATAGCAGCTATCTGCTGTGTCCCTTTATCTGAGTCACATGGCTGCTCTAATTTCCTGGGCCATCTTCACCCTTACCTCAGGGCCTTGTTCTGATGGAGTCCCCGCAACCAGCTCAGGGCTCCTTTTTGCTCTCCCTGGCTTCTGGTAGCACTACCTTGTCCGAGGTCCTGTAGCTCTGTCAGCCAGTCACACATCAGCCACTCCTTCAGCTCCAGCAAGGAACTGAACTCCCAATGGCCATACAGCTCTTCTTATACTAGGCTGCTGGGCCCCAATTGCCTGTGTCCCACACAGCCCTTTTTGAGGTGAGGTGTGGCAGGGCCATGAAACCTCCAGCACGGGGCCCCAGAGGCTCTGGTATACCCTGTCACACAGCTACATAGTTTGGCATTTTTGATCTGATCCAACTCCCACTAAAGTCCCTGACATTTGGATCCGTTTCTTTGTGACTTGTGCTATCAAAGTCTACAGAGGAACTGCAGCAAAACAGCGAGAGTTGGATGGAGTCACTGAGCTTGCATGGACTTCATATTTTACAGTTTTTCATTACAATACTCCAGATTAAAGTTTAATCAAGAGGGGCCAAACCGAAGCCCACTGAAGTCAGTGTCAGCCCTTCTATTAACTCCTGAATCAAGTCCTGCACGTAAGAACTAGGTTGACAGACATAGGCTGACCCAGTGGTCCCCAACCTTTTCGTCTGGTGGGCGCCAGACGAAGGACTGTGGTGGCGGTCGAGCATCCGCCAAAATGCCACCAAAATTCAGCGGCGACTCCTCTGGATGACATCGCTTGTTGGCAGCAAGCGGCACCATCCAGAGGCATCGCCACCTAATTTCTGTAGCATTTTGGCAGATGCTCGACCACCGGCCAGGATGCGGGTGCATTTCGATGCCCCCGTGGGCGCCATGGCACCTGTGGGCACTGCGTTGGGGACCCCTGGGCTGACTTAATTAGGGACTCAAACCTTTTGTGAGATGCAGTAGCACTAAGCTAGATGTCAACTTGCTCAAAACTCAGGGTTACTCCTCTATCCCATCTTGGCTGTGTCCCATCCCTATAGCTGGGCTTCAACTCTGAACCGAGGTGCTCAGATGTCAGAGCAATGGGCATGCTTAAACTTGTGCAGAATGGGAAAACAAACATCTCTGTATAGGTGCTTGGATTCCATGGCATGCCTAAATACTTACAGACATCCCTATGTTCTTTTTAATCAACTTTTTGGCTCATTTTCATTACCCAGCCGTTTCCAGTGTACTTTTCGACAACATCATTACGTTCAGACAAGATCATTATGTTCAACCTTGGATTCCATCATTAATCTTAGAAGTTGATATGCCCAGGGTTGAGACGACAGCTGTACCACACTGAGCACTAGAGAAATAAAACATCTGCTGACTTGGCGCACTCATCTGGATAGATAAGAGTCATGGGGGAATCTAGCTAACAGCCCATGATGCGTCTTCATGCTTACCTAGCCGCCTTTATGGTATGTTTTATTGCATTACCCTGGCCAGCTTTGTCGCTTCAGTTTTTAAACCCAGTGACCTCTTGGCTCTTCTTGTTTACAGGTTTGCAATAATTGGTAACATTATTAGATATTGGGGGTGGGGGGAACACACCAGGAAGAGCTGCAATCTGACTATGGCTTTAGAAATGGGATTTATACAAAGCCATAACATAAAATTATAGATGAAATAAAAGAAATGTTTTGAGACCATTCTCCTGCTGATCGTTTAACTAAATTTTAGTGTTTGCAGCCACCCCATGGCGCCTAATTATAGCGGCCTCTGCAGATGTATAACACCACAACAAACATCAGCTCGGTCTGCTAATTGAGGAATTATAAATAAGGATTTGGGATCATGAAGCAGTAAAACAAAAATCTAATAAAGGATGAAAAATAAGACACTCTGGTTTTAATAACATGTGTAACTGATGTTAAGAAGTAAACTAAAAAAGAGAAAGAGAGAGAGAGAGAGACGGCATGTATTGTTCAAAATTTGACCACAATGGTAAATTGTCAAGAGGGTTTGCTTAATCCAGATATTTGTCTGAAGAAAGAATGGCAAATATTTGAAAATGCTAAGGATTTAATGTCTTATCTGGGATATATTACGTATATGAAAAAGCCAACCATCCTAATTATTTCTGAAGTTGATGACATTTACCTTATTGCTAAACTAAGGCCAATGGCAGATACAGGGGAGACAATGCCAAACTGGCTCTTGGCAATTTTCAAATGTGTCTGTAAGGACATTGTCTAAATGTCTGTAAATATCTCCAGAAGGTTCAGAAGCAAACAGAGTGTGTCACAGGGCAAATCCAATCCTGATAAGAAGGAAATTGTAAATGTTTTTTTTCCATCTGTTTTCTTGTTATTTGATGTACAGTGGCGTTACACCTCTATGCACTGACTTTCAGCAACTTGGTGATTCCTGTTAACAAAAGGAAGCTGTGGACAGTGATGTTGGAACAATTTTTATTGGGGGCGGGGGGTGCTGAGAGCATTGCACAAAACTGTAAACCTTGTATATGATGGAAATCACTTCAAGCCAGGGGTTGTTGCTGCCCCAGGAGGGAGGGATAGCTCAGTGGCTTGAGCATTGGCCTACTAAACCCAAGGTTGTGAGGTCAACCCCTGAGGGAGCCATCTAGGGATCTGGGACAAAATAATCCATGATGGATGGTATTTGGTCCTCCAGTGAAGGCAGGGGACTGGACTGGACTCAATGACCTTTCAAGGTCCCTTCCAGCTCTATGAGATTGGTATATCTCCATGTTAAAAAAAAATTCCATCACCCTATTGGGAATTATTTATTCTTAAAGGGAAGCTATTACATACCTACCATGCTGATCAATATCTTATCAAAAACACACAGACAGTGGTGTTTAGAAATGACTGCTGATTTTAGGTGCTCAACTGTTTCAAACAATGCTGAGCGCTGCCAGCATACAAATCAGGCCCCTTTCAAGTGCTTCCGGCTGGGCACATAAAAATTGAGGATCCCAAAATTTGTAATCGCTTTTGAAAATCTTGGTCACAATTACTTAGCTTACGAATGTATTTAGCAGTCAGAAGCTTTGTCTAGTCTGAGATTTCAGCCACCAATATAGGTTAATTAGTGTAAACACCTAGACGCTACAGGCACTGGGATTTCAGCATTAACACCAGGGCAGCTCACAGAGATCAGGCCATGGTGGTATAAACCGTGTCTGTCTGCACAAAGGGAGTTGCAATGGCGCAGTGACATTAAGGGCTCAATCCTGCATCACTGAAATCAATGGCTAAATTTCACAGTTGTGCGATCAGCCCTTTCATGCTTCATGAGGGAGATTTTCCACAAGCACAAATAGCATTTAGCCCCTTTCAGCATTCAGTGGAATTAGGTGCCTAAATGCCATCTGTGCCTTTGAAAAAACTCTCACCCCCCTAGGCATGGAAATTGTATTTCAATTCTTAGCTAATTATTCCTCTCAAACCTCCTGAGAGATCCAGGAAGTATTACCTGAATCTTACACTTTGTAAATTCTGTGAAGCCATTTTATAATCAAGACTGTTTCTTTTTTTCAAAGCCTTCAAAATAACAAAAGTAATTACAAAGAAACAAAAGACAAAGTGAAGTGAAAACTAAAGGATCTAGGGTAACATTTTCAAAAGCACAAGGAGCCTAATTCTCAAGGGGACTAAGCAGCTTTGACACTTTCAGAAATTTTAGTCTGAGTACCTTTGGTCCCTCTGACAATCCCAGCCTTGATCTGTAGGTTCCCAAAAAAGCTCATGTCACTGACATCCAGAAAAGAGCCACAAATCCAACGCTCTGTCAGTTCATGGGAATTATTTCTGTCTTTCCAAGGCACAATCATAGTGGTATCTAAGCACCACCCAGATGTGGTTTGTGACAAACTATCGTTATCGTCCACATGATAGAGAGAGTCTGACCCTGCACTCTAGAAGCCAACAGAAGTTTTGCCGTTGACTTCAGCAGGAGGAGAATGGGGCCATACAGGACAAAATGACAGACCTGTATAGCTATACCACCAACCAGAGCATCATAAACCTAGAGATTAAAGGTCCTGTGGCTGGTGACCTGGGGTGGAATTCTAGACCCAATGTAGCTACAGAGCCCTCTAAGTGTGCCTGTATTTTTCGCTTTTGCATGTCACCCACAAATCTGACCTCTTGATCCAGGCCCTGAATCTCCCCATTCCTGCTTCTGCTCCCTCTCTCTCCATAATTATTGTGCAGCAGTGTGTGCGCATCTGTGTCAGTATGAGACTGTCTGAGTGTGTATGTATGAGCTTGTTTCTCTGTAACTTTCTGTCACACACACTGATTATCCCAGATCATACAGAGGATCCCTGATGCATCACACAAAGCTCCCACTGGAACAAAATAGCAGTGGTGTTGGCAGTTAGTAACCAGATCTCAATCCCCAGGTGTAATAGCACACCTGGGAACTCAGAGGGGGTTTAAACATAGTTTACTAAATGCAGTTTGCTTATGGCAATAGCAGCTAACTGGGAATGAATAGAATCATAGAATATCAGGGTTGGAATGTACCTCAGGGGATCACCTAGTCCAACCCTCTG
Source organism: Gopherus flavomarginatus (assembly GCF_025201925.1). NCBI lineage: Eukaryota > Metazoa > Chordata > Testudines > Testudinidae > Gopherus > Gopherus flavomarginatus. The sequence goes on along the minus strand of NC_066618.1, from coordinate 157,292,712 downwards.
CTCAAAGCAGGACAAATCCCCAGAGAGGTTTTTTTTTTTTTTAAATATACACCCCAGTTCCTTAAATAGCACCCTCAAGCATTGAACTCACAACCCTGGGTTTAGCAAGCCAATGCTCAAACCACTGAGCTATCCCTCCCCCCAGTATTTCTTTCCAAATCAATTAGCATTTTAATTTAATTTCTCTCTATTTTCCCCCTCATTTTTACATAATAGAAAATTCCTCAGCGAGAATTTCTGGAGGCTTGACAAACTCAGCCAGATCCTCTCCTGTCCTTGTTCTAAATACATTGGACCAGCCTGTATCAACAAATACCACAGACAGTACTAACTGCTTCTTACTTTGCTTCCCTTTGTTCTGCAACTGTGAAGCACAGAGATAAAGAGCAAAATAACACCCAGTATTAATAGTCTAATTAGCACCAAACAGATTGCTTAACACACACAAATATACCCTGTTCTGTGACCTTAACCCCTTCCTACTTGTTTGTAGTCATTCACATTTCAGCTTCGCTGTTAGTTAGTGGATAAAACAGAGTCTCCTAGAAGGAAATAGGTAGGGAAGTGGGGGGAAAAACCCTACAGAGCTGATGTTTCCAGTACACCCGAAACAGCTACAAAGTCTAACACACAAAATCATGACTTTCCAGCAACTTTCACAGCCAAAGAAATTCAGGCTTAAGGCACAGATTCCACCCTTAACTCTAGGGACTGGCAGACCCTGAATGCAAGATCAGAACTGTATTCTGAACATAGTTCTTTTGGTTGGTTGGTTCAACATGAACACATGATAACTGGCTTCATAGGTGTCAGCTTACTGCACAATCAAGTAAGGAATCTTAGGCCTTGGCTACACTGGCGCTTCACAGCGCTGCAACTTTTTCGCTTAGGGGTGTGAAAAAAACACCCCCCTGAGCGCTGCAAGATACAGCGCTGTAAAGTGCCAGTGTAAGCAGTGCCCCAGCACTGGGAGCGCGGCTCCCAGCGCTGCAAGCTAATCCCCATGAGGAGGTGGAGCACGTGCAGCACTGGGAGAGCTCTCTCCCAGCGCTGGTGCTACGACCACACTCACACTTCAAAGCGCTGCCCCGGCAGCGCTTTGAAGTTTCGAGTGTAGCCAAGCCCTTACTCTCCTTCTTCCCAATCTTATAGTGCGATCCATGATGCCTGAGCTTCCACAATCCAACGTTATTCTTTTTATAGTGTAAAATTTAAGTGCTTGAGTCCCTCTTTCACCACCTGGATGTACACTGTAAAACATGCTACCGTTTTGAGCTCTGTTTATTGATGTAATCCTGTTTGAGACAGTACTACATTAATGTACACTAGGAACCTTTTAGAATGGGCCAGCAGGGTCTGCATGGGGGAGTTAGAAGGCAACACTTTAGAGCGCTCTACAATTTACACCCCTCTCGTGTAACCCTTATGCGCCCTTGTGCCCTTTGCTATTGGCACCAAGAAGTTTCCCAGAATCAGATCCTGAAGACACTTGGCATCTCCAGAAATTGCCCAGGCCCCTAATAACTAATTATCATCTTGCCTTTTTTTTTCCTTTTTAGAACACAGTTTTGTGTTTTCAATTAACCACTGGGGAAAAACACTTAGAACTCAACAGAAACAAATAGAGCCAACCAATATACCCAAGTAGAGCGGATGTGCAATAAACATTACTATGGAGTTCCTAATTAAAGAGATAGAGAGGATTCAGAAGTGGGCTGAGCCCTAGGGGTAAGCTGAGGCAAGGCCACCTCCAGTTATTGGCTGTATGGTGGGATCCTTTGTACAATGTGACTGCACAGTGGGAACAAAAAAAATAAATATATAAAAGCACTTACTTTCTACCATCCTTTGTAAGCACTTCAAGGCAGGGACTGCTGCCCACTAGCGGCTTCTCCAGTTCCTAGCAAGATGGGGTTCCACTCACAGTTGGGGCTGCTGAAAGGGAATTATAACAAGGTAACAAAAATAGAATTTGCCCCAAGACACAAGGCTAATATCTAAATTTACAAAACAGTGCTGCGTGGCCTTTAATCCCAAACTAGTCATCTAAATCTAAATCTAAATGCAGGGGTGAAACAGGCTACCTGTTTTCCCTTGTAACATAGCCCAGTCTAAACATTTCACTACCCTTTCCAGAGCTCTGGGCAACAGAAGCTCCTTTTCTAAGAAACAGAGCATGACTAGAGGATGTTTGCCATGCTATTCGAAGCAACAAACTGGCATTTCCATTATCCCTAAGTGTTGGATGACAAGTTTAGCACCCGTCTAAACCAAGAGTTGCTTGATTCACACCTGTAACTTTTGCATGTGGAAATGAGCAAGGAGATTATAAACTTGCTCAGATTGACCCACATGCAGGTGATTAACAGATTAGCCAGCTATTTTTTTGTTTGTGTGCATGACTGAATATAGTTAACTTCCTTAATGCCTCCAGAAGCACGCTGTCCAGGTAAAATAGGAGCTTATTTGCTCCTATACTCCCTCTCTTTTCTTTTCTAAATATAGAAGGGTATATAACCTTGAGCTTCTTTGTATTGCCAGGATATTATAATGAAAAATAAAGTCTTAGAAACAGAAGCACAGCATTAGGTAGATGGCCGAGGGCCTTTCTATATTTGTTTTACAAATTAACTTAAGTCCAAATTAGACAGTTTTAGTCACTGAACATCCATTTTCTTTCTCTCCCCAACAATATTATGTTTTTTCTCCTGTGGATCATTATTATGTAGAGTCCCAGACGTTCAGTTCATACTCGCAGAAGGGGATATACAATAAAGGGCACTTTTCAGCCCCACTGTATGGGTCCATTGTTTAGTTATGAGATATCAAATCTCTTGAAAGGGGTCTATAGGTAGTAAATGTGGCTCCTTTGATACTGTTTTCAAAGCCACATTATTGTTGCAAAAAATTACCAGCAGTTGTGTGATCCATATAAGGAAACAAGAGTCGAGTGATGGGAATGGTAAAGAGCTTGATTCAGAAAAGCACCTAAGCACATGCTTAACTTAAAGCGGTTGCTTAAGTCATGCTGAATTGCTGAATCAGGGCTGAAGGGGCTGGATAGGTGAATTTATGAAGCTATTAAGACAGCTAATCATTAACATCTTGGTTGAAAAGAAGACTAAGTGCGGGAAATGATAGCTGTCTACAAGTATCATAGAGGAAAATTAGCAAATAGGGGTGAGGGTGTTAGGATACAAGTATCAGAGGGGTAGCCATGTTAGTCTGGCTCTGCAAAAGCAGCAAAGAGTCCTGTGGCACCTTATAGACTAACAGACGTATTGGAGCATGAGCTTTCATGGATGAATACCCACTTCGTCGGATGCATGTAGTGGCATGTAGTGCATATAGTTAGAATACAGTTATGCAAACATGCATTTCATTTGGATGTCAGAGAACTCTCTATTTTACTGTTCTGAGTATTACAGCCAACTGTGGAGTAACCATTTAAGGACAGTGGAGGGAGCTGCCTCCCCAGAAATATTTAAAACTAGACTGGACAAAGCACTAGCAAATGACCTTAGGGAATAATCAAAAACCTGCATTCAAACCACAACTCCCTCACCCACACTGTGTGTGGAAGACGATCAGAGTTAGATGCAACTCTGGTCTCTATAATGGAGCAGAACCAAACCAAACCTAGAAAAATTCCTCTCTAGTTCTGGTTTATTAGCTATTATTGTTTATATGAAAGTAACTGCTGGACGCTGCAGCCGAGCTCAGGGCCGCATTGCAGTAGGCTCTGAACAGACATATAGCAAGGGGCAGTCCCTTCTCTGAAGAGTTTATGTCTAAATAGACAATACAGACACAAGGTGAGAGAGAGGGAGGATCATCATCCCCATTTTAAAAAGCAGGGAACTGAAGCACAGGAAGAAGGGTCTGGGGCAAAGCAGTCAACATAATACTGATCACCTGACTCTCAGTCCAGTGCCTGCTCCCAATCCACTCCCTCTGTGCTTTGGGTAGCTTCAGAAGTCAAAGAGCAGGTGAGAAGATGACAGCAGGTTCCAAAAATAATCTAATTCCTTTCATTGTATAGGACCATTCAACTTCTCATTTCCAACAATGTCTCATCCACCTGGCCCTGGTGGTTTCAAATGGCCATCAAATGGTTTCCAGAGACATGGACAGGCAGCAATTTCTTAGAATAGAAAACAAGTCGATGTGATTTCAAATATTTGGCAAGGAGCAGGTACACCCTGACAGTATGTTAAATTCATTATTCAACATATCCCAAAGAGCGTGACATGCCAAAGTGACCATTTATACTGTGTTTACCTTCAGTCAGAAAAGCTACAATTAACATAGAGCCTTGTCATCTTAAGAAATCTGGCCCACCGACAGGGGTGCTGGAAAAATTTGTATAGTAGGGCTGTTCAGAGCCACTGAACCAAACATTAGCCATCAAGGGCTCATTCACCTGCACAGCTATCAATGTGATATATGCCATCATGTGCCAGCAATGCCCCTCTGCCATGCACATTGGCCAAACCAGACAGTCTCTATGCAAAAGAATAAATGGACACAAATCAGACATCAAGAATTGTAACATTCAAAAGCCAGTAGGAGAGCACTTCAGTCTCCCTGGACACTCAATAACAGACTTAAAAGTGGCCATTCTTCAACAAAAACACCTTCAAAAAAAGTCTTCAACGAGAAACAGCAGAACTGGAATTAATTTGCAAACTTGACACCATCAAATTAGGCTTGAAGAAAAGACTGGAAGTGGCTGGGTCACTACAAAAAGTAATTTTTCCCTCTGTTGATATTCACCCCTTTTTGTCAACTGTTGGGAATGGGCCACTTCCACCCTAATTGAATTGGCCTCGTTAGCACTGACCTCCCCACTTGGTAAGTCAACTCCTGTCTTTTCACGTGCTGTATATTTATACCTTCTTACAGTATTTTCCACTCCATGTATCTGATGAAGTGGGTTATATCCCACAAAAGCTTATGCCCAAATAAATTTGTTAGTCTCTAAGGTGCAACAAGGACCTTTCGTTGTTTTTACTGATACAGACTAACACGACTGCCCCTCTGAAACCTGAACCAAACTGTAAACCCTGCATATGATGGAAACCACTTGAAATGAGCTGATGCCAGTACCTATGCTCACCAGTGGGGGCGAGACAGTAAGAACAGAGGTGAAATCTCTGTACCTCTCCAAACGATACCGGCCAACTAGAGTTTGATTAGCCTAGCTCTGCTGGATGTTGTAGCTATTAGAAATATTTGCAGGGAAGAGTGTGGAAATTTCCATAGAGAAAATAGAGGCCTTGTTATCACTGCTAAGAAAGTTACCCAGAAGTAAAAAATGCACCTAACGCATGTGAGCTATCCTGAGGCAAAATCATCATCAAGACACACACTTTGGTTTTCCCTGAAGATAAACTGGGAGAGGTCAACCCCAGGCAGAGGGAGAGTGCTGACCTTGGTGAGTTTACCTCATGTAAAAATGGAAGTGCCTTGTCTTCACTGTGTTTGTACGCCAGAACAGCATATGAGCATTAGTTACCGTGAGAATTTTTTTAAAGCACCTTTTTAGCAGTGAAGACAAGACCTAAGAACCAGCTGAGCATTGATACTTTCCCTTAACCAAAGACCTGAATGGAAAATAGTGACATTATATGCAAACGAAGCAACAGCCTATGTGAAGGCAAATAGCTGGGAAAGCTGAGGAATGAAAGGTCAATTATAAGAGAATGAGTCAACATGGATTTCTAGTCTCTGACCATCATTCTGCCAATGGCTGAATGTTCTGACTTGCTAATTTCAATTGACTCATCACTGAACCTTTCTTTCTACCTTTTCCCTCCCTCCTCCACCCCGCATGAACCCTTCAATTTGCATCAATTTCCTGCATAGCAGGAGCTCATTTTCCTCGGACAGCACTAATTAAGAATCATTACAGAACACTCTAGCTAGAATAGTCACCTTCAAGACAAGGAGATGCCCATCTGTTTGTGTGCCTGGTATGATGCCCAGTATACCTGCCCCATAACAGGAATTTGTACAGCACCTAGCACAGTGAGGCTCCAATCTTACTCAGCTTGAGCTAGCCCACTAAAAAGAACAGTGTGGATGGCACAGCACTGCAGTGGCTCAGGCTAGCTGCCCAAGCACAGACCCTGGGGGTGGGGATAGGGATGGAGGTGGGGAGTCAGGTGGATTTAGACTCAGGCAAATCAATTCTTTTGTCTTCCTCATTTTTAAGCCCAGACCCAAATTTCACCCATTTCACAGCAGCAATTTTCCTCTAAAATGGGCCCTGCTTTCACAGACAATAGTTCTGATGCAGTGTGTACTTTTCATAAAACAAGGGGGCCAATTTGGAATTTGCAATGTAATGTGAAAATGCCCAAACTCTGACCACCTCAGGTTTCATTGTGACTATTTTACAGATGACAGGAAAAGTGGTGGATGTGATATATCTTGACTTTAGCAAAGCTTTTGATATGGTCTCCTACAGTATTCTTGCCAGAAAGTTAAAAAAGTATGGATTGGATTGGATGAATGGACTATTAGGTGAATAGAAAGCTGGCGAGATCGTCAGACTCAGCAGTAATGATCAATGGCTTGATGTCTAGTTGGCAGCTGATATCAAGCGGAGTCTGTTCGGGGTCTGGTTTTGTTCAACATCTTCATAATGATTTGGATCATGGGATGGATTGCACCCCTCAGCAAGTTCATGGATGACACTAAGTTAGGGGGAGAGGTAGATATGCTGGAGGGTAGGGATACGGTCCAGAGTGACCTAGACAAATTGGAGGATAGGGCCAATAAAAGTCCGATGAAGTTCAACAAGGATAAATGCTGAGTCCTGCACTTAGGACAGAAGAATTCCATGCACTGTTACAGGCTGGGGACTGACAGGCTAAGCGGCAGGTCTGCAGAAAAGGACCTGGGGATTACAGTGGACGAGAAGCTGGATATGAGACAACAGTGTGCCCTCGTTGCCAAGAAGGCTGAAGGCATATTGGGCTGCATTACTAGGAGCATTGCCAGCAGACCGAGGGAAGTGATTATTCCCCTCTATTCGGCACTGGTGAGGCCCCATCTGGAGTACTGCATCCAGTTTTGGGCCCCTCCACTACAGAAAGAATGTGGAAAAAATGGAGAGAGTCCAGTGGAGGACAATAAAAATGATTAGGGGGCTGGGGCACATGACTTATGAGAAGAGGCTGAGGGAACTGGGCTTATTTAGTCTGCAGAAGAGAAGAGCAAGGGGGGATTTGATTGCAGCCTTCAACTACCTGAAAGGGGAGTTCCAAAGAGGATGGAGCTCGGCTGTTCTCAGTGGTGGCAGATGACAGAACAAGGAGCAACGGTTTCAAGTTGCAGCGTGGGAGGGTTAGATTGGATATTAGGAAAAACTATTTCACTAGGAGAATGGTGAAGCACTGGAATGAGTTACCATATATACTTGTCCTTAAGCCAAATATTTTTGGTAAAAAAGTGATGCATACAAGATCGGGGGTCGGCTTATAAATGGGTCTACACTAAAATTTGGTGATTTTAAACTCTACGGAATCATTGAATTGAATATCTAATACCTTGTCATTTTGTTTACCTGGAGCATCTGCAGGCATGGAGCCCGTCAGCTCCCTAAATCTAAAACACACACATGGGATTTGCACACACACTCCTATTTTGAATGTGCATTTTCAATTAAAAGTAAATAAAAAGTCCTGAAAAGATGAGAAGAAAGGGTACAATAGATCTCAGGGGACACTCTTCTAATCAGCAACACAGACTCAATGGAGTATTATGTTTGGGACTTCACAGGTGAAGAAATATTGCATAGCTTGCAAAACTGAAGATTGCTCAGTTTCTGGTGATTTTGTTGAAATTCCTATTGCTCCATTGTTGGAATCAACTTACTTTTGCCAGAAATACGAATAAAATAGAGAATTTAGTGTTGGTTTTTTATTAATATTTCAAAAGACAGGCCAAATTTTACAAGCCTTTCCAAGCTGCTGCTGCCTTTCAAAGTATATTAACCTCTGAAGATTTCAGTGAGGGCTGTGTGGAACATTTTTCTTTAAGTTCAGAAATTTAATGAAATAGTGATAAAGTTTATCATGACTTTTTGGGGGACAAGTATAATATTTCCTCCCGAGCTCTGGATATAAGTGAAAACAAAACCAGCCTATACAAAGTTATTGTATATTTGAGTTTAGAAAGAATAAAAATATCTTGTCAAGTGTTCTCATCTTCTGCTGTAAGAAATATGAAATCCCTCCTTAGCATAAACTCAACCCATCATCCCATTCAGTTGTGCTTTAATTCCAGTGCTGATTTCCATTGTTCACTCTATAACCAGGGCCGGCGCTTCCATTTAGGCGGATTTGGCAGGGCGGCAGACTGTTCCGGTGGACCTCCCGCAGGCGTGCCTGTGGAGGATCCGCTGGTCCCGCAGCTCTGGTGGAGCATCCACAGGCACGCCTGCGGCAGGTCCACTGGAGCCGCGGGTCCAGCAGACCGTCCGCAGAAACGCCTGCGGGAGGTCCACCGGAGCCGCGGGACCAGCGAGCCGGCCCTGGCCTAGGGCACCAAAAACCCTGGCGCCGCTCCTGTCTATAACATACTGCTGTTAAAGAAGCATCCAACAATGCTGCAGCTGAGTTACAAAAAAGGATGTTTGTCAAGTCTTCCATAAGTTGCTTAGACTTCAACACAGCAAAGCAATTAAGTGCCTTATTCAACAGAAATGGATATAAGCATAGGCTTAAGACCTGATCCAATGCCCAGTGAAGTCATTCTATTGACTTCACTGGGTTTTACATCTGTTCCTTAAACTGCAGCATGTCTCCTCAGTGAACTGGCTACTGGAAACATATCAAACCTGTCCGCCACTCTCTCACTGACTTTCTATAGAATATCAAATCAAGTTCAAAGTCTCTGTCCTTATCTTCCGGGTACTCCATATCGCAGACCTAGGGTATCTAAAAGAACAACTAAAGCTCCAGGACAAAGACCACGTTCGACAGCTTCACTCCTCTGATACAATAGAATTTTCTACAATAAGGATAAAAAGTTTATCTATGAAGGACACAGAGCTTTGTCTGGCCAGCCCAAGACTGAGAAGTGAATTCCCGCAGGAACTAAAAGCCACCCCAAACCTCACCACCATCTGTTCCTAAACACAAGACATTTCTTTGACCTTCCTTCTCTAACACATAGCAAAATGTATAAATAATTATTTTAAAAAAATCCAAAACAAGACACTCCACTAGACACACTTATCCAACTGGAGAAAGGCAAAAGAAGAAATACATGACAGATGTTAATCATGTTGCTAAACACACAAATGAAAGGCACTTAGATACTATAGTGATGGACGTGATATAGGAACCTATATAGAACATACAATAGAATTGACTTCAAAAGGGACTTGAGTGCATGGCCTAAGTGTTTTGTTGAATTGGAGTTGTCAAGGCTGAATCCCCACTCTGTCACTCTGAGTGCCGAAGGTGAGGGCCCGCAAGGATTCTCAAAATTAATATTTGCCACTCCAGGCTTGTATTAAACTCCCAAGGTTACAGCTTTTCTCTGACCTTGGCTTGGTAAATGCTGCCCCCACCCAAATGCAAAAAAATTCCTTGGACCCAGGAAGGAGCACTTGGGAATTCCTCCCTGTGGGGTACCCTTAAGTCCTTTCACCCACACTTCCCAGGATGAGCCGAGAAAGAAAATAAAAGAAATTAGCTGTTGCCACAAGCTAATCAAACATCATATGTACAAACCTCTTAGGACACCAAAAATCCAATATGGTTGTTATAAAAGGTAAATTTTATTAAAAACAAAACAGGGAAAAAATACATCAGAAACTTTGGCTTTTGCTAGATTTTAAAAGAGCAATTCCAAAAATTAAGCACCCGAACTAGCTTTCTTGGGGGTTCAGCTTAAAGGTTACAAGCAAACAAAAGCATCAGGGGTTAGCACAGAGGAGATCCACAAGCCTAAATAAAAAATAAACCTGATTGTGTCTAACTAAACATTCCCTATATAATTTCATCTAGGTATGGAAGATGAATTTTCATACCTGGTTCAAGCCTTACACAGCATTGCTGCTCTGTGTCACCTTCTCCGGAGAACAACAGACAAAGGGAAAGTTTCCTTCCCAATCTTAAAAGTTCTAGCCTTCTCACTGGCTCTTTTGGTCAGGTGTCCACTCCTTTTCTTTTACCTGTGGGCTTGTTAACCCTTTACAGGTAAAGCAAGCAGAGAACAGACACCAAGAGGGATTTTACAGCTAACTGGCTTGTTAGGTGTTCAAAGGGAGCTCCTTCCACTTTATTTATCACAGGAGGCTTAGACCATTGCTACTTAGTAAATGGAACCTGTGTCCCCAGTTTAGCATCGTTTTTAAAAAATGGCAGCAGTAGTAACTTCTAGTGGAATCTAATGGGCAAAGGGGGACATTTTACAGGTGGGAAACAGACTCAGAGAGCCAGATTTCCAAAGTTATTTATTCCTAAGTGGCTACTTGCATCTTTAGGTGCCTATATATGTTTGAAAATCTGGTCCTTATGAGCCTACGTCCCATTTACTTTCAGTGAGACTTAGGCTTCTATGTTGCTTTTGGAAACAGGAGTTAGACACTTAAGTACCTTTGTGACTCCCACCCTTAGCAACTTGTCTGAGGTCACACAGGAGAGCAGCGAACAGAACACCCAGGGCTCCCCAAGTCCCACACTAATACACTGACTACTGGGTCATCCTTCCTTTTTAAACTGCACACGTTCTGGAAGCAACATGCATTTGAATACTGCAGAAACAGAACCATTAGACCTAGTGTATACAGTTCTTATTGAACAGGAATGTCTGCATAGCTATTTCCTTTTCTGGATCAGACTCTTGAAGTCAAACAGACAAAGACAAATGTGTGCATTTCCCCCTCCATCTATCACATATCTGTTAATTGCTCATTATCCAGCTAACAATTAAATCTGATGGATTTGTAAAGAAAGATAAAAAAGCCAGATGTCCCTCTCTTGCCTGTAGACAAGACTGTTTATATTAGCATATTGCATTTCAAAATTTTGCTTTGGTTTTATGATCGCAAAAGGTGTCCTGAATGGTTCTTGTTTTTCATGGAGACAGAAATGATAGTGCAGTTAAGATAAATTCGAAGCTTTGACATTCAGGAATAAACAAACACTCCTTAATGACTATACCTCCCACATGCCTAATTGTTTGTCTTTAACATGTAGGAGAAACACGTGGAGCAATTCAGAAAAATGGGCTTAATAACAAACAGTATTTTATTATTACTACTACTCCATTGTTTAGTTCTAGCTATTCATAGTTTTAGAATCATCATACGACAGTTGTGTCCAAGATGTCCTGTCCCATCTATGCTATGAGATAATTCACATCAAGATCCAAAGAGGGACTGGACATTGTATGGACAACAAGAAAATCCAGAGTTATGACAACTAATACTAAGAACAGTTTTGAAGGGGGATAAAATACCTTATCCCGTGGAATAAACCAGTTACTAACTGTCATAAACAGATAGTTAAGGGTTAATAGAACAGGAGTACTTCATGTCTCTTTTGCCTGTAAAGGGTTAACAAGTTCAGTGAGCCTAGCTGTCACCTGACCAGAGGACCAGTCAGGGGACAGGATACTTTCAAATCTTGAGGGAGGGAAGTCTTTGTGTGTGCTGTTAGTGTTTGGTTGTTGTTCTCTCTGCGTTCTGAGAGTGACGAGATGTGCAACCAGGTTTCTCTCCAATCTCCCTGATACAGTCTCTTATATGTCCAGAATAGTAAGTACTAGATAGACAAGGCGAGTTAGGCTTATGTTTGTTTTCTTTATTTGCAAATATGTATTTGGCGGGGAGGAGTTCAAATGTGTATTTGGCTGGGAGGAGTTCAAATTTGTATTTTGCTGAAAGGATTTTAATTTGTACCTGTATACTTAGGCTGAGAGGGTATTCCCAGTGTCTACAGCTAAAAGACCCTGTAACATATTCCATCTTAAATTTACAAAGATAATTTTTACTGTTTTTTCTTCCTTTAATTAAAAGCTTTTCTTGTTTAAGAACCTGATTGTTTTTTTATTCTGGTGAGACCCCAAGGGACTGGGTCTGGATCCACCAGGGAATTGGAGGGAAGACTGGGAGGGTATTCCCAGTGTCTATAGCTGAAAGACCCTGTAACATATTCCATCTTAAATTTACAAAGATAATTTTTACTGTTTTTCCTTCCTTTAATTAAAAGCTTTTCTTGTTTAAGAACCTGATTGTTTTTTTATTCTGGTGAGATCCCAGGGGACTGGGTCTGGATCCACCAGGGAATTGGAGGGGAGAAAGGAGGGAAGGGGGAGAGAAAGGTTAATATTCTCTCTCTGTTAGGATTACTTTCTCTCTCAGGGAGAGTCTGGGAGGGGGAGAGAGAAGGAGCGGGGAAGGTGAATTTTCCTCTCTGTTTTAAGATTCAATGAGTTTGAATCACAGTGATCTTCCAGGGTAACCCAGGGAAGGGAAGTCTGGGAGAGGCAATGGTGAGGGAAAGGGTTTACTTTCCTTAAGATCCAGAGGGACTGGGTCTTGGGGGTCCCCGGGCAAGGTTTTGGGGGGGACCGGAGTGTACCAAGCATTGGAATTCCTGGTTGGTGGCAGCGCTACAAGTACTAATCTGGCAACTGAGCTTAGAGGAATTCATGCTGGTACCCCGTCTTTTGGACGCTAAGGTTCAGAGTGGGGAATTATACCATGACACTAACTATTAAGAATTAGGATGGGACTTTAATGGGGAAGAGATTATCCCTCTACTTTCTACATCAATGTTCCTTCCACTGTCCTCTGAAGTGGATGCTGGACACTGGTGGAGCCAAGATCCTGGACTAGATGGACCACAGGTCTGATCCAGTCTGGCAGTTATTCTTTTATCCTGGGTGCCCATACTGTGCAGACAGCTGTGCACTGGCCATGGTTATGGGTCACAGGCATCATCTAAGAGTGAGATTAAGGGAGAGAAAAATGCAACTCAGCTCATCCTCCAGCTCTCCCTCCTGCAACGTGCACTGTCAGGTAGATGCCTGTAGACAAGACTGTTGATAGTGGCATATTGCATTTTAAAAGTCTGCTGTGGTTTTGAGATCACAAATGATGCCTGAATGGTTCTCGTTTTTCATGGTCACAGAGATGATAGTGCAGTTAGGGTATATTTGAAGCTCTGATACTCAGGAATAAACAAACATTCCTTCATGATTAAACCTCCCACATGCCTAATTGTTTGTCTTCAACAGGTAGGAGAAACACGTGGAGCAATTCAGAAAAATGGACTAAACAACCAACAGTATTTTTTTTTTATTATCACTACTTCATTGTTCTTGATGAAAGCCTGACTTTTTTAAAAAAGTGGTTTCCAAGGTGAAAACAGTAATTGCAAAATCTTGCAAGGGATTTAAATGGTTTTCAATTCCCCCGATATTTGCAATGCAGTAAAAACTACCATTACTTAAACAAAAATATTATATAATAGAGGGTAAAGCTCCGCTAAAAAAAAAAAATCGTGTGCTTTTCTCCTGTATTCTGAATAGTACACCGCAACAAATGAAACAGAGACAGAGCGCTGCATGTCATGGTGACAGATTAGGTGAGCTTAGAGAGAGTGGTTAGACTAGAGAAAGAGGGCCTGACCCAAATCCCTTTCCAGACAATGGAAGTCTTTTCACTGACTGCAGTGAGCTTTGAATCAAGCCTAGAAACAGGAGAGAGGAGATTTCAATCAGTGAGGCATTGGTAATATTTGATGTGATTATAATGCACTTGTGATCCTTCAAATGGATCCAAGTCTCCGAATGTTCCCAATCTAGTTTGGGAATGAATTCATATCATGCAAATCTGAGGCCATACCCTGCAGTCCTCTCTCAAATCAAAACTCCCATTGAAGTCAGTGGTAATCTCCTTGAGTGATAGCTTCAGAATTCAGCCGCTTCTAAGCTACTAAACAGGGAGTCTGGCATCTGTCATTAAGTCTTTTGTCCTCAGCATCCACAGCTACCCAGAAGTGAGTATAAAACTTTCCTTCCAGATGTGAAAGTATCTTAACTCTATTAAAATGCCAATTAAAAGGACTCTGAGGCCAAATCCTGAGCTGGGGTAGAGTGACGCAGCTGCTTGGTAGTCAGTAGACTGCTGCTGATTTACAACAGCAGAGGATCTGGCCCTTGTGTGTCCACCAGAACTATTCCACCACAATGCTAATGTCACTCAGGTGCTCAGATACAATGACAAAACACACAATATCAATATATACTCATGCAGCTCGATCAGTGATTGGAAAAAAATAGGTAAAGAGTAGAGAAAGCTACTGAAGGCTGGCACCCAAATAGCCTGCATTAGGTTATCTTCCTGGACATGCTGCCAATGACATCTGTTTGACAGGAGATGCCTAAGGTTTTGCTGCCCATATGATTAATGGGCAGAAATGAGTTTTTGCAAGTGGCTGGCTGGCTGAATTCCTATAGTATCATTTTAATGCTGCTGAGATTTAATTGTTTTGTTAATGGTGTGCTAGGGGCCTGCGAGCCTTGGATAGGCATCTTTTTAGTTATTATTTAAATCTCAATAAATAAGTCACTGACAATGTCCATAATTAAGAATGCAACAACAGCTTGAATTACTTGTTTCTCCCACAGTATTGGGAGGAGGCATCTAGGAGGTTGGATTCAATCTAGGGGAAGAAACAACCTCACAAAATTTAGAGGGAATTATCCTTTGGTGGAATTGAGGAAATGCTTTCAGCCAGAACATCACATTTAGCACAATCGTGATTTTCCTTACAGTTTAAGCTGCAGACTTTGCTTCCTGTGAATGGGTTTTGCATTCAGAATCTCAATAACCTGGAGCTGCCTGAAAATGCAGGTTCCCAAATTATCATGCAGCATTTCCTTTGCTGATCTAATGTGGTACCTTTTGTATTCTCAATGATCCAAAGGACCCAAGGGCTTCACCAGCTGGCCTCCAATTAGATGCAACAGTAAAAGTATTGGCAGACTAGTGGCTTGGCAGCTGCATCCTGTGCTGCTAAATGGGAAATGCTAGTAGGAGAAGATGCTCATGGAGGAAGAAAGGGTGGGCAAATACCAGCACCTCCATTCAGACCAGCATTTGAGTCAGAGATGGGGACACCAATAGGCAAAGGTTGTAGCGTGAGAATAATAGACTTAGATTCTAAAGCCAGGAGGGACCATTATCGTCTAGCCTGACCTCCTGTATAGAACAGGCCATAGAACTTCCCCAAAATAATTCCTAGAGCAGATATTTTAGGAAAGCATCCAATCTTGATTTAAAAACGGTCAGTGATGGAGAATCCACCACAATCCTTGGTAAATTGTTCCAATGGTTAATTACTCTCTCCATTAACAATTTATGCCTTATTTTCCATCTGAATTTGTCTAGCTTCAACTTCCAGCCACTAAATTGTGTTATACATTCAGGGGCGGCTCTAGGCATTTTGCAGCCCCGAGCATGGAAGGCAGACTGCCTTCGGCGGCTTGCCTGTGGACGGTCCGCAGGCACGCCTGCGGGAGGTCCGCTGAAGCCGCAGGATCAGCGGACCCTCTGCAGGCAAGCTGCCAAAGGCAGCCTGCCTGCCGCTGTAGTGGCGCAGGCAGAGCACCCCTCACAGCTTGCTTCCCCAAGCACACGCTTGGCGTGCTGGGGCCTGGAGCCGGCCCTGTATACATTGGATCTCTGCTAAACTGAAGAGCCCATTATTAAATATCGTTCCCCCAGGTAAGTACTTATAAACTGTAATCAAGTCACTCCTTAGCCTTCTCTTTGTTAAGCTACATAGATTGAACTCCGAATATATCCCTATAAGGCATGATTTCTAATCCTTTAATCATTCTCGTGGCTCTTCTCTGAAGCCCCTCCAATTTACCAACATCCTTCTTGATTTGCAGGTACCAGAACCGGACACAATTAGCATCAGGGGTTAGCACAGAGGAGATCTATTAGCGACTGGACCAGTGCCAAATACAGCAGTAAAATAATCCATCAGCTCCTATTTGAGATTCCCCTGTTTCTACCTCCCAGAATTACATTAGCTCTTTTGGCCACAGTGTGACACTGGAAGCTCATGTTCAGCTGATTATCCAACACAACCCTCAAATCTATGCCCTACTGCAGAGCCCTCCATCTCAGAGTGGTTGATTCCTGATTCCATTGAAGCAGGTGGAAGTCTGCCACTGACATCCACAAGATCAGGATTTGGTCCTTAGGAAACTATGCCTCTCAACAATCCTGTGAGGTAGGGAAGTATTAGCTGCTTCTTCTGTAGCAAAGGAAATTAAAAGACACAGATTGCTGAAGTGGCTTCTTAAAAGACACAGAGAGATAGGACCAAACCCCAGGTCTCCTGAGCCAGAGTGGCATAATGGTCAACTGGACTGCAACTCTGGAGACCTGAACCCTGTTCCTGGCTCTGCTGCTAGCCTGCTGGCTGACTATGGGCAAGTCTCATCCTCACTCTGTGCCTCAATTTCCCCATTTGTAAGAACAGAAATAATGATCTTGACTTGTTTTGTAGAGCACTTTGAGATCTCTTGATGAAAAGAGCTATATAAGAGCTGGATATCATTATTATTAGTGCTCTGGTTAAAGCATAAGACCTCTTTGTTTCCTTCCTCAAAGGATCTCTCAATACTAGTAAAGAAAACACGCTGGGAAATTAATTTAATCTTTCAAGGTTGGCTTGATAAACAAAGAACCTCTGATGGTGGACTCTAGCACACAGGCATACATTCTCTGACTACTTTGAGCACTGAGGTCACTCTGACTCATTTTATATCTGTGCCGAGTTGAGTTTTTTGGTGTCGTACAACCAATCAGAGGCAGAAAAGGGCCAGCTGCTTATGTTTATTGAAATTCATTCACCAAAATAGCTGTTACACCACATTAAAAGTACACTGAGTGTAATAAAAATTTAATTTACCATTCACAAGGCTTCTCATTTAGTTAAATCAGCTGCATTTCAGTCACATTATCTGTATATTTTTAATGCATTTATTTCTTATATTTTTCCACAGCTGACTTGAACTAGACTTCATTTATTCATTTTAATGTAATTTAGATGTGTTCTAAGGAGTTGTCCATTGTGTAGGAAGTGTGCTGCCACACTGCCATCTACAGGTAAATCTAAGAACAATATAAATTAGCATTCCTTGGGAATACATTTCCAATCTAATTTAATGTATACATTAGAATCTCTTATCTCCTATGTGTCAAAATTTGGATGCAGAAACATGTCTGTAGTTTCATTCAGCCTGTAGAAAGAGTTTAAGGATAGTAGCAAACGTTGTGTGTGGATTCATATCAAAACACCACCCAAATTTCAGAAATGCTTGGGTTCGGAATTTCAACTCATAGACTCATAGACTCATAGGTCAGAAGGGACCAATATGATCATCTAGTCTGACCTCCTGCACAAGGCAGGCCACAGAACCCCACCCATCCAATTTTATAACAACCCCTAACCCAGGACCGAGTTCTTGAAATCCTCAAAATTGGTTTGAAGACCTCAAGCTGCAGAGAATCCACCAGCAAGCGACTCGTGCCCCACGCTGCAGGGGAAGGCGAAAAACCTCCAGGGCCCCTGCCAATCTGCCCTGGAGGAAAATTCCTTCCCGACCCCAAATATGGCGATCAGCTAAACCCTGAACATGTGGGCAAGACTCACCAGCCAGCACCCAAGAAGGAATTCTCTGCAGTAACTCAGTTCCCATCCCATCCAACATCTCCCCTATCTTCACTTATTACAAGAGAGCTCCGTAGAAAGAACCTCTACCCTCCAGAAAAATAAACCATGCATTTCTTTTAAAAAATAAGGTTTTTTCTGTAATTACAATCATATATATTATATTATTATTATTATTAATTAAACATTTATATTGAAGGAACACTTAGCAGCCTCAGTCAGTCTGGGGACCTATTCAACTAGGCACTGTACAAACATACCGTAAATGGCATCTCTGTCCCAAAGAAGTTGCCATGTAAAAGACAAGGCATGTCATGGATATTTTACCATAGACACGCTGTGTGATTATTTGTAGCCAACCAGTTGCAGTTATCATAACTCTTAAATTATATTAGAACTCAGATTCATCCCAGTGGCTTCAACAGATATATCAGAGTTTTATTTGGCCCTAAGTATTTGAGAAGTATATCCGAGGAAGAATGAGATGATAGCTCTTTCTTTGTGGCATACGAAACAGTGGGTATACTTTTAGGAAATCAAAAGAGCTTTCAAAAGCTTGAGAGAGAGAGAGAGAGAATGGAAAGTAGCTGAAACAGTAAAAGCTTTGCCAAAAGGTTCTTGCTTTAGACCAAACACTATTTTTGCTTTCTAGAGCCTGATCCTGGTCCCAAATGCAAAACTCCTTTTGACAACACTGGCGCAGCAGGATCAGGCCTTCAAAGAGATTGCAGAGTAAACTCATTTTAATGTGATGCTACTTATCAGGCATGGTGTTTTATGACAGCACTAGCAGTGGATTACCATTATGAGTGATGAAATTCAGGAGGTCTGAAAACAATGAGGCTACTTGCTAGAGTAAGTCTTGCAGGACCAGACCTTTGAAGGAGCAGATATGGAAAAAGTAGTACACATTAACTATTGCTCCAATCCTACAAAGATTTGTTTACATACTGTGTTATATTCTAGTGCCTTGCAATAACCACAGAATTATGATAAATGTATAATAGTATTTTGTAGTTTCAGATTATATTGAATTGACTTTTTAAAAATTTCATGGTGTCGCTTCACAGCAGAATTAAGATTGTTTAGGTCTTCTAACTATGCATATCTTCACAGTTTGGGTTGATTTTAATTTTAACCTTAACTCTAAGCTCCCTGGGTTTGTACTGCTCGACTTTGGTATAATTACAGCATCGCTCTAGCATTTTTATCCTTAAGTTATTGATACATACTCAACCTTAACTCTAAATTAATGTATTTAATTATTTAAGTTTCACAATCCCTGCTATGGGGCAGGTAAATACTATTATTGCAATTTTACAGCTGGAGAAATGGAGGAAAGGGAAGTGATTTTGCTCAGAGTCAGGCAGGAAGTCAGTTGCAGAGTTTGGAACAAAACATAGGTTTTCTAATTTCCAGTCCATACCATAAGCACCAGATAACACTCACTCACAAGTTATCTCCTATCTCCCTAAGTCATCAGCCATGATTATTTGGGGGAATTTATTAGACACTATTTTTTCCAACAGAAATAAGGGGGGCAAATCTTCAGCAAGGGTAAATCATCAAAAAAGCTATATCAATTTATATCAGCCAAGCATCTGACACAGAGTTCAGATTTCTAACCGCAGGTTTCAGGAGACTAAGATGCCCTTGCGGAAGACACCAGGGGTATTTATTATTTCTAATCTCTGGAGTCAAAAGAGGGAGAGATCTAATTCAAACGAAGGGTGGGGGAGAACATGGTGGTGTTTTCTTCTTCCACAGAGGATTTGCTTAGTCCATTCTTGCATGAAAATTCATAAAGTTTAAATAAACATGGCAAAGATAGCATATTCATATCACGCTAATGCCAAGAGGCTTGACTGACAAGGACAAATGACTTACTTTTTGTGTGTGCAATTTACATTGATTTTAATATATCCTGTCTCATTAATGCCTTGAGCACACATGTATATAGCCCTGCCAAAGACACACATACAGTTTCAGATTCCAGCAAGGGCTGGACTACAAACATTGCCCTAAGGACTTTTGAGCCAGTCACATTCTTTGAGTTAAGTGTGAAAACATGCAGCAGTTATATTTGCTCCCTTTAAAAGGACTAAGTTGTTCCAGCTAGCGATCATGCACATCACAAAGTATCATGATATGAAGTGACACATGTAATGTGTCTTGTAGTATTATTCTCCAGATTACTTCCCTATTTTAAAAAGGGAAGGGACAAAACTGTTTTGTAAGCCTGGTTATTCAATTCAAACAGTGACGAAAATGAACTAATAGATTTACGGTAACATTTTGAAAAGTACCTTGGGGCCTTAGAAGCCTACGGTCTAGACTGGTAAAGGTATTTAGGTACCTAAACATGTTTTTAACCATCTAGTGGGATTTACACGGATGCCTAAGTGATTTAGGCACCCAACTTCTTGTTATTTCAACACACATCTGTGCATGGACATTTATTTCAGAGTAAGGATGTCCAGTTTCAATTTTACTTAAGCTCTTGTGGATTGTTGTTTTTTTCTGCAGATTTAAATAAAAATAACCTCTAATGACAAAAGCACATTTTTGCCAGTATAACTGTATCTACACAATGCCATGTTAGCATAAAAATGTCATTAAAAACAAAAAATCGGACCTTTACCAGATATTACTATGCCAGCAAACAGCGTGTTGGTCTGGCATTATTCTCTTTTAGTAAGAGGAATAAGATATCTGTGTACAAAGCACCTTTATACAGGTATAATTGCATCCACATTAAAACTTATACTTGTATCATTGCATTGGTTTAAAAAATAAATAGATCACTCCTCTGACAGTTATACAAGTAGAACTTCCAAGTATAGACAAGCCATTAATTCCATTTTATTCTATTTTCTCTTTGGCTATCATTGACAATTTGCACTCCCTTCTAGAGAATTCTATGAAATCTTGTGCTTTGCAATAGCAAAATAAAATAAAAGTCCTACAATTCATGGAAGGTCTCAGTTTTTATCCGACAACTTAACCCATGGTAAATCATTTTAATGACACTGAAATACAAAAGAGATAAGTCTCAGTTGTCATGTTTATCACCTACTTAATGTCAGATGAAAACATTTGTCTTTATGTTCTGAGAATTATGAAACAGAAAAATAAATGGCCCTAGCAAAGTCGGACTTTGCATATTAAAACCCAGATCAAACAACTTTTTGTTTATTATTATTATTATTACTGCAATCATCAAATTATGAGAACTCTGCAAATGTTAGAAGCAGAGAGTAGAAAGTTTGGCAGCTCAGTTTGCACTGAATACTAAAGTTTAGAGGTGTTAACCCAAAATCTTTTTCTGAACTCGTCCAAACCAATGGAGATTCTCAGCTCCTAACTGGCAACTCTTAGACCTCTCTTGCTCCTCACGAAGCTCCCTAGTGAAGCCCAGCTCTAGCAGCAATTTTAGATCATCTCCACAAAAGGCCTAGGTACCCACTTCATGCCCTCCTGCACAAACTCTCCACCAAGCAGCAGATCTGTGTATTTGACAAGAGGGTTAATTCTAATAGTCTTTTCCCTCATCTCCAGAGGTGAATCCTGTCTGAAGTAAGAGGCTAGGTTTCTGCCCCAACATCTGGAGGTAGATTCCAATCCCATTCGAGCTCCAGGGAAATTCATCCCTAGATTCATATCCAGACTTAATTGAATCTGCCATTCTCTAGAAGGTGGATCCAAGCTAGGATGTCACAACTGAAGGTCCCTTGAATTTAGTTCTGATTTGAAGGTCAGGCTCATCTTGCTACCAAAGACAAAACTTGCTAATGGAGGTAGGTGAACTGGGTAGAGGAAGGTGATGTTGTATCTAGCTAGCTGCAGATAGCTACACCACTTTGTGTTTGAAAGTTGAAGCTGTAGCAGTGTTTTCTAAGACTCTAGATTTGCCTGATCTCCTCTGGACATTTGTTGCATTTAGGCTCCTAAGAATCCATGTCAAAGGGACTTAGATGCTTTTTAGTCCTAGGGCTAAAGCACTTCAGTATCCAGAAGTTAACCCAGCACTCTCCACCAGGCTAAATTCAATTTTCTTTTTTAAAATAAAAAATAATGCAAGGCATGATTCTCACATGCACTAGTGTAAAACAGCAGTAACTTCACTTAAGTCAACAGAGTTATACTGGTATAAGAGGAAAAATGGTCTTTGTCTCTTTAAAAGCCAGATCTTGCTCTCTTCCTCACCTCTCCCAAATCACACATTAATTGAATTAAGTTACTAACAAAAACTTCAAGTGTAAATGCACTCTCAAACAGATTTTCTGATCCTCCACTCCGTTTTTCAAAAGAGGAAAAAAACCACCTAGCTCTCCCTGCTAGAACAGCTACTTCATTATTAACCCAGGTAATCAGCTAGCAAGAAGTGATCTAATAATACATATAGCACAACTCTAAGTGAGCATGCAGGCCCAACAAATTGGTATCATACTGCGTCCTCTGCAGGAGCCCGAATAGCTCGCTAGCTCACTGGCAAAAGATGACGATGTTCTAACTAGGGCTGTCTGGCATCTGACCCACCAGCATGCGTTTAGAAGACTCTTTAACTGAAGTCTAAATGCTTTGAGATAGACCCACAGCTGGCGTAAACCGGCTCTGTTCTGCTGATGTCAATAGAACTATGTTGATTTACACCATCTGAGGATCTGGCCTTTGCTTTAAAGAAGATATGATTGTCCTCATTTTCTTCCATCTGGTGATAGTATTTAAGCTTTTGAGTTGTTTTCACAAACTCAGCATCAGCAGAAAGCATGAGGGCAGCTGGTATTAAGACAAGAATTTATTCTGAGCAGATGTTTTTCCTAAGGTAACAGATAGACCTCGAGTATAAGATCTACGTCTCCTTTTCTTGTGAAACATTTCAAGAATTACTGTTGCTTTCTTGATATTGAAGTTCTCTTATCAGCATTTTTAAGGGCCCCAACAACATACACTTGGTTTACAAACCGATCGGCAATCTAGGACATTGAAATCATACAGACAAAACATATAGGTCTGAATTCAGCTATAATGTAAGCAGATTTTACTTCTATTGAAATAAAAGAATCACATGTTACTGTTACCTCTAAGCCTGCATTTGCCAATAAAGATTCATAGTGTTAAATGCTACCATTTGGGGAACTAATCCCATAGTCCACCTAAAATTCCCATAGAAATTATACCTGACTGAATATTGGGCCCTTAAATTCACAGATTTTAAGACTAAATTCTGACTGGAAATAACGCAGACATTTTTTAACTGTCAGAGTAATTAACCACTGGAACAATTTACCAGGGGTCATGGTGGATTCTCCATCATTGGCAATTTTTAAATCAAGATTGGATGTTTTTCTAAAAGCTCTGCTCTAGGAAGTATTTTGGGGAAGTTCTCTGGCCTGCATTCTATGGAGATCAGACTAGATGATAATGGTCCTTCCTTGCCTTGGAATCTATGAATCAAAAGAGACCTTTCTGATTATCTAGTCTGACCACCTACATAACAGCAAGTGATTCCTGTAGTGGAGGGCATATTTCTCCCTACTGTATAAGTAAATGCTATTGAGTAGGGCTGTAAAAATAACTTATTTTTTGGTTTGCTGGCAGTTAGATTCTCAAAAAAAAATTTGTTTCAGCTCAATCCAAAATGAAATTTTCAAAGTTTTCAGTGAACTGAAAAGCTGAGAAACAATGTGAGGACAAATTTAATGTTTCATTCAACCTGAACAGAAGTATTTTATTTCAATTTCCAGCCTTTTAAAAATATTCTTTATTTAAAAAAATAAAATTGAAGGACATTTCTTAACAAAAATGCTTTTTTCATTGAAAAAAATACATATTTAGTTTAGAATTTGCATAACATGTCAGTGTTGCCTAATCTGCATTTTTTGCCCCCAAAAAGTTTTGGCTCAATAATTTCACCTGGCTGTACTATTAAGCCCAATAATTGGTGGCTGAACTAGAGCATATTGTTTTACAAAAGCATCAGTCTTCATTCAGAGAGTCCAGATGATGAATGCCTCCCTTTCTTTGGTACGCTGTTCCAATGGCTAATTATCCTCGCTGTTAAAAAGGTGTGTTATATTTTCAATTTGAATTTTTTCTAGCTTTTATCCCCAGCTTTTGAATCTTGTTATGCCTCTGTCTACTAGGCTAAAAGCATAGTGTGACAGAGCTCTGACCTTGCACCCATGGGTCTCGTGCTTCTAGGCGGTTTATGCTAGCCTCAGTGGCTCACTGTGACCCTCCACGTAGCCCTTCTCTCTCTAGGGCCAGGGTTACAGTCTACTGAGCCCTTTTCATCATAGGCCTGCAAGCAGGGCCGGCGCTTCCATTTAGGTGACCTAGGCGGTAGCCTAGGGCACCAGGATTTGGGAGGGCGGCATTTTGCCGCCCTTGGTGGCAATTGGGCTGCGGGGAGTCCTTCCGCGCTTCTGGTCTTCGGCGGCAATTCTGCGGCTGGTCCTTCACTCGCTCCGGGACCCACCACCGAAGTGCCCCAAAGACCGGGAGCGCGGAAGGACACCCCCCCCCCACCGCAGAATTGCCACCAATGACTGGGAGCGCGGAAGGACCCCCACCTAGAGCACCAAAAACCCTGGCACCGCTCCTGCCTGTAAGGAGGTTGGTGAGAGAACTCTCACAGTCCCTGTTGTCCCTGGGGGCTTAATTTCAAAACAGTTTAGCCTCCTGTCCTGACAGAGGCCTCCCCTCCCAGGAGATGTTCCTGTAGTGGTGGGCTGGGGGGAAACCTGGGCCTGCCCTCCACTCCGGGTTTCGGCCCAGGGATCCTAATGGTAGCAGCTGTTGGCAGCCAACCTTTCACTGCCAGAGTTGCTACATTTCCCTGGGCCACTTCCCCACAGATCTCCTGCTTTTCCCTTCTTAGGACTCCCTTACCGATGGTTTGAGCGTGTCTTCATTAACCAGCCCTTCAGCCGCACTTCTTCTCCTCTGGCTCCCTGGCTCTCCCCTGCCTGACTGGAGTGAGCCCTTTTTATAGTATCAGCAGAGACTTAATTAGAGTCAGGTGGTCACATTAACTTAATGGTCTCACCTGACTCTTTTCAGATTAATTAGAGCCAGGTGTTCTCATTAGCCTGGAGCAGCCGCTGCTCTGGTCAGTCAGGGAACAGAAAACTGTTAATCCAGTGGCCAGTATATCTGCCTTCTGCTATTTTGCTATACCCAACTGGCCTGGGTCTATCACACATAGCTTCACATTTTTCTCATCATCCTTATTGAAGTCAAATGCACATTTTGCTTATATTTTTTCCTAGAATAAATGCAAATTTTAGAAAAAGGGAATCCAAGGTATTTATTTCCCAACAGCTCATGTATGTGCTTGAAAAATAGATTAAGAAAACAAAAAAAAAAGCTGTCTCCTGTGTTCCTATATTATACTTCATCTGCCAAGTGAATTCTTTTGACTATGAATGAGGACAGATGGGACCTGGTTCTTCATCTGCCTTGCACTTTGTGTAGGGACTTACACTGAGGCTGGATGAAAATTTTCCATTGATGCTGGTTTTCGACAGGAAATTTGGTTATTGACTAAATTAATTTTTTTGACAAAAAGTGTCTGCTTTCCCCCAAATGTTCATCTTTTGTTGAAAAACCAAACGCTGTGGTACATCAGGTAGTCACTCTCACTTATGGGCCAGGGTCTCCGGCCATATGACATCTCCCATGATGCATTGTGGGCAGGGACTCCAAAATTTTACTATGGTGGCTCAGCAAGAGGTGAGACTGTGGTGGATCATGGGAAATATAGTCTGGCCAGAGAGCCCAATTGATAGAGGAGAATGAGGGCATGAGGTACCCGAACAACAACTCCCATCAGATATTGCAGTACCCATTACAAATTGAAATTGCTGGTTTTCAGTTGAACATTTTTCAATCAATTGAAATTTTCTACAGGAAAAAAATGCCTATTTTCTGACCAGTTGTAATTTACTACTATGCAGAGTAACTGTAAAATAAGTGTAAAACCAAATGCTACCAAATCAGAATGCTCTTCTCAGTTGTAAAATTCTATCCAAGGGTTAACACTGCAATTTTAAGACTCCATGTCACAGGTCACATTTTGCACCTCTCCCCCTTGATTGTCTCTCTTTAAACTCAACAGAATAATAAGGAGATTTATAACTTTTTGGTTTTAGAATCAGTTCCACCTCTTTAGTGCAGTAGTTCAATGACGTTCCTGGACATCATTAATAAAATAAAGATTATCCTGAAGCTCTGCACAGAGCCTATGCCAGCTCCATAGGAATCAAAGCAAACAGAGCAGGTACAATCCATTGATGAGGAGCCACGTAAAGCAAAACAAAACAAAACAAAAGACAGTGTGATGAGCTACACCATTGCTTCCTTTCCTGGAGACGCCAAGGGTCTAGGTGAAGGTAGAAATTAATTCATGTAACATTTTTCAGACCCATTCTTCACCTTGCAGAAAACCACATGCAGCACAGAAACAAACAATTCTATACCTCTGAACATATTCACGGAGGTCCATTAACACAATATTGCTGTTATTAATGCCATTCTGTCCTGCTTACACTGACTAATTTCCATAATTTTTACACATACATTTGCAGGCATTTGACTCCTAACAGTTTTTAAAAGGAAGTCAGTTTTCCAGGCCTCCTCTTTTCCATCTTTTATTAATGTCCTTTCCCCTCTTTCACTGATATTGTGGCCTCTCCATGCATGTTCCTCCCTTAACTAGCATATTTGATCACATGGAAATAAAGCCTTTGGTATAGTGGATCATTGTTTCTTTACGGCACTGATTTATTTTCACAGTGATCCTCTTAATAAAAGGGCTCACCACAGGGCTAATCTCTCTGACCAACCATGTTCACCACCTGGATATCTGAGGACCTAGTCAAAAAAGGTCTTCACATAGTACCTTCTAAAATACACCAATACCAGCCGCCCCTCTGGGTTTGACATGCTAGAATACTGAGATGGTTCCTCTTCCCTCTTCAAGAGTTGAGCATATTGCTTCTGCAGTGCTCCTATATATGTTGATAGGTACTTGCATGCCCCCCATTACTATGATATCAAAGCATCTCACAGTCCTCTATGTACTTATCCTGGCAGCACCCTGTGAGGTAACACTATTGTCCCCATCTTACAGACTAGGAGCTGAGTCACTGAACCCATGGTCACACAGGATGTCAGTGGGCAAGCTGGCAACTGAACCCAGGTCTTCTGAATCCCAAACTAATGACCTTACCACTGGGAGATCCTTCCTCCAAAGGACCCAGACTCAGGTCCCTCAAAGTACTTTTGAACAGATCTGGGAATTACAATGGATCACCAATTGAATATAAGTCAACAATGCAATGTAGTTGCAAAGAAAGCTAACATTCTGGGATATTATCAGAAGCATCACATGTAAGATATGGGAGATAAGCATCCAGCTTTCCTCAACAGTGGTGAGGTCTCAGCTGGAGTACTGTGTCTAACTCTGGGCACCATGCTTTAGGAAAGATGTGGACAAATTGGAGAGATCAGGAGGAGAGCAACAAAAATGATGAAAGGTTTTCAGAACTTAACTTATGAGGAATGATTTAAAAAAAAAACTTGGACATATTTAGTCATGAGAAAAAGATGACTGCAGGGGGGGATCTGATAACATCTTCAGATATATTAAGGGCTGTTCTCCATGTCCACTGACGGTAGGACCAGAAGCAATGGACTTAATCTGCAACAAGAGAGATTTAAATTAGGTATTAGGAAAAACCTTCTGTCAACTCTGGTATAGGCTTTCACGAGAGGTTGTGGAATTCCCATCACTGAAGGTTTTTAAGAACAGGTTGGACAAACCCCCCCGTCAGGGATGCTCTAGGTTTACTTGATTGTGTCTCAGTGCAGGGAAATGGACTTGAACTGCCAGCTGCAGAGTGCCAAGGTTTTTTCTTCTTCACTTGTAACTTACAGTGCAGAAGAAAAAACAGCCAAGTGGCAAATCTAGAGCCTCTGCCAATGGTACACACCACGCATACAGCTGTGGGCTCCACTGTTTGCTGCCCTCAACATTATATTCTTGAAAAAAGAATCTTGCAAACAAAATAAATGGGTCTGATAAGAAGTATCCAAAGATATTGCATTAGAAAAGGATACAGGGGAATGGAGACAAAAATCATCATTGCCTTAGTCAGAGCGTATGCTCTTGTCTTCCATGCGGATCAGCCACTAGAGGGGGACATGAACCACTGAGCCAGAGTGTCACATTTGGTTGAAATGAGCTGTATTGATGAAATTTACACCGGTGTCTTAGGCCACCTGTCCAAAAAAAGAAACCAGGCTTGTATCTTACAAACTGAAAACAAATGTCATGCCAAGTCTGCTGGGTGACCTATGTGAAAGGAGATGGTGGGCTCAGTTCAGGCAAGTATTCTCTTGGCATAACCTGTGTGACACTTAGCAGAAGTCACACTGGACAGAGAGGGGGAATTCCTCACGTATTTTCTCCAGGTTAAGTCTAACACAAATTAGTGGGCCATAGCCTACACTGCAACTGTAGATTAATACACTGATTGTACTCTACGGATTAATGGACTTTCTTTCTATACAGCTAGTTGGGTTTTCATATCATGCTCCTCACTGCAGCTAAAATGAAGCAGACAGAAGTTAGGTGATTTTGGCAGTCAGCAGCATAGCTGGGATAAGGACTCTGGTCTCCTGCTTCCCAGTCCCTCGTGTGAACTATGTGCAGACTATGCAGTCTGTCTAGAGGGACACAAAAACTAGACTTGTACATGATGCAGCATTAGACTTGCACTAAAGACACCTGGATTCTATTCCCAGCTTTGCTATTGACTCTCCATGTAACCTCTCTGAATCATAGTTTTCCCATCTGTAAAATGGAGATGATACTGCTTACCATGTGTTTAAAGTGCTCTGAGATCTATGGTGAAAAATGCAAAGTATATTATTTATTATTAACATTATTCAGAGTCATCAATTAGGTACTTTTCAGCTGCACTAAAAACTCAGTCAAAGCAAGTCCCAAAAAAATTGTTTAAAAAGGGTCATGGTACTTAAATGAACAATGCTGATTTCAGGACTGATTGACTGATATGACATGCACAAATCCTAGCTCAGCATGTTGTTCTGCTATTTCCATATATACCCAATTATACCCTTGTATTCATTAAGGCTACCTACATAAGGAGTCTTTATAATTATAGTAAATTACCTACTATGAATCCTGGACTTAAAATATTTTACTAATCATTCATTATTGGAGGAAAAACTCTCCTTAGTTATGAAGGCAATAATGTGGAACACCACAGTTTTATGATATGTAAAATTCTGGCCTTCAATGCCTCTTTAGTGTAATTTGTTTAGTGGATTCAGCGTGGGATCCATCTCCTCCATACATAAACAGCCAATCTGTTAGACACTATACAATCGATTGGTAACTGGGAAATCAAATGCCATCACAAACATTTTGATTTCATTACACAAGCTGACATATTTTATCTGTGCTTGTAGAATTTCTGGCACAGACTTAAATAGGAAGAGCTTTCGCAATGATGAACTTCTTTGTTGTGCATATCACACAAGTCAGCTAGCAACATTGAAAAGCCAGAGACTAAAACATAACACTTTAAAAATTAATAAGAGACCGTGCAGTTCAGCAGTCAAATCAATGGACTGAGGCAGGGAAGTCCTATATTTTATTTCTGTCATTGATGCACTAGAATTTCAAGCAAGTCATTTGATCTGATTGGGCCTCAGTTTATCCATCCACAAAATAATGTACAATAAAAAATACTTTCCTCAGAGATTTTGTCAGACAACGTTAGTCAATGCACTCTGATATCTTTGTGAAAGGATTCCCCACACTATGAGCTACCAGCAGGATTTGAACAGAGGGCATTAAGCACAGATCCCAGCCTCTTCAACTAAAGGAGGAATTCCTTTAGATGCTGCAAAGAACAGGCTCTTATCTTCTGTGCTGATCAGCCACTAGAGGGGGGCATAACACATTTACTCAAAGAGTTAAATTTGGTTGAAATGAGCTGCATGGAAGAAATTCATCCCAGTGTTTTGGTCTCCTTCACATACTTAAACCCTATATTAGGTGCTGTGGCATCCCTAGGTAAAATGTACTATTCCCTATTCTATGTGCTAGGCAGACATTTACCCTGCAAATATATAGGTTTCCTATAAATAATATCTGAAGGCAAACTACTTTATAAAAGTATCCATGTCACTACTGAATAGAACTTATTGCCATCTTCAGCAGCCTTAATTCTACAAATGATCTTAGCAAGTTGACATTTTTGATGTTAATACGATAAGACCTTGCCAAGCAAGAGTATGTAATGGTGGTTCTTGAGTCCCAACTAATTCTTAATCCTTCTCATTAGCTGCAGCAACAGCATCAGTTCTGCAGATAAATGAAAGGGTTTGGGTATGAATAATGTGTGCTGGGGAGGAAGGTGAATCTGAAACAAACAACTGAATAGGATTTCGTCCCCTCCCCCTCAAGAAAATAAAAGGCTTAAGTGAAAATGAGCTGAACAAAGGAGAACAGAAGTCAATTTGCCTCAAAATGGAAATGATACATCTATTCACACTGAACATTCCCTCAGTGAATCCTAGCCAGCTGGGTCAAATAACTGGACAGACTTTTAAAACCCTGGCATAAAACTGGATTGCAAATAACCTGATTACAGATAAATTGGAAAAAGTGCAGAAATTGCCTATGATGTTTTAAATAATTGAGCCATTGGGTCATGTATTCTCATTTGCTTAAAACCAAATAGCAGCTCTGCTGCTACTGACACATCCCGTTCATGTTTCATGCTTGCTCCTGATCCATTTTGAGTAATAGGGTTGGTCCTCAGAGAATTTGCCTTTAAACAGTGCATTATAGAAATGCCTAGTTGCACAGCCAATGGACGGAGAACTGCCTCTGCTGAACATGAATATAGAGGCAACATGTTGATGTGGCTAGAGCAGAAAACAGAATCAGTGCTTCAGGGATCTTATTCCTGGTATTAATGCACACCCATCTACCTATTGCCTTTCATCACTATAGTACCCAAGTGTTATTCCCTAAAGTAACTGCACTCAAGTTTCAATTCAGAATTTTTTTGATAAACAAACCAAATGGAAGATAGTGGGGGGAATGAACAGCAAAACCATAGGCCATTGCCACTTCAGCCCTTCACTTCAGGAATCTCCTTCAGTTGTTTGCAATATGGTTGGTCTGACACACGTATCTGAGCAGTTCTGATCCCATCCACTAGAGGGCAGAAGGGCACAGACACACTAGCCAGTTTGTTACAGTTTTAAAATGACATCTAGAGAGCAAGATGGTTGGTTGGATTGGTACCAAAATAAGTGTGGAAATCTGAATAGGGTAAACCCTATTCAGTGGTTTTCAGAACAGCTGGGCAATGAACTATGGTGACTTATGGATGGCTGCATGTGGTCTATGGGCTTGAAGTAACTGGAACCATAAAGAGAGTCATAAACTAGGACAGTGGTTGGTTCCATCTAAGGTACTGATATGGTACCCAGTATCAGAGGGGTAGCCGTGTTAGTCTGGATCTGTAAAAGCAGCAAAGAGTCCTGTGGCACCTTAGAGACTAACAGAGGTATTGGAGCATGAGCTTTCATGGGTGAATACCCATTTCGTCGGATGCATTTGAATACCTCACACTTTAATGTGAGAGGCAGTGTAGCCTCGTGGATCAAGCAGCACAGTGGGACTCGGGTGAACTGGATTCTATCCCCTGCTTTGCTATTAGCCTGCTGGGTGACCTTGGTCATGTCACTTCACTGCTTTCTACCTCAGGTTCCCCATCTTTTAAAATGGGGATAATGACATTTGCTTTCTTTATAAAATGCTTTGAAGTCTAGGATGAAAAGCACTAGATAAACGAGTTGGGTATTTTTATTATTCTCCTCAAATCATTCCTGTGAGCTAGAGCAGTGCTATTATTCCCCATTTTACCCATGGGAAACCGAGGCACAGAGAAGCTAGGTGACTTCCTAAAGGCCACATGGGAAGTCTGTGCAGAGCAGGGAACTGAACCTCATCTCCTCAGTCCAAGGTTGGTTTCCTGTCCACTGACCCTTTCTGGCTCAGGCTGGCATTCTCTCTACTCTCAGCAGTCTTAAACCAACTTAATTAATAAGATAGAGGACAGGGTGGCAAGTTATCCACCATTTTGCCATGAAACCTATCATTTTCACCACTGACCACAGCATCCCACCTCTGGGCAAACTGAACTACTCCTGCAGTAGTGCCCTCACCATAACGTCCAGTGCAAGTAACGAGCACCTGAATATTACAGTACTTGGGCCTCAAAGTACATGGACAGGAGAGGAAAGCAACATGTACCTAAAAAGCTGCTCATTTCTTAACAACGAGAGACCCGAGCCCTTCACAGATAGTCAGCGAGAGCAGCTCGACTTGTGCATCTGCTGGCACTGAAAACAAAACTATGTGCCAGAGGCACAGATAGGAACAACAACAACAACAACAACGGCACATAAATGAAGAAATTAATTCCAAAGCGTAATGAAATTCTGATGGAATTACATACGACATCCCAGAGAATACTAAAAGCAGAATTCATTGCAAGTATTGCTGCTACAATGAAGACCAAAAAGGAATTAAATGTTCGCTTAGCCGCTTTCAGATAACAGCATAATTGAAAGCAGCTGGAGCCTGTAGCTCTGCACACAGGGTGGTAGTGTAGCCTAACTATTTGTGCAGGAGAACTGGCTGCCCTTCCCAATTGTGCTAGTGACTCCCTGGGTGTCTTTGTTGGTGGGGTGTATTTGTATTACAGTAGTGTTTAAAGGCGCCAACCAAGACAGCGGACACATTGCGCTAGGAGCTGTACTATCTATTTACAAGAGGTGAGATGATCACATTGGTCCTTTTGGGATTTATATTCTAGGACTTAGAGGAGGGAGTCTTTGTCTCAAACAGTTGACAATCCAAATGGACAAGAAAGACAAAAAGGTGGGAGAAAGGAAAGTATTATACCTATTCCCCAGATGAGGAAGAGATGCACACAGAGACGGACTTGCCCAAGGTCATGTGAAAGTAGAATGAATTATATTGTGAAAATAGAAAGGATTAAAGAAATGCTGTCTGTACCTTTAAGAAAAACTGTTGGAATGCTGCAATCCAGGTGTCAGGAATACAGACATTCACATAGAACAATTGCACCATTTAAGGGCAATTGGTGAAGTATTAGCCTCAGATCCATAAAGAGTTAGTAAGGAAGTAGGATATGCATGCTGTGCCCCAGGTGAATTTTACAGTTTTGCTTTCTTTGTTCCTTTGTCTGATTCCCGCTCTTTTATCTGTATAAATAAGACTGTTTTGGCCTTGCATGGCCGCTCACATATTCTGAATGTTATTGGCAGAGCGCTGTGCTAATAAAACAGAGTGGTCTGACAAATTGTGAGTCCTGATTCTAACTTTGACAATTACATTAGACATCTGTTGCACAACCAAGTATTAAACCCAGATTTCCATTGTATCAGTCCAGCATCATCTTAGCCACAAAAGTTTCCTTGCTTTTTCACCCTGTGAGACATTTCAGTCCAAATTCTATAAGGTATTTAAGCTCCTAATTTCCATTGAAAGTGCCACAATATCTTTGTAGACCTGGTTCTTAGCCCTTGTGACTTTCAACAGAGGAAGTGCTAAGAAAATGTTAAACAGAATTACTTCTAATTTGTCCAAAAAAATAACACAGGTAAAGAACAGAGAGCACTACTGCTGAGCATTGGTGGCTTGAGGAATAATAAATAATGAGAATGAATGTCTCCAGATAGACAGACTTTGGCACACTCAGAGATTAATAGATGGCTAAAACAGTATCCCTGCAGTTAAATGTGGATTAATGATGACTTTGACAAGTCCTTATCGCACACTCCTCCACTTATCATAAAAAATGGAGAAAGGAAGAAAGAAAAGGGTCACAAGGAAAGCATGTGTCATTAATGAATGATGGAGGATAGGAAGACAAAGGATAAGTCTTGCTGCCTTAGAATAATGACTCTTGGAAGAACTTTATCAGGCATGTCTGTGCCCCTCATAGAACAGCAGAAGTTAGAGTTTAACACAGAGGAAGATGAGCTACCACATATGCCAATATCAGGGCAGGATAGGAATGAATTGTGCTAGCAACTTGGCAGGAGCTGTACACAACGAAACTAAAAGTGTGCTAGAAAAATCACCTGGCTTGGGAGGATTGTGACAAAAACTCCAGCCAGGTTTGCTGAAAGGTCTGCAGAGCTTTTGACAAATTGGACAGAAATCCAAGTGAGTAGGGTGGATTTGACTAGAAAATAGAAAGGGATTCTGTCAAGAACACCTACTGGCCCCAAAATCTGAACCAATTATTAGTATTATCTGTATTACCATAGTCATAAACAGATGGTTAAGGGTTAATGCCTCCTTTCCCTGTAAAGGGTTAAAAAGTTCACCTAGCCTAGCTAACACCTGACCAGAGGAACCAATGGGGGAAAAAGATGTTTCAAAAGGAAGGAGGGAAGCTTTTCCTTTGTTTAAAGTTTCAGTTTCAGCAGGAGTGAAAAAGATCAAGGAACCAGCCTCTTATCAGAGTAGTAAGTTTTCGAAAGGAATAAATAGGTTTATGTTTATTTCTTTGTAACGTGTCTTATGCAAATAGAGGTAGAATCAAATTGGGTATTTGGGTATTATTTTTTTTATGTGTAACTAAAATTGTGCCCAGGGAAACATCCTCTGTGTTTGAAATCTGTTGTCTGTGAGAGTAGCTGGTATGCTAATCTCTCCCAGAGGGTTTTCTTTTACCTTTCTTTTCTTTAATTAAAAGCCTTTTTTCTTAATACCTGATTGATTTTTCCTTGTTTTTAGATCCAAGGGGATTGGATCTGGACTCACCAGGGATTGGTGGGAGAAAGGAGAGGGGATGGTTAATTTCTCCCTGTTTTAAGATCCAAGGGATTGGATCTGGACTCACCAGGGAATTGGTGAAGGAGTCTCTCAAGGCTACCCAGGGAGGGGAAGGTTTTGGGAGGACAGGGAGTGATTCAGACACTGAAATTCTGGATGGTGGCAGTAGTACCAAATCTAAGCTAGTAATTAAGCTTAGAAGTGTTCATGCAGGTCCCCACATCTGTACCCTAAAGTTCAGAGTGGGGAAGGAACCTTGACAACCACATAGTGTCTTGAAGCCTGAGTAATGAGCCAGGATCCAATTGTAATAGGCACTGTACAAACAGCAAATAAAAAGATTTCCTGCCCCGTATTGCTTATAAATAGCTGTGGTACAGTTTATTTATTGTGGGTCATTGATTTCCAAATCAAATGTGCTCAGTTTACAAATTTAAAAGGATTATTTTGCCCACTGGCTGGCAGCCATACCAACTTCCTTTGGGAACTGAGAATTAAGCTGGTTTCTGTCTCCATGCATCATCGCTTATTACTGGTTCTGTCTGCAGAACTGACTTTCACTTTTTATCAGTTTTGGATTTGCAACCTTTCAGTTTCATTCAATGTCCCTTTGTTCTTGTGTTACGAGACAGGGAGAATAGATGCTCCTTGAATTAGACTATAGGAAATTTAAACTCTAAACAAGACTCACATGAGCCATGATGATACAATGTGGCTCTGTCTCCCTCTAGTGGTTTAGAATGAGAGGTTCCATGTTCAATCCCTCTACCTGTGACCCACCCAGCGATGCAGCATTAAAGATGAATGGTTAGACCTCAGCTACACTTGCAGCTGTAGTTCAACTTTACTGTTGACACCTAGAGTAAGGTGAACATAGACATCTCCAAAACACAGGACACGGACACTGCTGTCCCCGCTCCCACTTGCATGACCCCACCCCACTGGTGTGACCTTGCACGCACAATGTATGCGAGGCCATGATGCACAGAGGACACCATTGCGCAGAGTGTACCGC
This sequence comes from Gopherus flavomarginatus, assembly GCF_025201925.1. NCBI lineage: Eukaryota > Metazoa > Chordata > Testudines > Testudinidae > Gopherus > Gopherus flavomarginatus. The sequence continues at coordinate 157,257,050 of NC_066618.1, read as the reverse complement.
CTCGTCCCTGCCAGTGTGACAGTGCATGCACTGTGTGTGCAATGTCACACCGGCAGGGGCAGGGCGGTGTGCTCTGCACAATGACATCATCTGTGCCCAATAGCAGACAAAACCAAGTCCAGTTTTACATAAGTACCAGACAGGGGACAAACCAGACAAACAGGACCGTCAAGCTTAAAACCAGACGAATCATAGCAGATTAGGGTTGGAAGAGACCTCAGGTCATCTAGTCCAACCCCCTCTCAAAGCAGGACCAATCCCCAACTAAATCATCCCAGCCAGGGCTTTGGCAAGCCGGGCCTTAAAAACCTCAAAGGATGGAAATTCCACCATTTCCCTAAGTAACCCATTCCAGGGCTTCACCACCCTCCTAGTGAAATAGTGTTTCTCAATATCCAACTTAAGCCTCCTCCACTGCAATCTGAGACCATTGCTCCTTGTTCTGGAAGTGCCTCACATGTTCTGCCATCTACCACCACTCAGAACAGCCAAGCTCCATCCTTTTTGGAACCCCACTTCAGGTAATTGAAGGCTGCTATCAAAGCCTCCTGCACTCTTCTTCTCTAGCTGAACAAGCCCAGTTCCCTCAGCTTCTCCTCATAGGTCATATGCTCCAGCCCCCTGATCATTTTTGTTGCCCTTCGCTGGACTCCCTCCAATTTATCCACATCCCTTCTGTAGTGGGAGGCCCAAAACTGGATGCAGTACTCCAGATGAGGCCTCATCAGTGCCAAATAGAGGGGAATAATCACTTCCCTTGATCTGCTAGCAATGCTCCTACTAATGCAGCCCAATATGTCGTTAGCCTTCTTGGCAACTAGGGCACACTGCTGACTCTTATCCAGCTTGTCGTCCACTGTAATCCCCAGGTCCTTTTCCAGAACTGCTGTTTAGCCAGTCATTCCCCAGCCTTTAGCAGTGCATGGGATTCTTCCATCCTAAGCACAGGACTCTGCACTTGCCCTCATTGAACCTCATCAGATTTATTTTGGTCCCATCCTCCAATTTGTCTAGGTCACGCTGGACCCTATCCCTATCCTCCATCGTATCTACCTCTCCCCGCAGCTTAGTGTCATCTGCAAACTTGCTGAGGGTGTAATTAATCCCATCATCCAGATCATTAATAAAGATGAACAAAACCAGCCCCAGGACCGACTCCTGGGGCACTCCACTTGATACCAGCTGCCAACTAGACATCGAGCCGTTGATCATTTCCTGTTGAGCCCGAAAATCTAGTCAGCTTTCTAGCCACCTTATAGTCCATTCATCCAATCCATACTTTAACTGGCTGCCAAGAATACTGTGGGAGACTGTATCAAAAGCTTTGCTAAAGTCAAGGTATATCGTGTTCACTGCTTTCCCATATCCACAGAGCCAGTTATCTCATCATACAAGGCAATTGGGTTGGTCAGGCATGACTTGCCCTTGGTGAATCCATGCAGACTGTTTCTGATCACCTTCCTCTCCTCCTAGTGCTTCAAAATTGTTTCCTTGAGGACCCGCTCCATGATTTTTCCATCAACTAAGTTGAGGCTGATCCATCTGTAGTTCCCCGGGTTCTTCTTCTTCCCTTTTTTTATTTTATTTTATTTAAAAAAAAAAGATGGGCACTATATTTGCCTTTTTCCAATGTCCGGGACCTCCCCCGATTGCCCTGAGTTTTCAAAGATAATGGCAAATGGCTCTGCAATCGCATCAGCCAATTCCCTCGGCACCCTCAGGCCTGCCTAACCCCATAGGCAATGGCAGGCACCACTGCTAGTGTAGACAAAGCCAAAAAGTGAAAAAAGATATTTGCCTGACTCCTTGGGAAGTGAAACTGCAATGGCTCCTGGCAAGGATCTTCAGGGAGCCAAAGGGAATCAGGTGACCAAATCCCACTGAAAGAAAATGGGAGTTGGGAGCCTAGTTCCCCAGCCATAATTAGAAGCCTGCAAGAAATTAAACTAAGCTTATAGTGCCTGTCTCTCATTTACACAAGGTTACTTTACACAGCTCTGGCAGACTAAAAGGAGAAACAAATGACACAGCCAGTTAAGGTCCCTTTGCATGGCCAGCATGGAATACAGGAGCCTTGGTATAAATGGGAATCAGGCTCTTACTGTTTGTTTATTGTCAATGCAAGTCTGAGATTCAATCATCCATTTATTAATGAAAGGAGAAAACTGCTTCTGAAAAAGCATGCTGACAAAACAACCCTTCCGCAGACAAGGAACTCAATAAGTCACGTTGCTTTATATTTAGAGAGATATCTATATCTAGAGAGAGGGAGAGAGCAGGGTCCCACTGGTCAAGAAGAGGGGAGGAAAAAATAAAGAGATGACACAGGAACTATTATGCAAATTTCTTTGGGAGGGGGAGAAATAAATAGTGTTAAGGTCATCTTGCAGGACCTTGAATATTTTTAATTCAAAATATGTATTACGTTTTAATCAAACCAGCTCTATCCTTCTTCTGTCCAAGTAATTTACATTCTAGCTATGTCACAGGGGCAGTTATTATATTAGAGAGCTTAGCTGGCTCATAACTATCAGGAAACTTTCGTGCATTATTCATGTTAATTATACTGAACCAAACACTGTGGACAGGAAAAAGTATTTTCCATTGAAATATTTTTTGCCCCAGAGAGATTTTTAAAATTGATTGGACAAAATTTCTTTCTTAAGATTAAACCTGGAGGCAAGGAGACTGACGAGAACACATGCGCCTCACTGGAGAGAAATGAATTTCCTGCTTGCAGAGTTTTGTGACTTCCATTTGGAATGGCTATAGTGTACAGATGTGTTTTTGCCACCGTAAACATTTAAAACAGGAAGCAAAAGCCACAGTCCCAAATTAGCAGGACTCCCAGTCCCCACATGCAAAGAAAGCAACTGCTGGAAAGCTATTAATAGGAACATAGGAATTACTATTGGACCCAAAGGTTCATATAATCTTGTATTTTGTCTCTTTGGGTTTATTCACACGTGGACTATACTGATGTTGTTAAAGCAGCAACCCATGCTCTAGGGCACAGTTGCCAACTTTCATGTGGTAAATTAGCACCCTGACTTTCACAATAAGCCAAAAATCAAGCTAATCCCATTTCAAAACAAGGCCAAAACAAGTCTATCCCTAAGAACTCCAACACTCTGACTACATCCCCCTTTGTGCAGCCTGACACTGCAGTGGGCCTGCAGTGCACCCCTGACTTTCTTCCCCCTTGTCCCCACTTGCCAGGAGCCAATTAAAAAAAAGGAAACAACAAGCTACAACAAGTTACAAGCCGAAAACTAGCCAACAAGCAACTCACAAGTCAATTAAGGCAAAAACAATCCCAATTTCTGCATTTTTTTCCACGGGTTTGGCATGTCTGCACTAGGGTTAACACAATTATACAGATATAAAAGTGCTTATGCCAGTATGACTGAACTGAAATAAGTTATGCAGTTATACTGGTCTAAATGCATTTACAGCAGGGCTTTTACTAGTACAGCTATGTCAGCAAAAATAACCAAGCTCTTAATTGACATAACTATATTTTTTGACCAGCTCGGATAGTGGCAGACCCAGACCTAAGAACCACAGCTTTGGCTGATGTCAAATAATCTGTCCCCACCTGCAATAGGTCTCACCTTGATCTGTAATAGTTGGAGATTGGCTTAATCCCAAAAGCATGAGATTTAATAGCCTTTGCAACATGTTTGTTGTCATGATTGATATTATCGTATGAATATATGGAGGGCAGGGTGTGGTTTAGATTTAGTTACTTTATCTGCAACACAAAGGTTGGGAAAGTATGTGTTACAAGAGTGCTTTTGGAATGGCGGAAGAACTAATGGGCCAACTAAAATGGGGGGTAGGATTCAAATTTCCTTGAATTTCACTACTAAGATATAACTCTCAATGAGGGATTCACCTAACAAATACTGAAGCAAAAAAGACTAGAAAAGAAATTACTTTCAATTCCAAAAAGTCAAAGAGGTTATATTCTTATTTCTCACCCATCTATCAACACATGGGTCAAACAAGGAAACGAGATTTAACAACATAGAAAATATCAGCCAGATCATGTCCCACTTTGCTCCGTAGTTTCTCAACTGCTCTCTAGAACCCCATTATGGCACTATCCTTGAGACTTGTCTAACATAAAAGCTAATTACCGCCATTGTAGGTGGGGACCTGAACTATAACCACGGACAGATTTATCGCTCTACTGCAAATATAGACACTTGATGGAGTAAGAATCTGTGGTCAGTAAAACAGATTGATGCTCTGAAGACACTGCCTAAAGGGCAGAAAGGATAATACTTACCGTCTCTCTTCATTATTGTAGTAATTCCAAAGGTATGTTATACATAATTATAATTGGAGTTACTGATAAGTTCTTATCATATGTGCATGTGCCCACAAGCATGATATATGGTAATTCTGCAGAATTTCTACTGCATGCTCCAACTTAATATTCTGGATACTTGAAAAATACAGATTTTTTCCTGTCCATATCCAATGACAGGAAGGGCTCAGACGCTTGAGAATGGGAGCCAACGTGATGCAGCAGAGAGAGAACTGGATTGGGAGTCAGAAGATGGGGGTTCTATCCTAAATTCTTCCATTCCACCGGCTGCATGATGTGGGACAAGCCACTATCCCTCTCAGAGCTTCACTTTCCCTATCTGCAGAAAAAGGGATAATGATGCTTACCTTCCTTTGTAGATCTCTTCCAGATCTATGATTGAGAAGCACTACTCAAGAGCTGAGATTGTTATTATTATAGTTGGTTATAGTGAATTTTATCTCAATGGCCATATTAACCCTGGGAAAACATATCACATCAGAAAATGCTTTCAACTATCATATACTAATTAACATAATAAACAGGTTTTTGGTTTAGCGTGGACAAGGACAGTCATATTTAAGAAGGAGTTAGCTAGCTGTGGTTAATGATAGTTGGTGGAATCATGACCAGATGAAACATTTGTCAACATGACTGGCCTCTGTTTACACTAGGGGCTAAGTTTTGTGTAAAATCATGTTCACTACAAAGTGGTAATTAACATTTTTTCTACTATAATGTATTTCTCCAAGATCCCCAGTTCAAATCCTGCGTAGGTTCATTAGCCTGACTCTCAGAAAAAACTTGTGGAGGTGGGTTCTTCTTTTATTTTCTGCTTTGCAACCTCACTTTGTAATCAAATGTCAAGTGACATAAGTGGAATGAGGTATCAAATAAGGTAGAGAGCAGGAGGGCATGACCAGCCATATCCATGCCAAAATGCACTCAAGTAATACAAGAGAACCTGGAGAGCACATGGATTTTCATACCACCCCAAGTGACTTTTCCAAGAAGCTTATCTGAAAAAAGTATTTAAAAAAATCAACTTATCACCAAAATGCAGCCAACTCTGGAGCAAACATGTACTGTGTAGTTTAGGGCAGGAAGCAAAGAAAAATACCATGTCTCATCTGAAACTACAGGGGGAACGTAGGGTAGTGAGAATGATACCCAATTCCTGACACTGGACTTGTCAACATTCCTGCTGCAAAATGAACTGAGGCTTGAAACAAACCAAGTACAAAGCATAAGTCACATAAGGTCCTAAACAGACCTTAAATACCCTGGTGATAGGTACCCTGCTCATTCCCTTATTCAGGAAATTGCTTGATAGGCCTGAAAGTTTGACCTAGTTGCCCATTCTTGGCTTTAGGCCCTGATCTAGCAAAGCATTCAAGCATGTGTTATTCCATTGACTTCAAAGACACTACACACATGCTTAATGTTCGGCACATATGTGAATGCTTTCATCAGTGTCTGTTTTCTGGATCTTCCAGACTGGGATCTACCATGCTTTCAGGAAAGCAAGCAATTCAGAAAGACAGATAAATAGCAGGACTTTGTGTGTTCTCTCTTTTTAAGGGATGAGAGCAGAAGAAAATAAAATCAAAAGCAAGCAAGAAAGAATAAAAAGGACACATGATTAGGCAGACACATGCACAGAAGCAGACAGTCTTCTGTGAGCATCTCTCTTATCTTCCACAAAGATTGTGCCATTTTTCTCTCTATAGGAAACAATTTTACCCAATGCAACATCGATTTTAACAAACACCTCCCTTTCTCACAGGCTTTCAGGTATTTTATCCATTAATCACTGCAATGGCCTTGCCTGGCATTATCAGGAACATGTTCGCTACATTGAAGGCCTAATTGCTTTAAAAACAAAACAAGCGCAAGTAGCATTTGAATTTTTTCATGAATATTTGCACAATTCAGGGCTCTGAGGGAGCCTTGAAATAGGCATTACAGCCTAGTAACAGCCCACATTTGGGACACAACTCTTCTAACCAAACGTTGCAGGATTGTGCCTTATTTCACCTTGGAGTCCCCACTGCCTTTGAGACTACTGCCTGGATTCTCTACTGTCTAGCTTTCTGGGGACTTGCAGAATTCCAGCTGAGCACCTCACAAGAATTAATGGGGTTTTACAACCCCCGCACATGGGGTAGGGAAGTATTATCCCAATTTCTTACCCATGGGGAACTGAGACATGGGGTAGATTAAGTAACTTGCTTGAAGTCACGCAAGAAGTCCATGGCTGAACTGGGAACTGAACCAGATCTCCAGAGTCTTAGTCCAGCAGCCTAGTCCTTCTTGCCCTAGAATTATACCTGTATAAACGCCACTGACTTCAATGGATTTACTCCTGATTTACACATGAGTTGACACTGAAGCTGGGAAATGCTAATAACCAGCACAGGGTGTTCTGAATAATTCCAAATGTCCTTTGAATTCACAGAGTAACAACATTCTCTCTTCCTTTCCCTTTGTGTCTTGACCCTTGTTTGAGCTAGGCACTGGTTTATACACATCTCCCTCCCTCCCTCCCTTTCTCTCACACACACACACACACACACGCATACGCACACAGAGTCTCTGTGTTTGAATGTCAGCCAGCACAATTATCCTTTTATGGCAACAATGATACCAATTACCAGGTCAACTAAAGACGTCGTAATTCTTCTTAAGCACTTTAATAACCTTTTATCTGCTAAATAAAAAAGGTCAGCCAACCTCATTTAAATATTACTCTGCTCTCTACAGCAAAAGGCAAAAGCTGAAGAGAGATCATTAATACACTAATAAAGTCAAAATTAATTGTTTTCTGTAACAGCCTCTATCAATTATTTTGCACCAAACACAACTGACGTTATAGAGAAAGTTATACAATTTGAAGTTTACTGCTTTGTTCTCACTTTTTGACTTAAGGATTGTTTTACTGTAACATGAGCTAATGGACAGGACACTAGACAGAATCAGAAGTTGTGGGTTATATTCAGAGCTTTGCCACTGACCTGCCATTGCTCCTCTCTGTGCCTCAGTTTCTCTTCCACTTCTTTTGTCTACTAAGATTTCCAGGACTGGGACTCTCTCTTTCTATGTCAGGGGTGGGCAAACTTTTTGGCCTAAGGGCCACATCTGAGTATGGAAATTGTATGGTGGGCCATGAAGGCTGATGAAAGTGGTGGCTGGGGTGAGGGATGGGGTGAGGGTGCGGCTCCCAGGTGGGACAGAAATGAGGAGTTTAGGGTGTGGGAGGGGTCTCGTCTGAGGCAGGGGGTTGGGATGCGGGGTGAGGGTGAGGGCTCCAGCTGGGGGTGCTGGTTCTGGGTGGGGCTGGGGATGAGGGGTTGGGAGTATAGGAGGGTGCTCAGGGCTGGGACTGAGGGGTTCAGCTGGGCAGAGGATCATGGCTGGGTCAGGGGTGCAGGTTCTGGGTGGTGCTTACCTCAAGCAGCTCCTAGAAGCAGCAGCATATCCCCTCTCCGGCTCGTACACGGAGGCACAGCCAGGTGCCTCTGTGTGCCACCCCATCCACAGGTGCCGCCCCGCAGCTCCCATTGGCAAAGGTTCCTGGCCAACATGAGCTGCAGGGGCTGCGCTTGGGGCAGGGGCAGTGTGCTAAGCCCCCTGGCTGCCCTTACACGTAGGAGCTGCTTCTGGGAGCAGAGTGGAGCGGGGCAAGCCCCAGACCACGCTCCCCAGCAGGAGTTCAAGAGCTGGATTAAAACATCTAGAGGGTCGGATGCAACCCCCGGGCCGTAGTTTGCCCACCTTTGTTATATATATTTGTCCAGAACCTATCACAATGCAACCCTGATCTTGGTTGATCTTTCAAAACACTTCAGTAATAGAAATAATACTAATATTCAAACAAATGACTGGGCCAACAAATCACTATGAAAATAAGTTCTTAGACCTCTGTTAACAAGTACAGCAACTGGCAATTATTGTTCTGACTCTCCTGAAATTTCACAGACATCAAAGGAATACAACAAGACTGGGGGGATACAATCTTCTTCCTGAATAGCATTTTTTAGCCAGGAACTCACAGTACTTTGCACCTATTCAGTAAGCATCACACCATCTCTGTGAAGCAGGTAAATGTTTTTGCACTTTTAGTTAAACTTACTCATCATGGTCATATTGCAAGGCAGCATCGCTGCCAATAAAAGAACCCAGGAGCCCAAATTCCCAACAGCCAGATTCTGCTGCTGGGGAACTCAGGGTCACGAAGGTACATCATCTGCAAAGGGACAGATCAAGGAATAATGTGCTGCTCCGTGTGAATAAGGTTGACAGAACTGGGCCCTTAATTACCATCCCCTTAAGTCCAATATTCCTACATCAAATACCCTTAATATAGATATTAACTGTAATTCCCTAGAAATGTCTGATTCCATTAACCCTATGAAAGGGGAGAATAAAAATTCATGCTCCAATGTTGATGCAACATTCCTCATTCAACAGTATAAAATAACTTTTTGTGCCTTCCAATGCTTTTCTGCAGTGCCTTAAACCCATCTACCAAAACAACAAGGAGTCCGATGTCACCTTAAAGACTAACCGATTTATTTGGACATAAGGGTCATGGGTAAAAAAACCCACTTCTAGCATGAGAAGAAGTGTGTTTTTTACCCAAGAAAGCGTATGTCCAAATAAATCAGTTAGTCTTTAATGTGCCACTGGACTCCTCGTTTTTGTGGAGTCCAGTAACACAGCTACCTCTCTGATACATAGTCCCTTCTACCAAGGATCTCAGCAAGGCTGTTGGGTAGATTTGGCCCTGATCCTGTTTCTTTATATATTTCTTCCCCTCCCCTCAAACATTAAGGGCTTGATCCAAATTCTGCTGAAGTCAGTGGGAGACATTCAGGTTCCCAAAGTCTGAACCAAGGTCCTATAAGAGCATCCAGGAAAGAACAGGGTTAGGTATCTTGCCAGGAGTGTATATATGGAAGCTTCAGCTACCACTGCTCCTACTCCTCTCCTTCCAGGTTATCAGTCCAGTGCCTTTTTGTTGTTAATTATTAATTATTATTATTCAAATAAAAGCATGTTTTATATCCAGATCTCCCCTTCGCATCCAGTCAACATTAGCAGTGACTAAGGACCAGATTTTCAAAAGTGCTCAGGTCCCACAATTGAGGGCCATTTTGCAAAAAGAGCTCAGCTCCCAGTTAGATAACAAAATAAGAGCCAGACTTGTCAAAAAGTGCTCAGTACTCTGTGAAACAATAGGGCAGGGGAAGGATTCTCCTCTATTATTTTTTCTCAGTGGGAACTGTTGAATGCTATCCAGTTTGGAAAACAGCCCCAAAAGCGCAGCTGCCCAGTGACCAACAAAAAATGGAATTTGATGTTCTCCCTTTAGAACTTGGTGGATACCTGTTGTCTACATCCCCAAAATCACCAGTACCTGCTCCAGTCATGGATAACCTGGGTTGGCAGACAGGGGCCAAAGACTGAAAGATTGTGAAGGCTGATAAGTCAACACTGTAATCACAGGATGATGTGACTACAGCTCATATAGACATACCCAAGTTAGCTTTAATGTAGCTCGTTTGAATCCTAGGGCAGACAAGCTGCAGCAGCACACACTTCAGCACGGGCTGTACAAGCATGCCCAGAACCCTGTTATTATTTGGAAATCTAGCCACAGCTCCATTGCTATGGTACCTGAGCTCGCTAGGTCTACACAAGCGCCAGTCACATCCTGTGATTGCTGTATAGACAGGTCTTATGTCTTCTTCTGTTTCAGGCCATGTCTACACTAGGGACGCTTTGCCAGTATATCATACCGGTAAAGCGCTCCTAGTGTGGATGTGGCTTATTCTGGCAAGAGTGCACTTTGTACCACTATACTATATTTGTACTGTCCTTCCCCAACCCCCCGCCCATGAGTGAAACAAGCTATACCAGTATAAGTGCAGTTTTGCCAGTATGGCTGCATCTACACTAGGGACATCTGCTGGCACAGGTATATTGATCAGGAATCACACCCTGACCAACACAGCAGCCCCAGCAGAAATCTGTAGAGGCAGCTAACAGCACATAAGTATAGGAGAAGGATAGTCAGTACCAACTTGGGAATCAGGGAAACAGGGCCACCTGGGGGGGGGCAAGTGGGGCAATTTGCCCCAGGCACCGCGAGCCCTGGCCCGGCAGCGGTCCAGGTCTTTGGCGGCATTTTGGCTGCAAGGGGCCTTTCAGTGCTGCCGAAGACGCAGAGTGACTGAAGGGCCCCCCCACTGCCAAAATGCCACTGAAGACCCAAACTGCTGCTGGGTGAGTACAAGCGCCGCAGCTCCCCGCTTTGCCTCAGGCCCCCTGAATCCTCTGGGTGGCCCTGCAGGGAAAAACCTACGTTCAGTTTCCTGCTTACCACACTGTCTTTTGTAACATTTAGTCTCTCTGTGGTTCAGTTCCCTTTCTGTGAAACGGGGATAATAGAGCTGCCCTGCCTCATGGGGGTGATGGGAAGATAAATACATTAAGCATTGTGAGGCGTTCAGGTGCTTTGATAACGGGGCCTATCAATATCTAGCATAGACGAGAGGTAACTGGAGGCGGCTCAGACCAGCACTGCCCATAATGTTTTATAGATCAATAGAAGATTTTATTCTCTAGGTTTTGTTAATACAGCACTTTTGGACATCACTGAAAGAAAGACCTTGACACGATAAAAAAAAAATCCACTCTCCCAGCTGCTATAGCTATAGAGTCGACTCTGTGGAATGTAGAGTTACAACTGTTACTTTTATGACTCTGTACTACCAAAGATAAAAATCAACGCACCTGTACTCATCAAAAAGGCATATCGTCCCCAAATATCTCTGTGCAAGAAAATCACGGCCTCAGGGGACGCAGCTTGAAAAATATACACGACTTGCAGAAAAGCAAGTATCCACTTGGATCTTATGAAATATTTTGCCAGTCTCACTTACCAAGCTTCAGCTCTGGGAAATCTCCTGGGGCACCGCATACTGCAAAAATGCAATATGCAAGGCAACAATGACACTGGAAATATAATAAAGCACCCCACTTCTAAAGGGCCTCCCCCCAGCCTAAGAGAATGATCCACAGGTCTGTGACACCAACTAATTTCGTGGGACAACTAATGAAAAAAACAGGATCGGGAGTGAGGTCACAGGGCTAAACGAAGGGAACCTGATGGGGGACACTGAGCAGAGAACCCCGGACAATGCCCACTGCTCCTCGAAGGCATCAAGGGAGCCAGTGGACGCCGCCCAGAGGAACTTTGCCCGGATGCATGAACGGACGGACAGAGCAGAAATAGGCCCCACAGTCGGAGGAAATCCCGTCTGCCAACCTCCTCTCCCTGGTTTTGTAGATGGCTAGTTTAGCCAGGGCCAAGAGGAGGCTGACAAGGAGATCCTGCGACTTGGTGGGGCCACGGACGGGGAGTGCATACATAAACAGGTGAGGGGGAAAGTGCAACCAAAAACGCAACAAGAGATCCAAGAAGAGCCGGAACAGGGGCTGCAATCTGGCGCACTCTAAATAAATGTGCGCCAGGGTCTCTTTCATGCCACAAATAGGGCAGGTGTTGGGGACAGGGGTAAACCGTGCCAAGTACACGCCCATGCTCACGGCCCCATGAAGGAGCTGCCAACTGACATCCCCAGCGGGCCTCGGGACCAGGGCAGAGTATAAGCTGGCCCACTGGGGACTCTCACCCTCGAGAGGCAGGGCCGGCACTTCCATTTAGGCAACCTATGCGGTTGCCTAGGGCACCAGGATTTGGGAGGGCGGCAGACTGCTCCGGTGAATGTCCCGCAGGCGTGCCTGCAGAAGGTCTGCTGGTCCCGCAGCTCTGGTGGAGCATCCGCAGGCACACCTGCGTCAGGTCCACCGGAGCCGCAGGACCAGCGGACCATCCACAGGAACACCTGCGGGAGATCCACCGGAGCCGTGGGACCGGCGAGCCAGCCTTGCGCCTAGGGCACCAAAAACCCTGGTGCCGCTCCTGTTGAGAGGTGACAGGAGGTCCCGCCATTTGGTATTGGGGTGGGACGCGAGGTTGAGGTAGTGGAGAGTGTGGAGCACGAGCGTGTACAGATGTTTCCTTGGCGCGGCCTGGAACAGAACCGGCTGCAGATCGTGCAGCCGGCTCACAGTGAAAGGGTGAGGGGGCCGACTGGGTCCACAGGGCGGGAGTCTGATAAAAAGGTCCACGGGCCCTGGGAGGGAGGGTGGGGGGGCATGCCCTCTCACAGGACCTGGTTGAGGTAGGCCCGAGCAGCGGGCAATAAAGTGGCCTTCACCTCCTGAAGTCTGCGACGGGGAGTACGAGGTCTGGAGAGCCCCATGTGCTGAGCAAGCATCAGGGGATCCAGCCAGTCTCTCCGGTCGTAGTCCAGGAGGTCTCTGACCCTGGTGACTCTCGCCAAGACCAGCCTCTGACACACTGCAGGGGACCCACCTGCACACAAAGCTGGGGGTTGTGTAGCAGGGGCTCCGCGAGGAGATCAGCCCCCATGGTGGCTGCCACGGACCTGGTCGTTGAAAAGAGCTTCCAGGTCCGGAGGGGGTCTTAATAGAAGACCGGCAGCCCGGAGACGTCTCACAGAAGACCCCTCGGATGGAGGTAAAAGAGCTGCCGGTCGTATCGGAGCCTTCAGAAGCGGCGGAGGAAGGCGTGTGCCAATACGCTGCACGCTGGACTACCTGCACCATACAGGAGCCTCTGCAGGGCCTGGAGGCGGAACACATGGACCTGAGTGTGTAGGCACTTCAGGCCCTGCCCCCCCTCCTCCAGGGGCAGGTGGAGGACCCCTGCAGAGACCCAGTGCATCCCTGGCCAAAAGAACTCCAGAATCATCGTCCACAGGTTGGTCAGGAAAACTGGGGCCGGGACCAGGGTGTTGAACCGGTACCAGAGCATGGACAAGACTAGCTGATTGAACACCAGCGCCCTCCCTCGAAGGGAGAGGCACCAGACTAGTCCCGTCCATTTCCGAAGCTGCTCCATTACCTTGCCCTCTAAACTGTGCCAGTTCTCTGGCGGAGATGGAAGCATGGCAGAAAGGTCAACGCTGAGATAGAGCAGCGGACCCACGCTCTACTGGATGGCCTGAAGTGCTTGTGGGAGGGAGCTCGCCTGCCACCGTCCCCGACCACCAGGCCTGAGCTCTTAACCCAGTTGACCTGGGCGGAGGAGGCCGCTGATTAGATGGCCTGGCAAGCCTCCACCTGCACCAAGTCGCCCGGGTCCTGGACCACGAAGGGCACATCATCGGCATACGCCAACAGGACCAGCCGCAGCTCCAGCTCCTGAAGCACCAACCCCATCAGCCTCTGACGGAGGAGACAGAGGAAGGGCTCGATCGCTGACCCAAGAGGGGACACCCCTGCCGCACTCCTCGCCCGAAGCTGACTGGCTCGGTCAGGGTCCAGTTGAGCCTGACCAGACATTCTGCAGAAGCGTACAGCATCTGGAGAAAACCCACAAATCGGGGTCCAAAGCCGAACGCCCACAGAGTGCTCAGGAGATACCCGTGGTCCACCCCATCGAACGTCTTCTCCTGACCCAGGGACAAGAAGGCGAATGACAGACCATCCCTACACCCTAATTCCAGAAGGTCCCCGACCAGATATAGGTTATCAAAGATCGTGTGGCCCGGGACGGTGTAGGTCTGGTCTGGGTGTATCACGTCCGCCAGCACAGACCCTAGCCGCTTCGAGATGACCTTTGCAACAATTTTGTAGTCCGTGTTGAGGAGCAAGATGGGACGCCAATTCCGTAAGTCGTGAAGGTCCCCCCTCTTCAGCAATAAGGCGAGCACGACTCGCCTGCACGAGAGAGGGAGGATCCCGTCCTGCAAAGACTCGGCCCAGACGATGACCAGGTCTGGGCCGAGGATGTCCCAGAACACGCGGTAGAACTCCATGGTCAGCCCGTCCATGCCCGGAGATTTATTGGTGGGCATGCGACAGAGAGCTTCCGAGAACTCGGCCAGAGAGGCAGCTCTAACCGGTCCCGGTCGCCCATGCTGACCATCGAGAGTCCGTCCCAGAGCACTCTGCAAGCGTTAGGATCGGTCGGATCCGGGGAGAAAAGAGTCGCGCAGAAGGCCCTGGCCCTCTCGCACATCTCCGCCGGATCCGTAAGGGGGGTGCCGCCCTCCACCAGGAGGCAGGTGATGTGCTTCTTCGCCCCCCTCCTTTTCTCCAGGGCATAGAAGAAGCGGGAGCCATGATCCATCTCCCAAAGGAGGCGGATGCGGGATCGAACAAAGGCACCCTGGGCCCAATGGTCTTCGAGGGCCCGGAGCTCCTCCCACTTCTCCCAGCATGCTCCGCAGAGGAATGGATCCTCAGGGCTGGTGGCCAGACGCCTCTCCAGCTCCAAGACCTCCCGTTCCCACTGCCCTATCGCCGCATCCCTCTGTTGGCTGGCGCCTCGGGGGTAATCACAGCAGAAGAGCCGGGCGCGCACCTTCCCCAGGTCCCACCACTGCCACACCGAGGCAAAGGCGCGCCTCTGCCCTCGCCAGGCCAGCCAGAACTCCCGGAAGGACGCCACGAAGCCCACATCCTCCAGCAAACTAGTATTAACGTGCCAATCGGCCAGCTCCGGCCTCTCCGCGCAGAGAGAGGCCGTCATGGTAGCAAAGTGGTGATCTGAAAAGGGGGCTGGCCGAACGCTTGAGGAGTGGGCCCATGAAAGGTGGAAACGCGACAGGTAAATACAGTCCAGCTGGGAGTGGCGCGACCGATGGGCCTCCACCCGGACGAAGGTGAACGTCGAGACGTCGTCCGGATGGTGGTAGCGTCAGACGTCCACCAGGGAGTGGCAATCGATGACCTCCCGGAGGATGTCTGCGGCGGCTGGGCACTGCTCGGTCCCCAAGCGGTCTCGTTCCTCAAGGGTGGTGTTAAAGTCCTCTTCCAGGACCAGGCATTCACGAGGATCCAGGGAGCTGAGGAAGGCGGATGCCTGCTGATAAAAACGCAACCTCTCCAGGCTCGATGTCAGGGCATAAACGTTGACAAGATTAACCACAAGCCCCTCCATGTGGACCCAGAGGTGTAGCAGGCAGCCCGGCACAGCCTCGGCGACCCCTAGCACCTCGGACCGTAGATCGAGGGAGAACAGGGTCACCACTCCAGCCGTGTGAACCGAGAGGTGGCTAAAGTAGACCCTGTCCCCCTACTCCAGCCACCAGCTAGTTTCAGAGGCCGGATCCGTATGGGTCTCCTGCAGGAAAACCACAGACTACTCCCCCTCCCGGAGAAAGGAGAACACCTGGCTCCTGCTCAGACCCATCCTACAGCCCCAGGTGTTTAATGTGGCAAAGATGATCGGTGCCATGAGGAGGGCTGGGGGGTATCCTCGCCGGCAGACATGCCCACAGCTTCCATCAGGCCGCGCAGCAATTCGTGACCTACCCCGTAGGTGAGTAAAGAGTCGCGGAAGAGGTGGACCTGCTGGTAGGCCGCGGCAGCCTGCTTCCCGGTCCTCTTACCCTCCCCCATGAGGGCCCTCATGGCCCGGAGGATCTGATGGAAATCCCCCCACCGCTGAAGCGCAAGTTGGACTTGGTTACGGGAGCCGCAGACGTTCTCAAGGAACTCCAGCAGCTCTTCCCTCAGTGCATGGGGGGGTGGGGTCACTGATCTTCGACCGTCCCCCAGGGGGGCCCCCGTCACAGCCCCGTGGCCCACAGAGGCAGGCAGGCAGGGGGCAGACCCCCGACGTGGCATCTGATGGGCTGACAGGGTGCGGCGGAAGGAAAACAGCAGCCCATGATGGGTCGAGACAGGGAACAACTTCTAAAGCCGCTCCCTGGGGGGCATCCCCAGGGGTGGCAATGGCATCACGGGAGGTGGAAGGGACAAGGACGGGGCTGGCGTCAGGGATAGGGCAGGGGACAGGAGCAGGGCGGGCATCAGGGAGAGAATTGGAGAGGGGGACAGAAGTAGGATCCTGAGCCTCAATAGTAGGGCCACTGGAAGGTGGCCCCTCCTGGTTAGGCTCAGGGGTCTGGGGAGTAGGAAGGGAACCCCTAATGATGCCGGGCTCAGCCACCATAGTTCGTGCGGCAGCCCCGGCATCCAGAGATAGATAGTCGTCAATGGGGTCCCTGCCTGGGAAGGAGGTCGGGTGCTCCACACCCAAGAGGGACACCCCCTGGGAACTGGGTCCTGGCAGCGGGGCACCGGCCATCGCCCCAATGGGCTCGGCGGCCATCAGCAGGGTGCCACCCGCAGCCGGGCTGATGGAAGATTCCAGGGGACCCTCAGAGGTGGGAGCAGAAGCAGCGATTAGGGGAAGGGCACACGGGGACAAGGGGACCGGGGTGAGGTCGCCTAGATCAAGGCCCACCGGCAGAGGGTCGTCCTCCCCCTGCATGACCGGGGTCAGACCCAGGGCCTTGATCTCCTCATAGATGGAAGGGAGTTCACCGTCCACCACCCCAGGGCCCTCCCCGCCAGCACCCGAGGTGATGCCCACCTCGGCGCTTGCAAGGGCCTCGGATGGGAAGGGGGCGACAGAGCTCCCCCGGG
Organism: Gopherus flavomarginatus; assembly: GCF_025201925.1. Taxonomy (NCBI): domain Eukaryota; kingdom Metazoa; phylum Chordata; order Testudines; family Testudinidae; genus Gopherus; species Gopherus flavomarginatus. The sequence goes on along the minus strand of NC_066618.1, from coordinate 157,240,201 downwards.
GGCTTCCACGGGAAGGGACCCTGGAGGACGGGCGTTGTCACCTTCTGGTGCTGCCACGGTGTCCCCAGCCGGCACCACAGAACGGGAGTCATGAGGGGGCAAGGCGGAAGGCTCATCATTGGTGCCCCCCTTCCTGCTATTCTGAGGGGCCGCTGAATCCGAAGGATGTAACGAGGCTCGAGCCTTCCGCTTGCCCTGCTTCCCCTGCACTAAGGGCTAGCCCTCCATGGCATCATCCGGGGGCTGGCTAACAGGGGTCGGGTCAGGGGGCAAGGGCAATGGCTCAGGGACTTGGGGAGGCAATGGTGAGGTAGCAGGACTGAGGGAGGATTCCCCCTGGCGCGAGCCCTCTCCCACGCCTGGCGGTATCTCCGCCGCACCCTCTTCCACAGTGGTGGACCGAGAAGGAGGAGGGGCAGCTTCGGGTGCTGGGCAACCAGGGGTATTGGCGGTGACAGGGCCGGTGCCTTGCCGGGGCTCAGGGGTCCCGGACACTCCTCCGTGCCAGGCCAAGGGGCAGTCCCTCCGGACGTGCCTCATCGCCCGGCAGAGGTAGCACCGGGCCTCCCCCGTAGAATAATGCACCCGGTAGCAGGCTCCCTGGTAGGGGACCAGAAAGGACCCCTCGAGCGCCTCTCCGCCACGCGCCACCGCCAGTAGTTGAAGCTGCACTTGCTAGAGGAATGAGAGGACGTGACGGAGGGTGAGGTCCTTGCAGCCCAAGGGGAGAGGGCTGATGACGGAGATAGGGTGTACCAAGGCAGAAAGGGCAGGCAGCAGGGTGGCACTGGGCAGGAAGGGAGGGACGGAGATCAAGATCAAGCGGACCCCCAGGTCTTCCAACTGCTCCAGGGGGATGAACACGCCCCCTACCGCCAGGCCCGTCTCTACCGCCTCCTGGGCGGCGGCCTCCGATGCCAGGAAGAAGACCACCCTCCCGTACACTTTGGAGGCCGCCAGGATGGCCGTGGGCCCCACCACCCTCGCCAACGCCCGCACGCAGGTATCCACGAGGGGCGAGGCGGGCACCAGGAGGCAACGGACACCGTGCTTCCTGGTCAAGGTGGGGAAGGGGCCCTGGCTGCTATAGATGGTAGCAGAAGCGGCAGTCGGAGGAGCAGCGGCAAGCCGGGGGGCCGCTGTCACCTGGGTGTATGCCCTGGGGAGGGATACCCACAGAGCTGGTGGAGGGAGTAGCGGGGAGGGACGCTGCAGCCGGTAGCAGGGCTGCGGCAGCGGGGGCAGTCTCTGCCATGGAGGGCCTGGCCTTTTTAGTGGGGCCCTTACCCTTCTTCCCACCCCGACCCTTCCCACCGGCTGTGGGGGCTCCCCCGAATTGGAAGGGGCGAGGGACGTGGCAGCAGCGGAGGTCTCCCCAGTACTCGCCGCCACCGGTGCCTCAGCGGGGGCGGTGGCAGGTGGACCAGCAGCGGCGGTCGAGGTAGAGGCCTGGGGAATGGACATGGGGGTAGGTGGAGGAGGGGCGGTGGTAGCATCGCGAGGGGTCTCCCCCACCGCGTCCCCTGCCATAACGAGAGCGGGGAGGGGGACAAACAGCGAGGGGAGGGGAGGGAGAGGAGGTGACCACCCCTCCCCACTAGGCTGCAGGCAGGGGAGGAGGGTGCCAAAAAGGGAAGGCTAAAGGGCTGTGGGGAGCAACCAAGGACCTGGGGGCGGGAGGGTGTCAGGTCACCGATTCAGAGGGGATTCTGGCTCCTCCGGTTGCACTAGGGGATATGGGGGGCCAACGGCATAGGGGAGTGCAGTGAACAAGGGCAAACTCAAATGGGGGAAGGACACAAGTGCATGGGAGGGGGCAGGGGCGCACGAGGAAAGGGACCAATCAGGGCTGGGGGATCACAGGGTAGGGGGCGGAAGGGCGAGCTAGGAATGGGATGGAGGCACCACGGGGCTAGCTGCAGGGCTGGGGCAGGACTATCAGGGCCGCAGAGGGAAACAGGTGGGGCAGACAAATGTGGCAAAGGAAAGGGGATCAGTCCAGGGGGTGGGGGGAGGTGTTGCGCCCACAGGCACTTGTGCAAAAGTCAATGGTTGGCTGCTGCTGCTGCAGGCTCAAATGGTGGAAGTGGGCGTGGTGAGCCAGGCGAGCAGCTCAGTCCCAGAGGTAGGAGTCCGAAGCAGAAGGAAAACAGCCAGCAGGGGTGGTGGAGGGGGCAACAATGGTGGTGGGGGCGAAGGGGAACATGGATGAACCGGGGGCAGGCTCCACGCCACACCCCCAGTGTCCCAACAGACACAGTCCAAACTCCCACCACAAGAGCACAGTTCAAAAAAGACTCAGTCCAGTAAAGCCCCCTCCACAACGGTCCTCATGTGGTCTTCCAGCAGTGGGTGGTCCTCCTCTTCTCCTCGGGGCTCCAACAGCTCCCCAGCAACAGCTACAGTAGTCCCAGCAGCTCCAGGTGGTGGTGGTCTGGTGTCCAGGCAGGAGGGACCCCGCTCAGATGGTGGTGTCCTCAGCAACAATAGCTGGGGTCTCTCACTCCCCTCCTTCTCTGGAAAGCTGGCCTTTAGCAGCTGTCTCCTCCCTCCTAGGGCTGAAGGTGGAGTAACAGCAGCAATTGGGGTGGGAGGGTGAGGGGATCAGCAGTCAGCCAACTAGAGGGTAGCAGAGAAGGGGAGAGGCAGTCATGGAAGTGTTGGTGTCTGGCCCAGCCAAGGGAGCAGCAGGAAGAGCAGCAGCAGCGAGGGCCCAGTGCTCAGCAGGAACAGCAGCAGGAGCCCCCTCCCTCCTCCACTCTACAGCAGAGGAATAGAAGGAAGATCTACTGGCCACTGAAGAAGCAGATTTCTGTTCCCTGAGTGACCAGAGCAGGGGCTGCACTAGAGTAAACAGGAAACTGCTAGAACCAATTAAGGCAGACAGGCTGATTAGATCACCTGCAGCTAATCAAGGCAGGCTAATCAGGGCACCTGGTTTTAAAAAGGAGCTCACTCCAGTCAGGTGGGGAGGAGCCAGAGGAGAGGAAGTTTGTGTGAGGAGCTGGGAGCAAGAGGCACAAGGAGCTGAGAGTAAGAAGGTTTGCTGCTGGAAGACTAAAGAGTACAAGCATTATCAGACACCAGGAGGAAGGTCCTGTGGTGAGGATGAAGAAGATGTTTCGAGGAGGCCATGGGGAAGTAGCCCAGGGAGTTGTAGTTGTCATGCAGCTGTTACAAGAGGCACTATAGACAGCTGCAATCCACAGGGCTCTGGGCTGGAACTCAGAGTAGAGGGTGGGCCTGGGTTCCCCCCAAACCTCCCAACTCCTGATCAGACACAGGAGGAGTTGATCCAGACTATGGGGAAGATCACTGAGGTGAACAAATCTGCCAATAAGTGCAGGACCCACCAAGGTAGAGGAGGAACTTTCACCAGCTTAAAGCACCAACTGTCAGTGGCACCATTGGAGAACACTTGACACACTAGGAAAGCTTCATTGTTTTGAAGTCAAACATGGAGCTGAAAAGAAGGACCCTATTGTGATCGATGGTTTTCTTCAAAAGCTATTGGAATGCATAAACAGACTATTAACATGTGTCAGCCACACCTAGCTGACACCACCTTCCCACGGGGGTTTTTACCAGGAAGCAGGGAGAGAAGCTTTACCTTCTACAAAGGGGCTCCCTACAGCTTTGCTGGAGTTGGAATGCTTAGATCAGCCCTTACTGCCCAAAGTTTGCCTCCTCTCCAGCCAATGCCACCCATTTTTCATGGTATACTGGGCCCTACAAGGCACTGATAGAAGCATAGAATATCAGGGTTGGAAGGGACCTCAGGAGGTCATCTAGTCCAATCCCCTGCTCAAAGCAGGACCAATTCCCAACTAAACCATCCCAGCCAGGGCTTTGTCAAGCCTGACCTTAAAAACCTCTAAGGAAGGAGATTCCACCACCTCCCTAGGTAACCCATTCCAGTGCTTCACCACCCACCTCGTGAAAAAGTTTTTCCTAATATCCAGCCTAAACCTCCCCCACTGCAACTTGAGAAGCTCTGCAGTTCCACCCCTTGCCCACCAGAAGCCGCCATGGTCCTAGAAAGCCAGCTATTATAGCCATGCTGCTGGAGCATGGTGTCCTCTGGTGAGCAAAAGGCAGAACTGCAGCACTTCTCAGGCAGAATATATTTTCTCTGGGGAAAAGAAATCTGCAAAAGACATGAATTCTGCACATGGGCAGTGGCACAGAATTCCCCCAGGAGCAGGAATTGGTAATCTGCATTCTTAGCTCCCTTTTAAACTCCAGCCTTGAGTTATCTGGCTGCTGTGAACATTTCAGAACTGCTCCCTATTGTGTAGAGAGCAAAAGACACAACACTTCCCTTCCCTTCCAGGAAATTCCTTGAGTTGGGGATGCTGTAACTTGACTTGCCAAGCTGTCTCCATAAAGGAAAATGGCCACCTTGATCCATCAGAGCAGAGGATTATGAGATTTGTCTAAGAACTCCCAGAATTGCGGGTGGTAGGGGCAGGGCTTCATGAAAATCATTCAGGATGCTGTGCACTGATAGAAAATGACAATAATAATAGAGAGACTTGAGAGCGTCAGGCAAACTAGTTTGGAAAATTTAACTCACACCCACAAAACATTTGTTTTTTTCTAGGATACAACTGAGTTCAGAAACATGCCAAGAGGAGCTTCCCATAGCTATGGGAAGAGAAGAGGTGAAGACTCCATGAAGCCTACTCCAGCCTTGCTGGAAAGCATTCAGATACAATGATGGCGGTGATGGTCAGAAAAAGTGACTGTAAAACAGGTGCATTTTGCTCCAGATTAGAGCTGGTGAAAATTTTGTCAATGTTTTTTCAATGACTTCTCAAATGATGGCATTTTACATAAAAAAGTCATATTTGTATTTTCATATTTGAAATGTGTATTATTTTCAATTGATTTGAATCAAGATTACACATTGCTGGTAATTGTTTTTGGGATTTCTACCTTCTTCCTTCCTTCCATACCCCTTTTCCCAGGGTGGTAGAGGGAGAGAAAAGAAAGGGGGAAGAAACACCCTAAATAAAACCAAAAATCATTTCAAAATCAAATCAAAATATTTTAATCAAAAAAGAGGAGGGTTTCTGGTGTGTCTTCCCTACCCCATTTCTTTTTGCTTGTGACATTAGCAACAGGGAAAATCCATCTTCAGATCTATATAAGCTAAAAAGCTGTAACTTGGAATCACAAGAAGGAATAATATGCCAAGTTGCCAGCATTATTTTTCTGCATAACACCACGGTTCAGTCTTTGCTTCCCATATCAAAAAGAGGAGAAGCGTTCTCTGCAGAGGTGGAAAAAGTTACTAAACAATAAGACAAGATACCATGAGGAAATGAAGTCACTTTAAAGATTTTTCTGGTCTTGTTATTCATACAGAGGCGTTGGCCAGCTGCTTGAAACCTGTGGCCTGGAGCATAATGATCCTTTGCCAGTGAACCCCGGCAGTGCACGCTGAGAGAATTCAGATAGCATCTCACTAAAAGGAAGGGACAGGGGAGTTTGGACAGAGCAGAGAACAAATGTGAAGCATATGACTGGAAATGCAGTAGTACAGCAACTCAGACAGAAGTGGTGCTAAGATTTGGGTGGCTGCCAGTAGGCAGCTTAAGCATGGGCAAAATCAACATTCTTTGGTCTCTGAACAAGTGGGAAACATATTTTACCAAGCCTATCACACCACAACAGAAGACACATTTGGGACATCAGAAGATGCCCAGCTGGAAAGAAAAAGAAGAAATTTGAAATTGCACATCCTGTGCATGTTTATATGAAAGGGTGGATTCCAGTCGCCTACCCAGCAGTCAAATGCCACCAACAGCATTTTGTAAAGAGGGACAAAAACTCCTGAAGGAGAGAGCCTTATTTTGCTGATGGCTTTGTGTCTTCTCTAGAACATGAGCAGTATTTTTAAGTGCCTCCAACAACATGTATGCTGCACAAAGCACTGAGTCTCCAAACTGATTTCAGATTGTCATCTGTGCTGCACACTCAGGACCAGATTGTGAAACCATTCCTCACGCTAAGTACTAATTTATTCCTGAAGTAGCCCCAATGAATACAGTGGGACCATTTGTGGAGTGAAGCACTACCCAGAGTGAGCAAGTGAATCTCCAGATGACTCTTAGCAAGCCCAGTGTTCAAGAGCACTTGGACATGTAGCCAATCCATCCACCATGTTGCTTTCTTTTCACTTTAAGGGCTTCCATATCTGTGCTTGGTGCTTCCTAGGATTGGATTTTTATTGATAAATGTAGGTAATCATCAATTTCACAAATACATGAAAAAATGATCCCATCAATAATCATCAACATTTACAAAAAGGCAAAGAAAAATGTTGCTTGAGATCTCCTTAGAGTTTGATTTAAGAATATTTACTTTGTATATTTTGACATGTGGTGTTAATTTGTGTTTTAATGGTTATAAAGCTTTAACTTTCTAAATCTCAGTGTCTATCCTGTCGTTAAATAATTATTGTCCGACTCCCCCGCTATTTCCTCAACTGTGAAAATTTAAATAGATAAAAACAGGAAAAAAAGGCTTAAAAATAAACATTGATATTATCCATCAGAATTATAAAAAATGAATTCTATCAAAGCTATTAATAGACACAGAATGACACACTCCCTGCTTAAAAGAGTTTACCATCTAAGTCAGGGCATGATGCAAATAGGGAAGTGAACAGACAGTATGGAGGGGGTAGGGGAAGAAGGAGGAAGATAGCAGCAATATAATAATGCTGTGACTCATTTTAAGTATATCCACCTCTTAATGATGGGTTTATACTATAAGCGGGGCTCGTAGTATTGTCCTTTATTAAGGTTGCCTGACACTTCCTATTGTAAGACCCTGTTTTCAGTTGTTTCTAACTTTGCCAGACTTGCGAAGCTGAATTTTTTCCTGCCAGGTGTCTGCCACATTCTGATTTTTTAAAAAAAGTTTTAGCCGTTTCCAAGCCATTTCGAGGTTGTTTCATTCACAAAGTGTGAAGCTAAATGCAGATTAAGTTGAACAAGTAAAACTTTGTTAAATCCTGTGCACTGCTCTGTCCATGTGGCTGCATTTCTTTCAGTCTAAATCCCTGTGTCCCTATTTCACTTACTAGTCAGTAACACTCCCTCCAGGGAACATTGGCCCTCTAATCCAATTCCACTGATCATGATACAGAGGTTAGTTAAAAATACATTGTTACACCCATAACAGTATTTATATAAAATAAAATGGATCAAGTTAAAAAACATTTAATGAATGCAAAGGACTCGCATGTTATAGACTTCACAAAGGTTAGAAAAGGAATGTGTCCCCAGCACAAAACTAACCTACTGACATCTTATTCAATGAAGGCACCACATAGAAACAGGCTATGTCTACACTACAGGATAATTTTGAATTAACATAAACCGGTTTTATAAAACAGATATTATAAAGTCGATTGCACGCGGCCACACTAGGCACATTAATTCGGCGGTGTGCGTCCATGGTCCGAAGCTAGCATCGATTTCCGGAGCGTTGCACTGTGGGTAGCTATTCCGTAGCTATCCCATAGTTCCCGCAGTCTCCCCTGCCTCTTGGAATTCTGGGTTGAGATCCCAGTGCCTGATGGGGCAAAAATCATTGTCGTGGGTGGTTCTGGGTACAGCCTCACCCCTCCCTTCCTGAAAGCAGCAGACAACCATTTTGCGCCTTTTTTCCTGGGTGAACTGAAAGCAAACGCCATAGCACAGCAAGCATGGACCCTGCTCAGATCAATAGCGCAATCGTGGATGTTGTAAACACCTCGCGCATTCTCGTGCAGTCTGTGGTGAACCATGAACCGCAAAGGCAGGTGAGGAGGAGGCAGCTACGGCAGCGCGGCGACGAGGACATGGACACTGATTTCTCCCTAACCGCACGCCCCTGCGCTTTGGAGCTCCTGCTGGTAATGGGGGAGGTTCTACCCATTGAATGCCGATTTTGGGCCCGGGAAACAAGCACAAACTGGTGGGACCGCATAGTTTTGCGGGTGTGGGACGATTCGCAGTGGCTGCGAAACTTTCGCATGTGTAAGAGCACTTTCTTTGAACTTTGTGACTTGCTTTCCCCTGCCCTGAAACGCCATAATACCAAGATGAGAGCAGCCCTCACAGTGGAGAAGCAAGTGGCAATAGCCCTCTGGAAGCTTGCAATGCCAGACAGCTACCAGTCAGTCAGGAATCAATTTGGAGTGGGAAAATCTACTGTGGGGGCTGCTGTGTTGCAAGTAGCCAAAGCAATCATTAAGCTGCTGCTACAAAAGGTTGTGACTCTGGGAAACGTGCAGGTCATAGTGGATGGCTTTGCTGCAATGGGATTCCCTAACTGTGAGGGGGCGATAGATGGAACCCATATCCCTATCTTGGCACCGGAGCACCAGGGCACCCAGTACATAAACCGCAAGGGGTACTTTTCAATGGTGCTGCAGGCACTGGTGGATCACAAGGGACATTTCACCAACATCCACGTGGGATAGCCAGGAAGGGTTCATGATGCTCACGTCTTCAGAAGCACTGTTCTGTTTAAACGGCTGCAGCAAGGGACTTACTTCCCAGACCAGAAAATAACAGTTGGGGATGTTGAAATGCCTGTTGTTATCCTGGGTGACCCAGCCTACCCCTTGATGCCATGGCTCATGATGCCATACACAGGCAGCCTGGACAGTGGTCAGGAGCTGTTCAACTACAGGCTAAGCAAGTGCAGGATGGTGGTAGAATGTGCATTTGGCCGTTTAAAAGCCCGCTGGCGCACATTACTCACTCGCTCAGACCTCAGCCAAACCAATGTCCCCTTTGTTATTGCTGCTTGCTGTGTGCTCCATAATCTCTGTGAGAGTAAGGGGGAGACCTTTATGGTGGGGTGGGAGGCTGAGGCAAATCACCTGGCCGCTGATTACGCGCAGCCAGACACCAGGGCGATTAGAAGAGCTCACCAGGAAGCGCTGCGCATCAGAGAAGCCTTGAAAACGAGTTTCATAACGGGCCAGGGTACGGTGTGACTGCTGTGTTTGTTTCCCCTTCATGAACCTCCCCCCCTTTATTGATTCCTCCTGTAAGCAACCCACCCTCCCCCTTCGATTACAGCTTGCATAAGGAAATAAAGTCACTATTGTGTATAAAGCATGTATTCTTTATTAAAAGTCATTCCCTGTAAGCAACTCACTCCCCCTTCATTTAAAAAGCATGTAATTATAAAAAGAGGAAGTTAATTAACAAGGTATCCTGGGAGTGGTTTGGGAGGAGGATAGGAGGGAAGGAAAAGGCCATTAAGCACATTTCAATGTAATGACAGCCTTTTGGTTGGATGTCCACGGGGGTGGAGTGGGCTGATGCATAAAGCCTTCCCCCACGCGTTCTTACACGTCTGGGTGAGGAAGACATGGAACATGGTGAGTACTGAGGGTGGTTAAACATGGGCTGGAGCGGCACTCTGTGACCCCGCTGCTCCTCCTGAAGATCCACCAGACGTCGGAGGATGTCAGTTTGATCACGCAGCAGCTCCAGCGTTGCATCCCGCCACCGCTGATCTTCCTGCCTACACCTCTGATCTTCCTGCTGCCACCTCTCATCTCGAGCGTCTCTCCTATCCTCACGTTCATCCCTCCTATCCTCACGTTGGTCCCTCCTATCCTCATGTTCACTGGCATCTTTCCTGTACTTTGCTACCACGTCCTTCCACTCCCTCAGATGAGCTCTTTCCTTGCAGGTCACTTCCATGATTTCTGAGAACATTTCATCTCGCGTCCTCTTCTTCCTCCGCCTTATCTGAGCTAGCCTTTGGGATGGAGTAGGGAGGCTTGAAAAATGTGCAGCTGCATGGGGGGGGAAATAGGGAGAGAAGGATTTAAAAAGATACATTTTACAGAACAATGGTTATACTCTTTCACAGTGAACAACATTATTCACCTTACACAGCACATGTGATTTCACTACTAGGTCGCATTTTACATCTTTTAATATTGAGTGCCTGCGGCTCTGGTGTTACAGATTTCACAGACGCAGGTCCGGGCATCACAATTCAGCTTGCATGCAGTCATGGTAAGGCAAAGCTTCTCCAGCCTTCATAAACACAGGTCCCTTTGCTGCTTCTTTCCTGTTAACAAGGAGCAGCAGATGCCAACCCCTCCCCTCCCCAATCCAATTCTCTAGAATTGCTTTACCCCTCCCCCCACCGCATGGCTGGTATCATGGAAGATCACTGCTAATCACCCCCCTTTCTCCCCTCCCCCACCTCGTGGCTGGTAGCTGGGAAGATTCCTGCTGGCCAAACGCTAAAAAGCTCAGCGCTATCCTTCCTCACCTCCCCCATTTCTCTGTCCCCTTACTTGAATTCCTTAATTTCAACCAGGTTACCATGAACGATATCACTCTGCTGAGGATAACAGAGCGAGATAAAGAACGGATGTTTCTTGAATGCCAGCAATCACCGGGACCATACGCAGCTATGCTTTGTCATGCAATGATACCCGCTTACTTGCTACATGCATGGCGTGGTAAAGTGTCCTACCATGGTGGACGGAACAAGGCTGCCTTGCCCAGAAACCTTCTGCAAAGGCTTTTGGAGTACCTCCAGGAGCGCTTCATGGAGATGTCCCTGGAGGATTTCCGCTCCATCCCTAGACATGTTAACAAACTTTTCCAGTAACTTTACTGGCCGCGAATGCATCCAAAGCCCTCATGGCAAATCAATCATTAAAAAATGCTTGCTTTTAAACCATGTTTTATATTTACAAAGGTACACTCCCCAGAGGTCGCTTCCATGGCTTCACTGTCTGGGCTAGTGGCTTGGGAGGGCTGGGAGGGTAATTCTGTCTGGGTCACAAAAAGCTCCTGGCTGTTGGGGAGAATGGAGTGCTGTGTGCTGTCTGCAAGCTCGTCCTCCTCTTCCTCTTCCTCCTCCTCCTCATCTTCCCCCTCCACTGAATCCTCATCCATGGTTAAGCTTATAACCCCCACCTCGGAATCCACGGACAAGGGGAGGTAGTGGTGGCGCAGCCCCCTAAAATTGCATGCAGCTCAGCGTAGAAGCGGCATGTTTTTGGCCCTGACTCTGATCTTCCCTTTGCTGCTTTGGTTTTCTGGTAGGCATGTCTGAGCTCCTTCACTTTCACTCTGCACTGCACTGAGTCCCTGCTGTGGCCTCTCTCCATCATGGTCCTGGAAATTTTTTCAAAAGTTTTTTCATTTCGTCTTTTGGAACGCAGTTCTGATAGCATTGAATCCTCTCCCCATATAGCGATAAGGTCCAGTACCTCTCGTGCAGTCCATGCTGGTGCTCTTTTTCTATTGTCAGGAGACTGCATTGTTACCTGTGCTGATGAGCTCTGCGTGGTCACCTGTGCTGATGAGAGCTCCATGCCGGCCAAACAGGAAATGCAATTCAAAAGTTCGTGGGGCTTTTCCTGTATACCTGGCCAGTGCATTAGAGTTCAGATTCCTGGGCAGAGTGGCCAATGGTGCACTATGGGATACCGCCCAGAGGCCAATAACTTCAATTTGCGGCCACACTAACCCTAAATCGATATGTTAATATCGATTTTAGTGTTACTCCTCTCATTGGGGAGGAGTACAGAAATCGATTTAAAGAGCCCTTTAAATCGATATAAAGTGCATTGGAGTGTGGACGGGTACAGCGTTAAATCGATTTAACGCTGTTAATATCGGTTTAACTGCATCGTGTGGACCAGGCCACAGAGGGAGATCAGGTCTGAGGGAGGGTGATGGACATCAGAGGCCCAACACTAAAACAGATGCTACTTGTCAGGACTGAAGTTGAGGGCACAGGTGTGTGTGTGCGCGTGCGTGCGCATATGTGTAAGGGAAGTCACAAAAAGTTTGTCCTTGCTATTTCTATCTCAAGCCAATTACTGTTAATCTCTCACCTTCATAAGCACTAAATTCTCCTACTAATTAAAAATACAGCTGTTATAAATCTCTGGGAGGCAGGTTTTTGTAATGGAAACAGAATCTAACCATTAATGCTGAACATGCTGCTAGGTTTTCAAAGATGTTATGGGCCCCTAAAACACAATCAGAAAATCTCCAGTATGAAGAACTCTGTATGTAAGCATCACGACATCTGCTGCTGCTGACCTAGTGTTCAAAGACACACAACAAGACGTCTCTGTGAACTTTGCTTGGCCACTTTGAAAATCTAACAGAGAGATTTTCAATGGCATCAAGGGCAGTTGATTTCTCAGTGGGAGTTGGGTGATTAAATCTCCCATTTGTGCCATTCAAAATCACCCCTACCTAAATCTTTTCCAAGTGGATAGACTGTAGGTGGCTATAAATCCATCTCTGGGTCCTGATGGAATTATAAACTGCAAGACTGAAACTTATCTGAGCCCACAGAGATGGAGACGGATTTATTAGTTAACTGATAATGCATCTATTTCTATTAATTACTCTTTTTTTTAATCTCTTTTCCCAAATTATCTGCATATCAGTTTGCCCAGCAGCATCCCTCACACTTTCCCATTCTATTCTTCAGTTGATTATGAGCACAATATTGTTTCCATATGGGAGATCATTTCTGAAAACATCTTAGTTGAGATTTTAAAAGCCACCTGAGGCTTTTAAAACAAATCGAAGTTGGACATCCAAATCCCTTCAGAGGCTTTGAAAGGATCAGCACCCTCTCTTTTTTGCCATTGTTGAGTGTTTACAAACTGCATTTCAATTATTTTAAACACTTTGTGCGTCACCAGCAAAATGTAATATTCCAGCTGAAGAAAGAAACGCAAAGTTTGGACCCAAATCCCAACTTCCTACATGTTCAAAAATCTAGTGTGTGTTTGACCTTTCATAGCTGGCATTCACTTCTGCGCAGAAGACTTCACGCACTCTCTGTAAATCCCACTTAAGCCTTCAAAATAAGTTTTAAAGTGGGATTTCAATGGTGTATTTGCCTTGCATTGGCCCTTTTCACAGGGATGAATTTCACCAACAGGGATAAACCCAAACCATTCCATTCATATGTGGATCCACACTTCTTCCAAGTTCAGAAGCGGTGCAGTAGTGACATTGCTTTTCTTAGGTGGCTAAATATTGTACACATCTCTCCAGTTCCCCGCCCATTTGTTCATATTATCCACCTGCTAGGTCTTACCCATTTACATTGAAACCTCTTCAGGACTTGGAATGTTTACTTACGGTTTGTCTATACAGGTACATTCAGGAACATTAATCCAAAGCTGTCAATTAAAACTGGATTGGTTAAACTGCATTCAACCCCTGTGTGGACACTTACCTTCTGAATTAAAGCGTCCTTAATTCCATTTATCTTAATTCAAAGTGATTTTCTGATTTGAACCCAATTCTCAACCCTGTGGTAATTGTTCTAAATTAATAGCAATGTAAAGTTTGCGTCTGAATGACAATGAATTAAAAATGTGGGATTTTCCTTTTGCAATTTTCCTATGCCCGCAAAAGTGCAATTGACACTTTCTGAGCTGAAACAAAAAACACCAAGCTCATATTTGTGGGTTTTATCACTGATTGTATTACGGAATACTTTGTTTCCATGACAGCACATTGAGCATGGAAGCCCATCTGTGCCACCACAAAGGTAAAAAAATCTGATAGCAGTTTTTAAAGTACAGCAATTTGGAAAGCCCTGCAGCATATTCAAAAGTAAGCTTCATTTCAGGAGACAAAGATGGGATGTGACAATTATTGCAGAACCATCTATTACTAGGGATACTCGACAACCTAGAAATGTCAGTTCTTGTCATGTTACTCTGACACTCCTGGTGATTTTAATCTCCTTTTGTCTTCCTAAAGTGAGCAATACAAAGGACAGGTGGAATATTAGATTTTAAACCATGGGATGCTTAGTTCAATGTAAACAGATAAGCCAAATGTAAAATCCTTGTAGTGACCTTTATTGCATGGCAAGGCTGTCACAGAACTTTTCCACAGAAACATATGGCTGAGTGGGTAGCTTTAAGTGATAGTTTTGCACAAGCACCTGGGAATTATAACACAGCCAACTCTTCTTCTTTTAACACCTTGAATCACTTCAGGTGCTAGAAAAGGTGAACCAGCGGGAACTGCTACACTAAAGAAAACTTTATTCTGTGTATTGTCTTTCATACCAGATCTATCCCAAAATGCAGTACAGCGTTAAACATGAAGTAACAGCCCCAAGAAGGAAAAGAGGTGTCTAGACAATGAAGAAAAGAGATGTTCTCTGCAGAGACTTGAACAGAAACAGGTCCAGGAGACAGAGAGGGGAAAACTGCTTCCAGGCAGCAGCAGATGTAAGGATACAGGCTCACATGCCAGCAGCAGTATGATTGGGTGCAGGAAAAGAGGGGAACAGTCACTGATAGATGGCATTGGGTCTAAGGCACTTGACTAGGTCTGGGTTCATTTCCTGGCTTCCACAGGTGCACTCTGACATTCAAGAAGCGTGCCCCAGTTCTCCCTCTCTAAAATGGGGAGAATAGTCCATCATTTAGCCCACTCCTTGGCTGTCTTGTGCCTTTTGACTATAAGCTCTTCCGGACAATGTGATGGGGCATCTACCCCACATTAGCAGAAAAGGTGTTAACAGAGCCCCAGGAGAGGCTGTGCAGGAAGCAACCAATAGGAGAGGGGCTGCAAGGAACAGCCAATCAGGGCCCAGCAGACTCATATAAAAATGGAGCTGCAGAGCTGAGTAGTTCAGTGCTGCTAAGATCCCAGAGAGTAAGGAGGGTGTCCCTGGAGGGCCGAGAAAATTGTAAGCACCTTGTACAGAGCAGCGGCTGGCTCCTGGGACTGAGCAGCCCAGTGCCCTGAGATCAAGCCAAAAAAGGTGCTGGGGCTATGGGGAAGTGGCCCTGGGAAATAGAGCAGCATTGACCGAGGATCAGCTGGAGAGTACTATTTAAAGGGTCCCTAGGTTGGAGCCCAGAGTAGTAGGCGGTCCCCCCACTCACCATTGGGGAAGTGGCAGGACTATTGGACAGAGATATCCTCCCCCTGCCTCAGAAGGGGAAAGTGGATGGCAGCCTAGCCAGAGGGCTGAGTTGCAAAGAGGACACTGCGGTTCTTGGCGCTGAGATAGGAGCCATAGGTGGGAGCAGAAACAGAGAGCTGGTGTGCAGACTGTGGATGTAGGTATCAACCTCAAGCTAATCTCCAGCATGACCACAACAGGGCGCTAGTCTGGTGATGAGGGCTGCACCCTGTGTGACACACAGCCAAACGTCTCCTACTATGTGTACAGCAGCTATATCACAGTGGAACCCTGATCTTACTTGGGGACTCTACCTGCTATAGTGATACAACTAATTAATAAATAGTAATAGTCATAATAATGAGATGAAATCACTGAAGTTGTCTGAAGCAAATTCACACAGGGCAATTTTGAACTGGATCCCAGAACACAAAAAAGGTCAGCTTTGGGACTGGGCAGTTAAGGAAGCTGTATTTAAAAATAGATACACATATCTAAACTAGACTAGACTATTAATATTAAACACACATGGCAGCACTGATGGATCAAAGTAACATTAAACATTATATGGAAATGAAAGAGGGACAAATTTCAGACCCAATGCATAATTCTACCAGCACTCTGAAGAGTTCTTTATGGACAAGGAGGGACTCCTCATGTGCCCTGACTTGAGGAGCATCTAGAGCTGATTGGGAATTTTTCGATGCAACATTTTTGTGCCAAAAAATGCCTATTAGTCACACCCTAAATTGTTTGCAGGAAAGGCCACATTGGATGAATTTCCCAAAAGGGTGAAGTTTTGAAATTGTCAAAATATTCCTTTTTGATAGCTTCAAAAATATGACTTATATTTTCCATTTAGAAACAACTTCTCATTGCAAAAAAAATTTAATTTACCCTTTAAAAGGTTAAAGAAAAAATTTATAAAACATTTGATTGAGAAACTGATTTTTTTCCCCTAGTTTCTTAGGTCACGAAAAATTGGGATTTTGAGATTTCATCACAATTCAGGATAGGAACAAAATTTAAAATCTCAAAAATTTGCATGGGACAGGATAACCATTTACTGCCCAGCCCAACTACTATTCCATCTCTAGAGCAACTGCTCCCATGTGCTTGGCTTTGCTAAAGCCATGAAATCTGGCTTAGCTTTATTTTGATTTTCAGAAATGAACCCTACTGTTGATAGCACTGGTTCAAATACTTCTAAATATTTTTTAATTGAAAATAGACTTTTTCACCCTAAAACAAATGTTTTCGTTCCAAATTGCTGGCTGCCATTTTTGCACTAAAGCATTGCCTGCCTGCCTCGCCCTCCCCCACCTACATTTTTAACTGAAATTGTTCCTTTACCAAAAACCCAGGCTCTGGCAAATAAAATGAAAGGCTAACATTTTTACTGTGCTTTTGATAAATTTTAGATAATAAAAAAGCCCCAAAAATTCACAAAACAAGTTCAAACCCCAAAAAGAAAAATAGGTCTATTTCAGACCCTTCGAAATTTCAAAGTTTCCCAACACTTGCATTTCATTTTTCAACCAACTCCAACTAGTTTTTCCAGTAAGTTCCCAAACCTGTTCATATCCCTCCAAACAAAGTCCTTAAACATTTCCTACTAAAAAGTACACTTTGCATGCTGAATTGATGTATTCTTTAAGCTTCACAAAACCTGAAATTGAGTTTTGATTTGCTGGTAGCATTTTGTAAATCCTTTATATTGGTAGATTACCTTGGGCATCTACACTCATTATTCCTAGTGTGACTGTACATTGCAAGTTAACTGTGATTTAATATGATTTGCATCCTTGTCCTTGTAGCACTAAACCTTTCTGGTATTTACTTGGAAAGAATGTGTTTCTGCTTGAGCTCACTGATTCTTTCATTGCCGCAGGTACATCCGTCACTGATGAGCATGCTATCATAAATCTGAATAAAACAGGAGAGACTGAATTCTGAAAGCAAATGTCTCAGCTGCCATTGCAGTATTCTCCCAGAACACCAAGGGGGGCATTTAGCTGGAAAATTTATCTTCAGAAAGTTAGTGATGGATGGATTCACAAAGGGAATGGTCCAGAAGATCCTATTGAGAAAGGCAGTGCATGAGAAGAATTATAAGGAAAGGATAAATGGAGTGTGGCATTATGGGACTAGGAGTTATTAAAAAACAGAACTTAAGATAGCAGAGTTAGGCTACCTACAGAACCCATAGTGGGCACTATTCGGTTACAGTTCAAGGGAAATTGTCGTCTTGGGAAAGGATCCACTAATAATGATTACCACTAGCAGCCAGATGTGTGGCAACTCGTTTCGGTAAAAGGAGAGATCTCCAACATTAGTGGCATAGAGAAATAAAGCGTAAGAGATGGAAAAAATTATAGGCAACCTTATAATCAGGTTCAAGTCAAGTTTATAATATATGGTTACCCTTTGAGGGATTTGAACAAAATAAACATACGTACAAGATGATATAACAGGTGGCTCAAATACAAGAAGGAACAGACAGGTCAAAAATATTTATGTGGAAAGTTCATTCATATGAATAATGAAAAAATAAAAAGTTTTTTAAAAAATCCTATTATCATTTCTATTGCAACACCAGGTAGTGGGCCTCATCTCAAGAATGCATCCTTAATTCAGGAAGCTTGATTAAGCATGTGGTTAAATCCTACTGAAGTTAATGCAATTTAAGCACATGCTTAAAGTTATACATATGCTTAATTGCTTTCCTGAAGTGGGGCTGCAATATGCTAGATACTGTACAAACACAATAAAAAAAAATCCTGCCCAAGAGAAATTGCAGTCTTAATACACAAGAGGTAAGGGAGGAAAAGAGCAGTGAAGTGAATTGCCCAAGGTCACACAGCTGGTCATAGTGGCAGAATCTGGAAGAAAGCCCACACCTCCTGAATCACATCATCTTGTGCCCTAGCCATTGGATCGCACTGCCTTTGACAAGCATGGTAAAAATCGAGACCTGATTTCATTAGAGCTTCAGAAAGGGTTCAAGTCAAATCCTTTGACAGGCTTCTGCACCAATGTAAACCCTTCCAGCTACAGGGCTAAGAGTGGGACACCCACTCTGCATTCCCATGCATAGCAAAGAGGCTTCCTCTACTGCTCTTCATGGGGCCATATAAGGAGAGGTGGTGAGAAATGGGAATGTGTGAGCAGCCTGTGGATTTACTACTGAAATCTGCCAGGGCCAACCCCTGCATAGATTCTGTGGTTTTTGGACTCACCCTCAAATGGTACTTTATAATTCCAGAAAGAAACAGGATGGATGAGCTTTTATGAGTATATTATTCAAGCACTGAGTCACAGTCAATACATATTTCAAAAGTAAATGATGAGCAGGAAAGGACAAGTGTATTTATTTTAACCCACACACATTCTTTGCTGTTAATTCTTGTAGGAGAATTTTGGACTGTCCCCAAACATTCTCTCTCTGTAGAATATTTTTCAGGGCCATTTCTGCTGCAGATCTAATTTGCATTTCTGGAAATAAAAAGGCACTTGGACCATTTTGGTGCCTTTTGCTGTGTTGGCTGCAATGGATTTACATTCAAAAGGTACATTGTCTGACAGCCTTTGGCTTAAGTCTGTGGAAGCTAGAAGCTCCCAGGTACAGATCCTACCTCTCGACTCCCACTGGGCTGGGAGATAACGCTAGACAATCACTTCACCTCTGTACCTCAATTTCTGTCACTAAAACAAGGACAAAATGCTTCCTGACCGCTCAGGGCTAGCTAGCTAATGCCTGTGAAGTGCTTTGAAGATGAAGAGGGCTATACAAGTTTTATTTTAACTGAGAGTTTTCTTGGGAGCCACTCCCAGAGGAACACAAACCTCACCACCTTCTGTTTTAAGTGCAGAAGCTCAGAGCAGCACGTAACATAAGAACGGCCATACCAGGTCAGACCAAATGGTCTATCTAGCCCAGTTCCCTGTCTATTTCCTCAGTAGAATTTTACTTCCAAATTTCTAAAAGATGTATTTTTGTCTCTAACCCCTTCTTTTACTCTGTTGTTTAGCCTTGGTGGCATTTTTTTGCTCTTCTTACTGTATTTAGTTTTAGCCTCTATTGTGGTGCTTTTCAAGTTTCCACGCAGCTTGCAGGAATGTCACTCTTGTGACCGTTCCTTTTAATTTCTGTTTAACTAGCATCCTCATTTTTGTGTAGTACGCTTTTTTGAAGTTAAATGTTACTGTGGTGAGTTCCTTTGGTATTTCCCCCCTGCAAGGATGTTAAATGTAAGTACATTACAGCCACTGTTCTGACTATGCTCACCTCTTGGTACAGATCCTGTGCGCTACTTAGGACTAAATCAAGAATTGCCTCTCCTCCTGTGGGTTCTAGGACTAGCTGCTCCAAGAAGCAGGCATTAATGGTTGTGACAAAGTTCCTCGTCTACCTTGGTGGGTCCTGCGCTTATTGGCAGATTTGCTTGCCTCAGAGATTTACCGTGTGGGTTAGGAAACAGCCCAGAGACCTTCCCCTCTGATAGAAACCACAGTCCAGGTCAATTCCTCCTGTGTCTGATCAGCAATTGGGAGGTTTGGGGGGAACCCAGGCCCGCCCTCTACTCCGGGTTCCAGCCCAGGGCCCTGTGGATTGCAGCTGTCTAGAGTGCCTTCTGGTACAGCTGTACAACAGCTACAACTCCCTCGGCTACTTCCCTATGGCCTCCTCCCAACATCTTCTTTATCCTCACCACAAGACCTTCCTTCTGGTGTCTGATAATGCTTTATTCCTCAGTCTTCCAGCAGTATGTCTTCTCACTCTCAGGTCCTACAGCCTCTTGCTCCCAGCTCCTCGCATGCACACTACAAACTGAAGTGAGGTCTTTTTTAACTCAGGTGCCCTGATTAGCCTGCCTGTCCTAACTGATTCTAGCAGTTTCTTCTTAATTGGCTCCAGGTGTCCTAATTAGCCTGCCTGCCTTAGTTGGTTCCAGCAAGTTCCTGCTTGTTCTGGAACTGCCCCTGCTACCTTACCCAGGGAAAAGGGATCTACGTAATCTGGGACTGACACTCTCCTGTAGCTATCTGGCCTGACCTTGTCATGTGCTGTTTAGAAATTTTATCTCTGCAGCATGTTCTGAGATTACATGTATCCAGTCAATACCGGGATAGTTGAAATCCACCATTATTAGTGAGTTTTCTCTTTTTGAACCTCTCTAATCTCCATCATCATCCTAATCAGGTGGTCTGTAGTATATTCCAACTGCTATATTCTTATTATTTATGGAATTTCTATCCATACAGATTCTATGGTACAGTTTGATTCTTTTATAATTTTTACTATATTTGACTCAATGCTTTCTTTCACAGATAGTGTCTCTCCCTCACCAGCCTGACCTAGTCAGTCATTTCTATATATTTTGTACCTGGTATTGGTGTGTTCTTACTGATTATTATCATTCCACCAAATTTCTGATATGCCTATTTTATCAATATCCTCACTTAATACCAGGTACTCAAGTTCACCCATCTTACTATTTAGATTTCTAGCATTTGTATAGAAGCTCTTATCAAATTTGTCAATATTTAGTTGCCTGCCTTCATGTGATGTAATTGAATGTGACTGTCATTTGTTTGTCTTCACTTCCTACCTGTACTTGATCAACTTGTATCCTCTACTCTTTACTAGGATATGGTAAAGGACCAGTCTATCTGAACTGTGTGGTCCTCCAAACCTATTGGCTTTCTCCCAGCCCTTAGTCTAAAAACTCCTCTAGGAACTTTAAAAATTTACAGGCCAACAATTTGGTTCCAGTTTGGTTTAGCTGGAGCTCATCCTTCCTGCATAGGCTCCTTCTTTCCCAAAAGATTCCCCAGTTCCTAATAACCAAAATCCCTCCTCCGAACACCATCATCTTATCCATGCACTGAGACCCTGCAGTTCTGAGTCCTCTGGTCCTGCACATGAAACTGAAAGCATTTCAGATAACACCATCATGGCGGTCCTGGGAAATGCACATTTTAAAAAATATACAGTTCTTAAAAACCCAAACTGAAATGCTAGCAAAAAAAACCAAAAAATACTCCTCTGCACACACAGCTGCCTCCTGGGGAGAGGATGAACATCACGACAGATGTTCAAAATAAGTTTGCCAAAAAAAAGAATTTCCAAAAAAATAAAAATCAAATGTTGAGATCTTTTAGGTTTAAAATGACTTTTCATTTTGAAATTTCCTTCAATTAAAAAAAAATCCAAAAAGCACTTAAAAAGAGTTCAAAATCAAAATGAAATGTTTCGTTCAGCTCATTTTTTCAGCTGTCAATTAACCAAAAAAACAAAAAAAAACAGCTCTACTCACAACATCTGTATGCATCTCTAAAACAAGGATAAACAGTGTTCTCTTTTTTACATATGTGTAAACTAAGGTAGAGAGTCCTTAAATAACAAAGTGAACTCTGCCAATGATCAATAATAGAATCCAGGAGTCCCGACTGAGTCCAGTGTACTGAACAACTCTACCAAAGAGGCCAACCTGCAAAGCTGTATGCACCCGAGTAGCCCTTGAGAGCAAAGCAAGGCCCACAGCTCTTTTAAGGCAATGGGAGTCTTCCCAAGGACTTCACTAGCCTTTGGATCAAGGCCTGTTTTTAGGATGCAGTGGGATCCTATAGAATGAAATGTGCTACTGTAAATCTAAATTATTAGAGTTATGCCTACATAACCCATATGCTGGGACAAGTAACACACCCATATTCTCTGTAGATCAAGACAGATAGTAGGAGGCCTGATACACAGTGAACAGTGAGTCACATGTAAATCTTTGGATGAATGTTTCTAATTTGCTCTATGTCTGTTATTTAAGCTTTACTAGCAAGTTGATTTCTTTTGCCGGCTTGTCTCCTGTGAGTGCACCAAATTTCTCCAAAGTTACTCGTGCAATATATTTTGAGAGGTTAATTCAGGACAAAAATCCCAGGAAGCAAACAGCACAGAAAGTGCCAACATATTCTCTTTTTTATGATTTCTGACAATCAGTAGTAAAATGTGCTGCTGCTACCAAGGGAACCAGCTCCAGCATAACTCATTTTGCATTACGGTCTGGAGAAGTAAATCTTTCGGCGCTCTTGCTGAGACTGAGCTAGAGCATAAGTCTAGATTTGTAAAGGTAATAGATCAAGTGGCAATGGGCAGAGGAATTTAAGTGGAAAGAAAGAGCAGTGTAGGATGCTGTGTCTTCACTCTCTACTGAACATTTACAGTAGGTCTCAAAGATTTAGATTTTTATTAGTAAAGGTTGCTAAACGTCCATTTCAATATACACGCACAAACCAATACAAAAATTTCCACTGATATATCATCAAAATCCACAGATAAGCAAAGTAAAGATAATACTGCTTTAGCACTTACTGGAGTTTGATTGAAGGATATTTATTTTGTGTGTTTTGACATGTGATGCTGACAATTTGTGATTTAAAAGTTACAAAGCTCAAGGTCTACCGTCATTAAATAATTATTGACTGACCTCCCCCACCATGAGTTCCCGCCAGCTGTGAAAATGTAAATTGATCAAAATTGAAGGAAGGCAGGAAGGAAGTGGTGGGGGGGAAAGCGTAAGCCCCATAATTTTGTGCTGCATTGAAAATGTCAAGCTATACAAATAAACAAATTTTAACAAACATCAATATTATCCATTTAAATTATTTTAAAAAAAAATCAAATTCTGCCAAGCCTCATTCAGAGTAAGAAGAAATTGCAGGGATACAGTTGGGTTCCAAATAATTGTTTGCGTTAACTAATATGCCAACAAAGAAGTCCTAGGTTGTAGTGGCTTGTGTGTGACCCTGGCGAAGTCCCCTAATCTCTCTGTGGCTCATTCCTCCATCTGTAAAATGGGGATAATGATACTGACTTTCTTTGTAAAATGCTTTGAGATCTACGGATGGAAAGTGCTATGTGAGAGGATGATAATACCTATCTGTAAAGTAAATAACCTATATCTCCCACACTCTGTCCATGTTCTCTATTTAAACTGAGAGCTCTTATAGGCAGGAACTATATTGTTATGTGTATGGACAATCTCTAGCACAATGGGATCCTAGCCTGGGTGGGGGTAATTTGGTGCTACTTGCTAGGCCTGGGCATGACCACATGAAAGTTTTCGGCAGAGGCTAGAAGGAGAACCCAGCTCCTCAGACACCCAATCTTGTGCCTCATCACCCACTGGCTCCACATTGTCCTTGTCTCTAGTTTAATATAACTAATTCTGTCATATTAATCAACATCAAGGTCCATTTTGCAAAGTTCAGGTCAGTTTCTTTTTGTGCAGTTTGTTTTCTAGCATAAGCGGACAGCCCCTAGAGCCCAGCAGATGGACAAAGCAATGCTCAGTGGAGTTTTCCCATCTGCTCTTTGTTGTCTCACAAAGAGCTTGGTTTGCCTTCAAACAGCCTAATTCAACACCAAAGGAATTGAGACTACTTAAAACTAATAAAACAATTTTTATTGTAAAGACAAAATTTTTTAAACATTTTGAAAAGGTTTTCATTGCAAAGTTTTCAAAAAGAGTTGATCTTAACATTTTTTGCCAATTTTTTTAAACCAAAAGTTCCTTTTCCAGCATCACTACCTCCTTTTCTTCCCTCCCCAAGTTTCCATCTTTGCCACAGAAAAAAGGTAAAAAAAATGGAAAAGCAAAAAAACCTGAAGCTCTCTTTCTTCTTCAGCCTGCCACTTGTCAGGAAGAGATTCCTCTCTTTCCCCCTCTCCATCCCCAACATATTCTGGGTGGGGTTTTTTGCTTCCTCTGAAGCATCAGAGTTGGCCACCACTGAAGATGAGGTACTAGATAGGGTGGGCCAGTGCTCTTAGGTGGCACCAAGAATTTTCTGTCTCAGGTGCATGGCTGGAGGGTTCTTACTCACATGCTGAGGGTCTAACTCATTGCCATATGTGGGTTTGGGAAGGAACTTTCCCCAGGTCAGACTAGCAGTGATTTTGTAGGCATGTAAGTGTGGGTCACTCACCAAAATCATTTGGATAGCTCTAAATAGTTTTCCTGCCATTGCCAGGACCTTGGGCACTAGTATACCTCGGTCCCTCCTATTCTCTGCCTGTGACACATAATAGCCCAGTCTCTTGTGGGCCATGATACTTTGGTCTGATTTTGGTAGTTGAATTAGTATGTGGGTGCTGGTGGCCTGTGATGTATAGGAGGTCAGACTAGATGCTCTGGCCTTAAACACTAATAATTGTCTTAACTCTGAGAATTTCATAACCTCCTCAGGTTTGGAATCATGGAAGATTAGGGTTGGAAGAGACCTCAGGAGGTCATCTAGTCCAACCCCCTGCTCAAAGCAGGACCAACACCAACTAAATCATCCCAGACAGGGCTTTGTCAAGCCAGGCCTTAAAAACCTCTAAGGATGGAGAAAAGTGACTTTCCCTATGTATGGGCAGTTTATTTTCCTGCACCTTTCTCTGAAGCACCTGGTCCAGGCCTCTGTTTGAGAGAGGATCTAGATGGACCACAGGTCTAAGCACTGTTACCTTGCCCCTTTTCACCTGCCCTCACAAGGTGTACAAAACACGAGATTAGCAGTCCACCCACCCACTGCATGCTGCAGGATTGGGGCCCTAAATCATCTCTTTGGGGCAAAGACTTATTTTATTTCTGTGTCTATACAGCGCACAGTGGGGTCCTAGTTCAGGACTGGGGCCTCTAGACAGCACCATAATAAGAGAGGTACATCACGTTTATTCATAGTGTGATTGCCCAATCAACAATTACCCATCAGTGGTATCCCAAGTGTCACACTCTGGGTAAAGGAAATAACTCCAGATACCGCCACACATTAAGAGTGGATGCACGGTGACTTACAATAGCGGCCACTGTGTGGGTACATGTATGTCTTGGATCAAATGAGAAGATAACCATCTGCATCACTTCTTGAGTGCTTGCAATTACTCATTCTAGATTAATGAGCAGAAGCAGCTCAGAATGCTTTGGCCCCTGCAGCCTCCCAAACTGGCGTCGTAAACTTGTCCAGTTAAGTTAAACAAAATTTGCACGAAAAATAACTGAAAGGCATTAGGTACTAAACAACACAGCAGAGAGAGCCTGGAGCATCCCAGGGATGCAATGAAACCACACTGTACGTATATTTTTAATTCAATGATACTGGACAATTTTATGAACAGCTGCAGAGTTCAAACAAAGTGCACTCCTTAAGTTTGTAGCAACTGGGCATCAAAGTGTCATAGAAATGTCAGTTCACTAATGTTTGTGCAGCTGCAGCACAAAATTCTAGTAATCTCTTCCATTAATATAGGCTCAGATTCAGCAAAGCCCCTGTTTGAATGCCATTGCTCAAGTGATATGATGAACTGGAGCCATTATTTCCCAAGCACTTAACCCTCAATCCATAGGATCACTGAAATGCAGCCACCTCTGGAGGCTGCTGTTTAGTAGCATGTAGCAACGTTGACAAGCAGTACCTTTATCCCAGGTGTTCACAAACGTGTTCATAGTGCAGATGACACCTTAACAGTGTGGGTCTTGTGAACAACTCCCTTGCCTTTATAGGTATGCAGCCTCCCCGTGCAAACTATGGAAGAATTTTTTAATATATATTTAGATTTAAAATAACTTCAAAGACGCCTATCCAGAGCTCTAGGCACCCCACCACACCTTTAAAAATACCACTAAATCTTGGGAGCACTAGATGATCAATTCAACAGGAACTCAGCCAGCCTACTTAAACCCCTTCCCAGCTCATCACCATCATCTAGGAATCAACACCTCAGTCTTCTCCAAAAGTTCTTGCACACACATATTTTAGGCACCATGCAAAAAATTAGGGAAGTATTTGAATTTTTACCCCCTAGTCAATGTTCAGGGCCCCCTGGGATGTTTCCACTAGAAGAAAAAACTGATGATAGATCCAGGGTTATTGTTGGATTGGGTTGGTTGGTTGTGGGTGGGGGCTGTGTGTGACAATCTTATTTATTTAGAAAGATTATACATAAATTCCACAGAGTTTGAATTTTATAACTAAATTTAGTCAATTTCAGGGGGGAAAGACACTTAAAAGAGCCAGGTTTGAGGGCATTTTCATGATTCCGGTGCCCTCTGTGAAATCATTATTCACACAGGGCGCTCCATACAACACAGGCATAGAATTGCCCCCCAAATAATCCACCCCTCTTCTCTTTGTTTTTAAATCAGGGAACACCATAACTGGCGTATTGCACCCTCTCTCTCAAGAGATGAGGAAATCTAGCCTTTCCCTCTATCTGCTAACATGTTAAAACTACAACTGACTTGTCTTTACCAACGCATGGTAAGATCCTAGAGAACACGAGAGAAGAACACACCACTTTTCCACTAGCAAAAGCCCCAGCTGGGTGTTCTGACATGTTTTATGGCTGAGCAGACAAAGATCGAAGCCAGAGTGATATTTGAGGAATGAAAGTGTTGCCGTTTCTCCTCTTATCTGCAAACAAGAGGAGAGCTCTTTGCCAGTGCACAGTGGGTAGAAGAACTGGAATATTCAGCAGACAAAGGTTTCGACATTGTCTTAGTAAAATCAGCATGTCCGTCGGTCCTGATTAAAACCCAACTCCAAGTCTGTATTATTTCCTGGCCCGTCACACAAGGCCGCTCAATGCACAGATGTTTCAGCAGGAGTACAAAATCAAATTGTCTGTGCTCACCAGACTGAGAGTGAGTGAAAACCATGCTGGCTGTCAAGGTGGAGGAAAGATACAGCTAGCAATGTGCCAGGGACTCCAGCAATCATAAGAAGCGTCAAGCATACAGGAACAATTACTGCACGGCAGACAACATGCTGAAATCGGAATCCCACACCACAAAGAAAGCTTGATGGAAAGATGAGAACTGAATGCTCTGGGGCGGGGAGGAGAACCAGCTTTAGCTCACATCAGTGATCTACTTAAAAAAGATATCACCTGACTGCCAGGTAGGCAAGACTTCTCTCACTGCACACTCCTACACAGAAAGTTGACTGTCATAATGAGACTCACAGAGACTTGCTGGGTACCCTAATACTGGGCCATGCTGACTCAGGGCTAGTTTATTCCTGTGTCTCACTCAGCTGCAGGGGGGAAAATAAGCCTATCCAGATCTGGGATCCAATGCAGAATGCAGGCTGTCTGGATACTCCCCCATCCACGTACACCCACCCCCCAAGCAGTTAGTGGGTTGGTGATGATTAGGACCCCTGGTTCCACCCCTCTACTCACTCACTGGCCTGGCATGAGGGAGAACTAAGATGAACTCATTCAAATATGTCCAGTACATCACTCTCTCAGCTCTAGTTTAACAAGGACTCTAGATGATTGTAATAATAGGCAATAATAAAAAATAATAATAAATAATAACAGTTGCCATCTAATATGAGGGGGAGAGAGAGACCCACTCATGCTCTTCTTGTAAATTCTATGCCACAGATATCAACCAGGATGGAGGAATCACTGTGGTGAAATTGTATAGCCATTTTTATTCATCAGATCAGACTAGACTATAATCTAGATTAGAATAAGGCCTTTTGACCTTAAAGAAAATCTGTGAACAAGAAATCTTTTTACTTTTTCGTTTCAGAAGTTAAACCATTTTAATTTTCTTTTCATTTCAAGATGAGGGATTTCCCCCCTTCTCAAGAGTTTTCTCCTTCTGGCTGCTTTAACTGGTGGGTTTACAATGTAAATTATACAACTGGTCTGCTCTGAGAGACCAGAAAAACCATGAGGCTTGCTAAAGTGTGAATTACCATGAAGGTGAAAGCAAAGGTCAGAAGGAGCTGAGATTTTTACTAGACACAATCCTGGTGACTATGAATGGCAGACTGTTCTAAATTCAGGTTTTGCTGAATTCCAGTAGCGTTTAACCCCCTCTTCCAAACACACACACACACACACCACTTCATCAGTACTAGTAAGTGGCAGAGCAATTTGGCTAGGTGCTGCATAGGCACCTGAAATAAATATGATTGACAGACAACGCGCATCAGCAATGGAACACTCAGAGAAAGGATTTGAAGTAACACACATTCTGTGGCAGTTCTGCTTTCCCAAAAACCCAGGCATACAAGTCGGACAGCCAGTCAAGGCAATCGCCAGGGCAGGGATTGAAGCTGCAGCAACCCAGTGTTATACATGCTCAGTTTGAGCATCCAAACATTGCATTGGTCTGACAACTAATGATAACATGACTAATCAAGTGTTGATACCACATCCTGCTGAAGAGTCTCCTTTTCACATGCTGTCCATTATAGAATTTGTGTGTCTATGCACACATGAAAGGAAGACCCATAATTTTAAAAGGAAGTGTGGTCTTTTGGTTATAACACTGGCTTTGAGTAAGGAGATCTGAATTCTCAACTCCACCACTAACTTGTGACAGGCCTGACTCAATGTAAATCTTTCCATGAGTTCGGTGGGCATTGGATCAAGCCTTATATGACCTTGGGCAAATCCATTAATCTCTCTGTGTCTCATTTCTTCACCTCTGTAAGGGGATAATGATATTGAACTCACATCAGGGATCATCAATAGGCAGGTCAAGGGCCAAATCCGGACCACCAGATGCTTTTGAACAGACCCCAAAATCATTCTATGTGCTCATTATCATTATTGTTGTTTTTTTTTTTATTATTTTTTCTGTAGTCTGGACCTTGACTACATCTTGACCAAGAAATTTGGACCTTGACAAAAAATAATTGGCTACACTTGACTCACATGATACCACTCGGGCTAATACTGTCTCCTACAGGATCATCTTACATCCAAAGATCTCCTCTTCAGCACTCAGCAGATCTCATCTTAATGCCTTCTTCACCCAGAAACAGGCAGTCATCAATACGAGAACAGAGCTTTAGGTTTACATTTTATAGAAAGAAACTCCCTTTAAGCAAAACAGTCTTGAGGAGAAGGCTTAGATCTTCAGCATGTCATTCAGATACTTTGTTTCCTGAGGAAACTACAATGCATTGGTGACCTTCCAGAAAACACCATCCTAGCCACCATGGATGTAGAGGCTCTCTACATGAACATCCCACACAGAGATGGAATACAAGCTTTCATCCCTGATGATGCCACAGCACAACTGGCTGCTGAGCTCTGTGCCTTTATCCTCATACACAACTATTTCAAATTTGATGACAATATGTATCTCCAGATCAGTGGCACCGCTATGGGCACCTGCATGACCCCACAATATGCCAATATTTTTATGGCTGACCTGGAACAACGCTTCCTCAGCTCTCGTCCACTCATGCCCCTTCTCTACCTACTCTACATTGATGACATCTTCATCATCTGGACCCATGGGAAGGAGACTCTGGAAAAATTCCACCACGATTTCAACAGCTTCCACCCCACCATCAACCTCAGCCTGGACCAATCTACACGGGAGATCCACTTCCTAGACACCACGATGCAAATAAGTGATGGTCACATTACCACCACCCTATACCGAAAACCTACCGACCGCTATGCCTACCTTCATGCCTCCAGCTTCCATCCCGGGCACATCACACGATCCACTGTCTACAGCCAAGCACTGAGGTACAACTGCATCTGCTCTAACCCCTCAGACAGAGACCAACACCTACGAAATCTCCACCAAGCATTCTCAAAACTACAATACCCACATGAGGAAATAAGGAAACAGATCAGAGCCAGACGTGTACCCAGAAGCCTCCTACTGCAAGACAAACCCAAGAAAGAAACCAACAGGACTCCACTGGCCATCACATACAGTCCCCAGCTAAAACCCCTCCAACGCATCATCAGGGATCTACAACCCATCCTGGACAATGATCCCACACTTTCACAGGCCTTGGGTGGCAGGCGAGTCCTCGCCCACAGGCAACCTGCCAACCTGAAACATATTCTCACCAGTAACTGCGCACCGCACCATAGTAACTCTAGCTCAGGAACCAATCCATGCAACAAACCTGGATGCCAACTCTGCCCACGTATCTACACCAGCGACACCATCACAGGACCTAACCAGATCAACCACACCATCACCAGTTCATTCACCTGCGCGTCCACCAATGTAATATACGCAATCATATGCCAGCAATGCCCCTCTGCTATGTACATCGGCCAAACTGGACAGTCGCTACGGAAAAGGATAAACGGACACAAATCAGATATTAGGAATGGCAATGTACAAAAACCTGTAGGAGAACACTTCAACCTCCCTGGCCACACTATAGCAGACATTAAGGTGGCCATCCTGCAGCAAAAAAACTTCAGGACCAGACTTCAAAGAGAAACTGCTGAGCTTCAGTTCATCTGCAAATTTGACACCATCAGCTCAGGATTAAACAAAGACTGTGAATGGCTTGCCAATTACAAAACCAGTTTCTCCTCCCTTGGTTTTCACACCTCAGCTGCTAGAACAGGGCCTCATCCTCCCTGATTGAACTACCTCATTATCTCTAGCTTGCCTGCATATATATACCAGCCCCTGGAAATTTCCACTACATGCATCTGACGAAGTGGGTATTCACCCACGAAAGCTCATGCTCCAAAACGTCTGTTAGTCTATAAGGTGCCACAGGATTCTTTGCTGCTTTTACAGATCCAGACTAACACGGCTACCTCTCTGATACTTGTTTCAAAAGAATATATTGTTTTCTTCCATTCTGACTGACCTGAATTTTGTGGGGTGGGGGTAGGGAGAGTAGGAAATCAGGAACCAATACAGATCTGTGAATACTGAAAAAAGAATGGTTGAATTGAATTCAGCTGAAATGACACAAGGTTAACAGGAGTCATATTGAAAGCTTTGGAGAATAAAAGGCAAACCAAGAAAATAAATAAAACCCCTACACTGTTTCTCAAAAGGAGAGAAATTACATATATATTACACCTCTACCTTGATATAACGCTGTCCTTGGGAGCCAAAAAAATCTTACCACGTTATAGGTGAAACTGTGTTATATTGAACTTGCTTTGATCCGCCGGAGTGCGCAGCCCAGCCCTCCCCTCTCCCCCTTCCCCGCAAGCACTGCTTTACTGCGTTATATCCGAATTCATGTTATATCAGGTAACGTTATATCGGGGTAGAGGTATAATGAGAGGACTTTGCTCTGCAGACCAGTCAATATAGCATGGGCTACCAAACTCACTCACTGTTCAACTAGTAATCCTGAATTCAATATAAAGGTTTTTTGGCCTATTCAGCTGCCAGAATTTATACTTTTAAGTGCTTATTTTTTTAATCAAACCTCTTTATCAACTCCTGACACAGTACATTCTTCTTTGAGAAGACTAATCAATGTCTGTGCAGTGTTTTGAACCACTGCAGTAAGTAACTTTCAAAGCTTATTTTTGTGTGTATTATTTTTAACTACCCTCTTTTAAATCACTTCTGTCTGATATGCCAGTGTTCGAAGACAGCTTGGAAGCGTTTTATTTAACAACGCAGCAGTGTTCCTCTGAACTACCTCAGCAAGAGTAGTTTGTCCTTTTTTTTTTTTTTTTTTTTGACTTTTTGCCTGCACCTTTTTTATCCTCTTTTAAAACAAATTAAATTGGCACTCTGGATACAAAGGAACACAGCTGTTGGCTGCAGCTCCCAGATACAGAATAATATATTTTGACTTCAACTTCATTTATTTCTGACTCAGGCTCCTGACATCCTATTTGTGATGGACACCTGTGTACAGAGCGTGTGTCCCATACTCTAAAAGCGCCAGCAGACCTTGAAAGCACTGCTCTGATTGAACATAAGGCTAACAGCCTCACGAATTTGCGTGTGCCCCTTACTACTTGGTAGGAGAGCAGGCTCAGTGTGCTGCATTTTGAAATTCACTTAGTGAGAAAATTCCAGCTATTCTCTAAATCAACTGACATTTTCAGATTTTACCTGCAGCTGCAGTCAATTATCGGACTACCGTGTCAAGGATAAGATTAACTTGCATCTGCCATTAGCATGAACAGATGAAGAAAATTTTTAATAAGATGATGTTTAAAAAAAAAGTGAACGGTACAGAGTTTAAGCATAGAAGTTTCTGGTTATCAGGGAATAACGTACAGATTATCAAATGGTGCGAAGTTCGGTTTAAGATCAAGTGGCATAAGGAATACACAATCTGCAATATCCCCGATTTGGGGTAAAAGGTTGATGGGTTTAAGTACAGACATTGAGATATGAGGGTATGTTTTTCATATAATGGCTATGTTTGGGTGAAGAAAATACTAAGACCTTCCACTGAAAGGCTGCTTACAGTACATAAGGTCTTGTCCAAAGCCAACAGGAATCTTTCGACTGACTTCAATAGGCTTTCAACTAGACCCTTAACCTCCTATTCTGCAAGTACTGTTCAGCCAAGTCTTTAGGCTTAATTTAGGGTTCATGCTTAAATCCTATTAAGGGTAATGGAATTTACACACATGATCCTGCACTTAAGTAATTTACTGGACAAGGATGGATTTAAACACATGCTTTACTATTTTGCTGAACTGGGATCTTGGTGCAGAAATTGCAAAACAAGGGGATCTGTCTGTGAGTAGACAGATGATAGTTAGCAGACCATTTTGCAGCCTACACAGAGATTCCAGAAATAGGGGAAGGTCGGCAACTTATTTTGTTCTGAGCCACCCTACTGCAGAGTTAATTCAATTCCCTGAAGCCAGTGATGTGCTGTAGCAAATGGTTTGTATGTACAGTTCAACTCTAGAGGGTGTGGTGCAGATTTATGCAAAGGAACAAGACAGACACAAATGGATTTAAGCAACCTGCATTGTTCCCAAGCTGCTGTGCCTTTCTGATTCTCCTCTCAGAAATGGCATGCTTAACGCAACTCCAGCCTCGACAGAAAGCCATGAATAAAAGGATGACTGTTAATGGAAGCGTCAATGCTACTTACAATAGCTTCATTATTAGAATCAAATAATGCACTAAAATATCTTCCATTTTATTAATGGAAAATATAGCTGGATAATGTAATCCCCTGCTAGCAAGACAATGTAAAGTTTAATAAAAATTGTTTTTATCATCAGGAAGGCAGCCCATCCTGCACTTGTGCAAAACAATTGTATCTGTAATCGCAAACATTTACTGTTTCCCCTTCATTATATTTTTTTGCTCGAAAATAATACATCTGCAGAGTTTAATTATGCAGATGCATTGTAGCTCCATCAGCTTGACAGTCAGTACAAGACAATGCTATTGTCATCACAATCAGCAATATCCTATACTCTATATTTTTACAGACTGTCATGCAACAAAAACTTTGGGTTAGTTACAGAGCTAGACACTTGGGTTTCAAGGTCAGTTTTATTTCTGCTCTTGGTTTGTTGGTTTTTTTTAAATCAGCTTTGCATTAAATATATTTAGGCCCAGCCTCCATTTTGGTGGCTGTAATGTGTGCTTGCATTTTTGCAGCCACAAAATGAATTGTGGATGGAAATCTGTCCCCAGATCTACCAGTATTTGCCAAATGAGTATGAATAAGCCAGAGAAGGCCACATTTTTAGACATATAAGAAGATGGCCCAGTGTTTGGGATCCTAACCAGTGCAGCGAGAGACAATTCCCTTCTGTGCGCTAAGCTTTCTGTATGAGCTTGGGCAAATCACTTAGCCTCTCTGTGCCTCAGATCCCCACCTGTGAAATGGGGATAAAAGCACTGCCCTGCTTCACAGGCGTACTGTGAAAATGAATATATTACAGATTGTGTGGTGCTCAGCTACAATGGGAATGAAGGCCATAGAAGTCATAAGTTTTTGTGATAGGTAGTGTCACAGTTCAGGACAGCGGCACCTGTATTCTTCTTCCATGGTCCTGTAAGGACACCCACCCTAGGCTCCTGGCTCCCCAGACAACACCTCTGTTGGACAGAAACCCCTCTCTCTCTCTCTCCTGACCACAAGTTTTCCAAGTTGCAGTTTTTCTGCCTAGACTGTGAGTTCTTCAGCAAGTCATACTGCCTAAACAGGCCTGCATCTTCACTTGGCTTTCTCCTCAGAGGCTATGAACAGTTGTAATTGCCCACAGTTATAAGTTACCCCACAACTCTTCCTAAGCAAGCACATTTATTCTTAACATAAAAGCATGACCAAGAAAACAGACCGAAAGAAAGATGCACATACATGCTAATAAGCTTATCAGAGATCACCCCCAACTCCAATAAGGGCTCTGGATCCTTCACATCCTACACAGGGTTTTTTCTGTGGTTACAAGTTCATAAGAGCCTCAGCTCAGAACAAGAACCCACATGCAAAGTCTTCCCTTTGTATATGCAGAGACGAGGAAGAGGTAATCAGTCAGACAATGGTTCTCTTCTCAAAGCATAGCTTCCAAATGTTGGGTCCACAGGGAGGAATTTGTATTCACCTCTCCCGCCATCCACCCAGGAATTTCATAGGAAATCCACTCAACTTTGACCAAAAACTTCCTTCTTGTCTAGCATATACTTCTCAGGGTTTACACTGGCCATGTGTCCCACCCTAGAGAAGGTCTCACAATAATGCCTAAACTTTGCATTTATAATATAGTGAACGCCAAAGCTATTTAAATTTAATTCAATTAGATCTCCCAAAGATTTTACAGGAAATTGCCCCACCTGTCACAGGCAGAATGTGGGATGCCTCCATTTCTGGGTGCTCATGTTAAGGCACTCAAATGTTTCAAATTATACATTCCCAAACGAAGGCAAGGAAAAGGGAGACGCTGCTTCTGAAAATGCCAACTCTGAACACTTGCTCCAAAGGAGGACTTTACTCCTTTATTTGGTGACTGTCAAAGCAGGTTTGAAAGCACGAGGCAAGGGAAAAGGAATGTTTCACATTGCTCTTAAGCTATTCCACATTAGTCAGCCCATGAGCACTTTCAACAGGCTGCGGAGGGAGATCTCCATGGCTGGAAGGTGAGGTCAGTCATTTCAAAGACCTTTCCACAGGAGACTCACTGAAGAATCCTCTCCCCCTGCCTCCTGTCAATAGAAATCCACCTGGTGGTTTCACACCTCTCTAATGGACTGTAATCCAAATAGAAACACCCCATGCAATCCAACACAGCTGTCAATCTCCTCAAGACACACCCAAGAGTGGGATGGAAACAGGGTCTTACTAGGCATAGTCAGCAAATAGGCATGCAAACTTGATAAAAGCTACAGAGGACTCCACCATTCAGCTACAACTCAACACCACAAGGAACAAACTCAGAGCTTTTTCTACCCCTACTCTGACTAGCGAAGAAAGGATAAGCCCAGCAACAAGCAAAGAAAGCACACCTTCTCAGTGAGGGCTACATTTCTGCTGTCAAGGCTTGCTCAAGGCATTTTTCCCTCTCTGTCAAAGCCTGGGACTCAAATGCCTATTTGTTTCGGATCTGTCACTAAGTGTCTTCCTTGCAGGTGGTAATGTTCGCTCCGTCATAAATTATGGATCAATTGGCTGCGCTGAAATGACGAGACTGCTCATACAAGAAATGTACTCACCGGCCATAGTTATGAAATGTTTTGATTGCCATCTGTGTGGTTGTGGGGTACTGGAAACTGTTAAAATTACAAGCAATCACTAAGTTTGTAAGGGGCTTCCCAGTCTTGCTTATGTAACCCACACACCTTCTGGGTGTGGTGTTCTGCCCCAACTAGTGGCACCAAGATCACTTCGAGAGAGAGAGAAAATTAGTCTGCTCTACAGCGTCAGCTAACAGCCAGTTGGCTTTTCACTCATGTGGTAGAGGCTCATGCACTACGCTCCAGAGGTCCCTGGTTGTCAGCGGGCGGGATCAAACCTGGGGCCTCTGGAGCTGTTAGCTAAGACTGTAGAGCAGACTCATTTTCTCTCTCTCTAAGTGGTCTCGATGCCCCTAGATGGGACAGAATACCACACTCAGGAGGTGTGTGGGTTACATTTGCATGTGCGGGGATTCTGTAGAGAAGCATGCAGTCTGGGTTTTATGCAATTAATGTGCGTAGAGCCAGCCTAGAGCAAGGTCAGGTGACCTGTACCTTTCTGCCTTAGGGAGCAGCCTACTCTCTCTGTTTTTCATTCATGTGTGTTCAGATTCTGGATTTTAAGATAAAATAGTATTACATTGCAACCTTCCAGAAAGGATATTTTGTGTTTTTATCGGACTTCTCCATTTGTATGCTTTGAAACATAACAGTGGTCAAAACCAGCCAAAGTTAGTGCACCAGGAGCAACTACCAGGCACAGCATCAACATGAAGTGCTTTAGGGGAGGGAGAGAAGCCTAAAGAGGAGAGAAAGAGCCAAATATCTTTTTAGAGGATAAATTTTCCAGTGCTCAGCAGCCACAGTTGGGGACTGATTTTCAGAAGAATTCAACCTGCTTTTAAAAATCTGGCCTCTTATTTAGGGAGTCTGAAGGGGAGTGGCACTTTTTTGAAAATCTGGCCCTACACATGCATATTGAGCTCTTCTGGCCATAATGGAGAAACATGCATCCATACCCCAGGCAAGTCAACCGTGCACTGTAGACCCCCACAGGCTGAAAGGGTTTCCAACATTGGCATGGGAAGGATAACAAAATAATAAAAAATAATTAACAAAAAATATCAGCCAATTTAATTTGGCCTGAAATTTGGGTCTAAAGTGGTAAGGCACAGGAGTGGGAGTTGACAGACCTAGGTCAAACTTCAGTGCCTAACAAACTTCCATAGTTAGGCACCTAAGGGTAGTATTTCCAAAGTGACTTAGAAGTCCAAGTGCTACGGGTTCTGAAATCACATAGGCTCTGTTGAAAATTGTAACCGTAAGGTCTGATTTTCTGAGGTGCTGAGCATCCACCACTCCCTCTGTAATCAATGCATTTCAATTAATTCCTAGCAGCCACAGTAAAGTAACAAGGGGCAAGTTGGGGAGTTTTAATGGGAGCAGTTAGGCTCTTTTTGAAAATCCCAGCCTCAAGGAACAGCCAGCCGCACCCCGGGTTGGCAGAGACGTGGACCATTCCAGGAGCACTCAAGGAGGAATTTGCCTGAGGGAAGCAGAGCTTGAGAAGCCCTCTCCTCCATAGGATGAGAACGTCTGCTACTAGGGTTCTCCAGAGGGTGCAATGCTCTCCCCAGTTCACTTAGACATCTCTGCTGCAGAGCTGGTAAGGAACTGGAAAAATCAATTTTGCAAAGAGTTTGAAGTTGTTTCCCTATTTCACAGGGTTCGGAACTGGATATTTTTCCCCCTAAAAATGTCAAATTCTCTGGCCCCGCCAACCCCACAGCCCCACCATTTTTGAAGATTTATTTTTCTTTCGTTCTTCCCTTCTGTTTTCTCCCTCTTTTTTGCAACTGAGTGCAATAAAATAAATGAAGTCCAGGGTGGCTTTTCAATTTTTATTTTATTTATTTTCTTTTTAAAATACATACACTTGTGTCATTTTCTCCCTATTTCCTTTTGCTGCTAGGTAACTTTTCAAACCTTCACCCAGTTTGGAGAAGTAACAGAGTAGCAGAGTTACAAAGATGAATTTTTCCTTTTGCCACTTCAACTTTTTAAAGGGGAAGAAGTTTTCAGAAGTTACAAGAGTGGCTAAAGGAAAACAAAAGATTAAAAAGCAGGAAGAAAACCAAGTGTGCACCTTCATTCTCTTGCATTCAGTGACAAAAGAGAAGGGAGGGAGGGATGGGAGAGAAAAAGGAAAAAACAAAACTGAAAAGCTTCAAAGTTTTGGTTTCAATAATATGCCAGAAAAATTCAAAAAACTAAAATACTTCTCATGAAACATTTTCCATTTCTAATAAAGGCCATTTTAGGTCAAAATAAAATTTTCAGATGAAAAGTTTCAGCCAGTTGTAATATATGGCGTAGTATGGAGCCATGGTTTTGTCTCCCTTCAAATTTTGCATCCCCAGTGGCACTTTGGCATAGATCCTCAAATTTATTTAGGTGCCTAACTCCCAACTTCCTGAAATCCTGAGACACCAAGTATATCTGGGTGCCCTGTAGCAAGAGGGAGCCTCCCTTCTTATCTCCCATGCCTGCAGAGCAACATGACACAATCTGGTCCTTAAGCAGTGCAAAAAAAGACAAAAAGACAGTGCTTTACCTGCCAGGGGACAACTCCTGCCCACAGACGGCTCTGCAACTAATATGGCTGGTGTTGGTTGGGCCAGTGCCAAATTATTATGAATTGCTGTGACTGATATGAATAAATGTACCAAGCATGAGTTTGGTGCGGCTTGCTATGTCTGAATTTGCTAGAGGATTCTGGGAGCAGGATTCTCTTTGCATTAGACATTTTATGTGGAACACTACTGGAATGGTTAATAACGACTCAATCTGTGTGTATGTTTCAACATCAAACTTTGGAATATATCAGCTGGGGGGACAAGCTCACAAAGTAAAGAGAACGTAATATCATGCGATCAGTGGGCTTGGCGCAAGCTGACAAATGACCACTTTGGATGGCATCACAGTAAGAGTTTAAGTGAATGATTGATAAGAGGATAAGCATTGATTGAGCTTTGCTCTGTGTCTGCTCTGCAGCCCCCCTCTTTCAAAATATTAATTGGAAAAAACGTGATGAATGCCCACAGGGCATATTTCTGGACATGTGACTTCTTTGAGAATAAAGGTATACATGCTAAGCAAAGTAAATTAGTTAGTTTTTTCTCCAATTAACATCTGAAGACGCTGTGAGACAGACGGCTCGGGGCAACCTAGGCGCTGCTTCGAGGGACGTTTGTGGGATTCTAGAACCAGAGGGCTCAGATGACCTAGACCCTGCTTTGGGGGACACTTGACAGACCAAATATCTGAGAAGGGGAAGAAGAGAAGAAGTGTCCATTTAGAATTGGTAGATATACCTGCTTTGTTTACCAATCAGGATACTAAGTAGAGCTAACATAGTTACTCAGGGTTTATGCTTGAGGAGCTGAGACTTATAGGAAAAATGTGTACTGTGTAACCTTAACTGCTTGTGTGATTCTTTCTCCAATAAATTTCTGTGCATTAAGCATATTGGTTTCTGAATTCTCACAGGTACCGGTAACATCCGCCCAGCTGTGGGTCATTAAAGATCCGTTTCAACAGTGTTTTGCTTTCCCCTTTGGGTGTTCAGTATGGCTCTGAAGCTCTTTAGACAATCCTAGGTGCCCAGGCTCCTGAAGTGTATTCCACAGTAATATCTCAATTGTCTCTGCTGAACAAGTGTTCAGGACAGGCACCTGGACCAGGGTCCTGACGTTCTGCAGAAAGAGGATCACTTCTCAGCCTGACACAAAAAGATGGACAGAAGCCCCGGCAGGGGAATATACTTGAAACTCCTTTTAAATATAAAAGAGGAGGCATCGA
This sequence comes from Gopherus flavomarginatus, assembly GCF_025201925.1. NCBI lineage: Eukaryota > Metazoa > Chordata > Testudines > Testudinidae > Gopherus > Gopherus flavomarginatus. The sequence continues at coordinate 157,200,992 of NC_066618.1, read as the reverse complement.
AGTCTGACGAAAGAGCTCAATGGTCTTTAATGCCTGTTAATGTTAATTAAACATTCATAATTTTAATGAGCTTACCTGGGTCAGGGCTTAGCTCCTGCAGCCACCCGAGATGCGGAAAGCTGGGGAGAAGGGAATGCCGCCCATTCGGTTGAGTATTCAAATGCAGGTCGTGACCTGATCTGAACACAATCAAGTTGATTGGCACTGCTGCCCAAGCCTGGCGACAGCCTCTCAAAAGCAATTCAGGGCCTATTTAAAGAAGAAAAATATATCTAATGTGGAGCGGTGACATTGCATTACTGTCACAAGAGAATCCGTCGCCATTAATACAGCCAAACACAAATTCACGAGACAGCGGAGCACAACTCACCAATCAATGGACTGCATGTAACGTAAATGCTTTGTGAAACCTTAGTATTAGCAATGATCGCTTCTGATGGGTAGCCAGTTCATACTAGGACGCCAGTGTACTTTTCAGCTCAACCCTCCAAGATGGAGAGAAGCATCTACACATAAAAGGTGGATAAGGGAGCCGATGCAACTTGTGCGACTAACAAAACCCACAGTGCAGTCTCAGAAATCTTTCTGTAAAGATGTTTAAATGACCTAAGCTATTTCTATGCCCCCCTCCCATTACTGTAGTAATTTTGTTTTATTCTAAATGATCCAGTTTTGCTTTGAAAATAAATTGCAGGATTTTTAAAGCAATTTTTTTCTCAAAATTTCTGATAAAAAACAAATCAACCAGCCCATGGGCAGGGATGCTTGTGGGTGAGAGCCATGCGGAACCACTTGTGTGCCTTCACCTAGGAGCCGGACCTGCTGCTGGCCACTGCCAGGGCCCAGCACAGTCTGCGGTGCCAGGACAGGCAGGAAGCCTGCCTCTGCACCCCAGCTGTGCCGCTGACCAGAAGCCACCAGAGGTAAGGCTGCATCCCAATCCCCTGCCCCAGCCCTGAGCCCCCTTCAAACCCAGAGCGCCTTCCTACACCCCAAACCCCTCATCCATAGCCCCACTCTGAAGCCTGTACCTCTAGCTCAGAGCCCTGACCCCCTCCCACACCCCAACCCCCTGCCCCAGCCCTGAGCCCCCACAAACCCAGACCCCTTTCCTGTACCTCAAACCCCTCATCCCTGGCCCACCCCAGAGCCAGTATCTCCAGCCCTGTTCACTGACCCCCTCCCACATCCCAACCCCCTGCCCCATCCCACACCATGAACCCCTCATTCCTAGCCCCACCCCGCAGCCTTCATCCCCAAACCCCAACCCTCTGCCCCTTCCACGCCCCAAATCCCTCATTCCCAGCTCCACTGGATCGCGGGCATCAACAATTTTCTTCAACTGGGTCAACCAGAAAAAAAAAAACTTTAAAAACTACTGGTCTAGGGAATAGAGAATTGGTCTAGAAACCTGGTCCAAAGGTCCTTGTTTTGCCACTGACCCGCAATGCAACCTTGGTTTATTCATTTCCTCTCTCTATGCCTGTGTTTCTCAATTTGTTTTATACATTCTGAGTGTAAACTTTTTGGGATATGGACCATCATCTATCATGCATTTGTACTATACTTAGCACAGCAGGACCCTGATCTTGGTTGGAGCGTCTGTGTGCTATGGTTGGCTAGCACACAATTTTGTTGCCCAGATCCCTTTTTAACTCTTTCGTACTCAGCTTTGGATTTAACCATCTGAGTAATTTCCTATCATCTGGAAACTTTGCCAAATATGCAAGAAACAGTGTAAACCCCTCATCCAAAAAATAATGCGCACACACTCACTAGAAGCCCCATTTTGCTTTGGGAAGCTGAAAGCTGCAATCGTTAAATGACTGACGTGGAATTTAGACTGCTGAGGGTGGAAAGCAAGAAAGAAATCGTGACTGCTTATTAATGGCAAAAATCCAGAACTGCAGTTGCTGACAAACTGTCCTGATGCATCATTTCATTTGCAGGCTACACTATAAGTGATGAAGTCTGCTCCGCATCCCAACTTGGGATGCCATCTAAACAAACAATCCTATCTCTCAAAATGCTATTTCATGCCCCTGACAACCTTCATTCATATTTCCCCACTTCCACATCTCCTGTTCCAAGACTTGAGACATCTTGTCCTGCTCTATCCGTGCAACATAATTGATGCTCTCAAACTGGGAGTCAGCAGCATAGCGATGAAGATCCTGCAATGCACTGAGTGAGCCATTATCTTCGCATCAGTGATTGACAGTTGGAACTATTTCAAGTCAGATCATCCCAGTAGCTGGGCAAAAACGATACAATATTCCCTCACTTTTCTTAAAACAAAGTTGCCTTAATCCTTTCCTGTTCCATTTCTGCAAGTAGTTGGGCCAGTTTCACTGGTGCACATGGGTAGGAAAAGCAAGTTTCAAATTCCCATGAATGAGTGTTGGTGGAATCCAAATTTTAAATTCAGATGCACCCAAATGCATGTAGCAGAAGGGCTAATGTCGCCTCCTGCCAGGTCTCCGTGGAAGGGATGATCCGGCCTGTGAAAATCAAAATACCTTCTGTCAAGACAGTGCACCCCCTCGAGGTTCACTGTCCTTTGCATCTGTCCTAACCAGGGCTTCTCACTCAGTTGGAACCTGCTCCCTGCCCATCCTCTACATAGGGCGCTTTGGAGAATTCTCATCTACTCCCTTCCCCCAGGCTCCCTGCCCAACACTCAGCCTGCTTTAACTGAGCTACCCTTATATCCCCCAGCAGGCCTGGTTTCGAGTCACAAGCCCCTATCACGTGACCCTGGGTGTCATTACCCACATCTGGGAAGGTGAGATAAACCTGGCATAGGGGAGTCTGAACCTCACCCCCTGTTAAAGGGCCAGTGTCAAGGAGGAATGAGGAACTGAATAATAAATGTTCCTAAAACCAATCCCACACTTACACAGTGTGTCCTTATTAAAAGCAAGAAAAGCTAGTATTGAATAATTAAACCATTTGGCTTAAACATGGTAGAACACAGTAACCAGAGCCTACTGTCTGCAACTCCTGAGTTCCACCTTTCATAATGGGGGTCTCTGCAGCCACCCTAACAGCAAGAGCTGCTCCACACATTTCACCTGGTCGGGTTTGGTGAAGCCCTGAGGGCCTTTGTATTACAATGAGCTGGATAGAGTGGTGCATACAACACCTCCCTCTGCTGGAGAGTATTAGACATGCTCCACAGCACTTGTCATGGGGCTCTCTGCTGCTACAACTGAAGATTTTCTTTAGCGTCGGTAGTAGAAGCCAGGGCTTTTGAAGCCAAACAGTATCCCCAATACATGCAAAGTGGGCATAGGGTGCAGCAAAGAGACCACCACAAGCTTCTTGGTGGCCATGGATTTCTTGCACTATGTCGTGGGTCATCTTTACTTAAATCACAAGTCAGGTGAAGCTGGAAAAACTTGCTGTTTATTAAATGAGGTTGCTATCTTGGTTAATTTATTTTCCTTCTTCCCCACTTTGAGGTCTACTTTAATTCTGCAGCTTTTTTGCAGAATTACTTCAATTAAATGCGCCTAGCTTTCAGGATCTTGCCGTGCATGTACTTCTTCCTGGGAGGCCAATTGTAGTTTTACAAAGGAGGTGTCTTAACACAAGGCCCGATGACACATCGAGAGCTATAATTAAAACCTGCATGGGAGGAAGGCAGGTGGCATCAGACTTCCCGCCGCTAACTTTAATATACTGTTCCTGTCTGTTTCATGCAGAAGCCTGTTTGTGACTCAGCGTGCTCATTCCCCCCTCTACCCCCCTGGGTTCTAATAGGGAATGCCCACTAATTGGTGATTAACCAGCTTCTTCAAAATTGCATACACGAGGTGGGGGGGTTGATTACTGCCCTAATGAGAACAAAAATGTTATGTGCACTCTGAATCTCCAGCAGCAATACATTACACAACCAGAGGGAATGATTCTAGATTTCCTCTGCCCTCCTGTACCCTCTGCCAGGCCAGTTTCCCCATGTAGACAATCCCTGAGGCCCAAATCATTCAAGGTATTTAGGTACTGATTTCAATGAGAGTTTGGTGCCTAAATCCCTTTGAAGATCTGGGCCTAAGTTCCTAGCCCTCCTGGCTGCAGAGAAAAGCTTGAAAACATGAAGCTCGTGCATATTAAAGGCTTGAAAAAAACAGCAGGAAGAGAAAAAAAACAATATTTACTATATTTTTTTAAAAAAATCTTGTGATTTGGGGGGGTTGATTTTTGAACATTTGGGGTTAACATGCAGCTTCTATACAACAGTGTATACTTGGGGTATTGCTAGTGTCTCTCTCCGTGTTTCACTATGCTATTTCCTCCTGTCTCAGCATTTCCTGGTAGAATTTTTTTCCTAATGTAACATTTTCCACATTAAAACAAACTTGCCTTTTTTCAAAAGTGAAAACATTTGGACTTTAAAAAACAGTGTGGTTCTAAAGCAATATTTGTATTTAAATAGTTTGGATAACAGTTATCAAGGCCATTCATTTTTATTTATTTCCTGAAAGACAGATGATATTTGGCAAACTTTAAAATTTTCAGTAAAGCTTTTCAAGAATGTTCTCAAAATAAACGTAACTTTAATAATATTTTGATTTAAACACATTTGGAAAAAATTCAAAACAGCAAAATACTGGCCTGACAAACACTGAGACAATAAATAAATATATTTAATATTATACATACTATAATGTTTTGACATTACTGAAACACATTTCAATGTTTCAGAATCATTTTTTTTCAGAATTTCTGTTCCTTGAGACATTTCCAAATTTCTACTTTTTATTGACATTTGAATTGCAAAACAAAAATTCTTCTGACATTTCAGTTTCCCATGGAACAGAAATTTGTTCTCCAGCCAACTCTCGTTTTAAACCACCGAACAGGCTTTTAACACAGTTTGTATGTACATGCACACACCTCCAAGCCATTTTCAATCATGCTACCGCCTGTGCTAGTTAGACTGCTTTTTCCATGCTAAACATCTGCTTAGCCTGAACAGTTTCAAACTGAACCGATTCTGTGTCAGTCTGGACACAGACTAGCTAAAAGGATTCAATTAGTCCTCCACCACTGCCTCCGCAAAGCATCAGTGACCTTGGGAGGTCTCCCAGAATGCACTGCTTTTGGGAGCTGAGCTCAGAATGGCAGGAGAGAGACCCAGAAGTCACTGTACAAACACAAAGAGTTCCTGCCCCAAAGAGTTTACAATCTATACAGACAAAGAGTGGAAAGAGAAACAGAGCGGTGAAGTGACTTTGCCCAAGCAGCTATAGCGGATCAGTGGTAAAGTCAGGAATAGAAGCAGGTCTCCTAGCTCTCAGCCCAATATCCTATCCACTGGACCACACACTCTACCCCATTCTGAGTTACAGAATTAGGGGCTAACATTTTTTTTAATTGTCTAAACATCATCCTTTTAAGAGTCACATGTTTTTTCATTCTCATTATCAACGGTGTTTGTTCCTGCAGAAAGCTGACCTCTCTGTCTCCTTTCACTGTTTGTTCCAATCTGCTTCCAAACAGGGAGTAATTGGTTCCTTAATAGGGTTTCTAGTTTTCTGAGGAGACTACCCAGTAAAAATCCATTGCCTCTCCACTGTGCAATTATTTGCCTTTTAAGCATATATGCAATAAGTAAGCAACCAGTAAAGAGGGAGTCCTGCTGCTAAAAGATTTAAAATGAAAGAAATGATGCAACCCAAGCAGATTATCTCTCCCTAGCTATATTAAGCATCTCAAAATTATATTGTCTATATGCATTTTTCATGTTTACTTCCTTAGGCAATTTGGAAATGGCCTGGGAATGACAGTGGAAAAAAATCCTCTCTGTGTCATACAAATCATTAAATCTTAAGCGACTTCATTAAAGGGTTTTCACACTTGTAGAGCAAATGGGAAAACAGGTGATTAGACTTGTAGATTTTAAGGTTGGAAGGGACCATTGTGATCATCTAGTCTGACCTCCTGCACATTGCAGGTTACAGAATCTCACCCAGCCACTCCTGTCATAGAATCCTAACTTCTGGTTCAGTTACTGAAGTCCTCAAATCAAGGTTTAAAGACTTCAAATTAGACATAATCCATAATTTACACTGGTTTAAACCCACAAGTAACCCATAACTGCTGCTGCAGAGGAAGGCAACCCCCCCACCCCAGGGTCTCTACCAATCTGACCGGGGTGGAAATTCCTTCCTGGCCCCAAATAAGGTGATCAGTTCGACCCTGGGCACGTGGACGAGACCCACCAGTCAGAAACCTGGGAAAGAATTCTCTGTAGTAACTCAGATCCCTCCCCATCTAGTGACCCATTGATGGCTGTTGGAGATATTTGCTGATAGCAGTGGCAGATGAGACTGCCAACAATGGCATGTAACCAATAATACCATCACCTCCATAAACTTACCAAGCTCAATCTTGAAGCCAGTTAGGTATTTTGCCCCCCACTGCTCCCGTGGGAAGGCTGTTCCAGAACTTCATTCATCTCATGGTTCGAAACCTTCATCTAATTTCAAGCCTAAACTTGTTGATGGCCAATTTATTTGTTCTTGTGTCTGCATTGTTGCTTAACTTAAATACCGGGGAGGCAGAGGAGTTGATTATCCTTCTGGTGTATTTATAGAGATAAAGGCAGCTCCAGGCCCCAGCACGCCAAGTGCGTGCTTGGAGTGGCAAGCCACTGAGGGTGCTCTGTGAGGGCGGCAAGCAGGCTGCCTTCGGTGGCTTGCCTGTGGAGGGTCCGGTGGTTCCACGGCTTTGGCGGACCTCCCGCAGGCATGCCTGTGGAGGGTCTGGTGGTCCCAAGGCTTCAGAGTACCTCCCGCAGAGTACCTCCTGCAGGGAGGTCCGCCAAAGCCGTGGGACCAGCAGACCCTCCGCAGGCAAACCGCCGAAGGCAGCCTGCCTGCCATGCTTGGGGTGACAAAATGCCTAGAGTCGCTCCTGTACAGAGAGCAATCATATCTCCCCTAAGTCATCTTTTGGTTAGGCTGAACAAGCCGCACTCTTTGAGTCTCCTCTCATAAGGTAGGTTTTCCATTCCTCAGATCATCCTCGTAGCCCTTCTCTGCACCTGTTCCAGTTTGGTTGCTACATTTTGCAGCAATCTTGATTTATAGAGAGACAAATCCTTATACGTAAAGGCCTAGTTTCATTCCCACAACCCCACATAATGGCAGAGCTTCACAACAGGATTAATAAGTACATTTGAGACTAGAGCAAAACCAGTAACGACGATTTCATTTTGGAGTAAAGTGCAACCAACAAACTATTGGTCTAGAAGTCCAGTGATTGACAACCTAATAGTTATCATTGCATAAAGAAAGAGAAGAGAAAACATAACTGCCCCTGTCTACGGCCTTAGTTGGGAGAATACCCCTTGAAAAGCATTACAGTGTAGTTCTCCATTATGAATACTATTTCATTGGGGAAGAGAAGTACCTACTAAAGCACCATTATTGATCTATGGGTACTTATATGGCCCATTACCCTAATAGCATAGCAGTACCTCTCTTTGTTAGTGAGCAGTTCTGAATGGACTAGAAGCTGCATCTGCAGGACAGCTGATACCTCCTCCCTGCTACCCAACTCCTGTGATAGGGCTGTACACATCACATCGACCCTATGGAGATAAACACCACAGGAAGTACTACCTTGGAAGGCCAGACTGATGGCTTTCCTCATGGTCTCTGATTGGTCCAGGCACCCTATTTAAGCCCAGGAGGAACTGCCAGAAATATCTGTGCAATTTGGTGGACTCCTCCTGCCCCCAGTAGTGACAGACTTGCCTCTGAGCTTGCCCTCAGACTCTTTACCTGGCCTCTGACGCTGGTGTCTCTGACTCCAGCTCCAACCCTTGGATCTGATCCTCGACGCTGTTCCTGGCCTCTGACTGTCCAAGCCCAGTTGTTACAGGTATGTATTCTCCTGGCATTCCCATTTCTACACATCCAAATATCATGAGCCAAGACTCCTAAAATCATGAGATTTTTAGCTCAACATTTTTTTTTATTTGCCTTGTTTTCAAGATTGTCTCTACAGCCATGACAACATTTTGATTTGGAAAAAAAAAAAAAAAGTCATGATTTTCATATGTTAACATGACTATAGGAAGTAGTCATAAGATAAAAATCACTCAATATTGTGAGTTTTACAGCAAAATCCAAGAGCTGGTATTGCAGTAATTCCCTATTTCATCTGGCAAAAGAACCACCTCCTTCCAATTAGCATTTAGCTTACAAACATCAGGCCACATCTTTGTCATGCACATTTTGTGCTGGTTTAAAGTAATTTTTATTTGTGGGGTAGGCAGTTCCACATTTAAAAAGAACATGGAACAAACACTGTCATCTGATCAGATGAAGTTAAAATGCAGTTGCATTTGCATGTGAATTATAAAATCTTTCCAAAATATTATCACACAATTCTATTTATTTCATAGAATATCAGGGTTGGAAGGGACCTCAGGAGGTCATGTAGTCCAAACACCTGCTCAAAGCAGGACCAATCCCCAGACACATTTTTACCCCAGTTCCCTAAATGGCCCTCTCAAGGATTGAACTTGCAACCCTGGGCTTAGCTGGCCAATGCTCAAACCACTGAGCTATCCCTCTCCCCTTATTTCCTTGTGCCCCCACTTCCTAATATTTTGTTGCTGATTCATAATTGTTGACATGTTGATTCCTGAATGGAAGACCCACATGTGTATATATATTTTCTCATTAGTGACCCTCAGTAGAGCCAGTTGGTTCTGTAAACTCTCCCTTCCTATCTTGTAGAACTGGAAGGGACCCTGAAAGGCCATTGAGTCCAGCCCCCTGCCTTCACTAGCAGGACCAAATACTGATTTTGCCCCAGATCCCTAAATAGCCTCCTCAAGGATTGAACTCTCAACCCTGGGTTGAGCAGGCCTATGCTCAAACCACTGAGCTCTCTCTCTCCCACAGTGTAGCTCGTGTAGCAGAGTTTACACTTTTTGTAGCACACACTACTGAGAACCAAAAGGAATGGTCAACTTATTATTTAGTTCCTTAGCACCACCTAGTGCCAAAAATGAACTTTTTTTAAAAAAAGTGTTCTTTTCTCTCACTAACCTACAAAATTAAAAATGAAGACTAAAATCTCACCTTTTGGGCACACTTCAAAGCTCTTATCCATCTCCAGATAAGAAATTATATTTAAATACAACATTAATACTGTGACAATTTAGCAGCCTCTATTCAATAATGATTGGCACATACCGGTGTGTTTCATCAAGTGATCTCAAAGCACTCTGCAAATATGAAGAAACACAACACTGCTGTTTTACCACTACTTATTTTACTGATGAGTACATTGCAGAACAGAGACAAATTATTTGCTTCCATAGCAAAGACCCGATTTATTAACTTGCCTTCTCTTTCTATTTTCTGGTTTATAAGAATACATAGCATGTATGTATGAGCTATACTGTACTTTTAAAAAGTCACAATTGAAGTTGGTCAAAAAATTGGAATTTCCATTTTGTAGAATTGAAGGGCTAGAATCACAAAACTGGAGGTGGAGAAGGTCGGGGTTGAGGGGACAGAGGGAGCTAGATTTGAATCCCTGATATGGAGCAGGGACTTGAACTGAGGTCTCCCTCTTCTCAGGTAAGTGCCCAAATCACCAGATTATAAGGCATTCTGGGGTAGAACTCTCTCCAACTCCAGGGTTGAAGCTGTTCCAATTGGTATAAGAGACTTGCATTGTCATTGGTCCAAAGAGAGTGAGAGAGAATTATTCACCTTGGACGGAGGAGACCACAATCTAGATTTCACCCTCCTCTACTCCTTACTGTGATAACTGTCATGTTGCCACCTCTTGTGATTTCACCATTAGGTTGTACCATGTGTGGTGTTTTCTTGACACCTCAGCTCCTCAACCGAAAATTATGTGACAATCTCAGAGTTAATTAAATTTCTAGACTTCATTTTCGCAGGGAGGAGCTTGAAAACATGACCAGAATGGAGCTCTAAAGGCTCAAAAACCACAAGGCAAATAAAAAGAACTCAAAATGTATTATTTTAAAATCTAATAATTGGGGACTGACTCTTGATGTGTGAGTACTTGGGGTTGCCATTAATGTGGTCCTTATGTACACAGTCTTACACAAGGAATGCCTGCAAGGCCTCTATTCTCGCAACTTCAAGTCCTTCTTAAAACCCCTCTTCTACTTTGATGCCCATAGTCAATCTTGTTTCCAGTGGTGTTGTAGCAGGGTTGTCCCTGGGATATGAGAGTTACAAGCTGGGACTGACCTCTGTTGGTGAAAGAGAAAATCTTTCGATCTATGAAGGTCCAGACCCAAAGAAGAGCTCTGTGTAGCTCGAAAACTTGCCTCTCTTACCAACAGAAGTTGGTCCAATAAAAGATATGACCTTCCCCCATCTTATCTCTCTCTCATTAATCTTGTTCATTTGAACAGAAAATCCCCATTTGTTATTCCCCACCTCATACCACTGCTGTATTAAGGCACAGACTACAGACGCAGGCAGGGCCGGCTCCAGGCACCAGCATTCCAAGCTGGTGCTTGGGAAGGCAATCTGCAAGGGGCGGCAGTCCCTGTTGTTTTGCTCCCAAGCAGCGTGCCGAATTGCATTTCTGTGGCGGCGGCAATTCAGCGGCAGCTTCTATGTTTAGCTGTCCATGGCGGCTTCAGCTAAACATAGAAGCTGCTGCCGAATTGCCGCCACTGCGGAAACGCTCCTGCCTCTCTAAGGGCACACAGACTGCCCCCGCCGCCTGCGGCGGCAATTCAGCAAGCTGCTTGGGGTGGCAAAAACTGTAAAGCCGGCCCTGGACGCAGGCTTAAGGTCCCAGATCCTGGAGTCACATGATGAAATCTGAATCTCGGCATTATTTTATTTAAAAATGTATATTTCTAGCCCTTGTGGATGCATAGTAAAACTTAAAAAGATGGCTTGAATGTAGCCAATACCTGCCTGAATCTGCAAACAGCCTGAAACAATAGCTCTAAGAGACATTAACTTGGAATGCTGCTGCCACTCCCAAAAAGGGTGATGTCATAGCAAAGGTGGAGCCAAGATGTCAGGATGGGGCATAAGAGTCTCATGCGGGACATGCCTGCAACTGTGAATTGCCTTAACTGCTCTATCTCCCTGCTCATCAGTTCATTATGAGCTTTTTGGAGCAAGGACCACCCCTTCTGTTATCTTTAGAAAGCAGTTAGTGCATGGTGTGCAGCATTGCAGACAAATAATAATAGCAATCTCCAAATCTGGCAGTGAGCAGGTGAGGGTAGACCCCGGAGATCTGATTCATACCCTTCCTTGCACAAAAAAAACCCTGTTACATCAAGCAACCATCAACCATCTCTAAGACTTTGTACCAAGATTCCATCCTGTTGCTGCATTAACTGATCTGCCCCAACAGAGCTGATCTGCAGCTGCTTACAAGTCTGGAAATCTAAACATTACTATGATGTTTACCTTTAAGTAGACTGATCCATCTTCTGCCCCATGCAGAGCAAAACCAAATTCAAATTCAAGTAGCTAATCAAATGTTCATCCAGCATCTATATTAGTGCAGCTAACGAACGACAAGATCCAAAACACTTTCTCGCCCTGAAGAGGCATAAATCATCATCATTCTTATTATTATTATGGTAGAACTTTTATTCTCTGAATGGAAATAAGCCATCTGAAACAGGAAAAAAATGTTCAATACATTCCCCCAGCTATTGAACATTTTAAATCTGTTGTCAACATTCCTAAAATATCTTATCTAGTTTGAGAACAGAAAAGCTGGCTATGCTGAACTATTTATTACATTATTTATATTAAAGTAGCAATGAGATTTCCCATCCAGGATCAGGGCTGCTTTCTGCAAGCGACAGTGCAAACATGAAGTAAGCAACTGCCCATGCCCCAAAGAGCTTGGGGGAAGATTTTTAAAGGTAGATAGGTGACTAAATATCTTAAAAACCAGGCTCATACTGCCTAGATAAGGCAGACTGTGAGTGAAAAGGGAAACAGAAGCACAGGAAAAGTGAAGGGAAGCAGTTTAACTTCTAAAATGGGATTAAAACCCAGAACTCTGAGTCCCACACTGATGTCCTGGCTACTAATCTGTAGTGCTTCCCCGTTATCCCCATGGAGATCCTCATGTGAAAAGTGTTATGCAGCTTCAATTTGTTATTATTTTAGTATTACAAAGTTATTATTCTAACTTGGAGGGCAAACATTAATGATTACCCACGCAGATCCTGTAATGACATGTTTACTTGAAGTATATTACTCCGCCACTGCATGTCTCTATTTGCTGCATAGAGTTGCAGAAAGGGTGTGGTCCCTGGTAAACAACAGAGACAAAGCTGGGACTCAAGCTGCATGGTTGAGGTGTTTTCTTTAATAAGTATCTTCAGTTAAAAGGATTGTGATATTGTAACAATCCTTTTAAAAGCATTTATTAGTAAAATAATGGGCCAAACTACACAGCTATTTTTAGCATCTTAGCTTGATCATGGGTATCATGCTTTTGTCTACCCCAGCTGAAAATGGCAACTCCAGCTTGTGTGTAGATATAGACTACAACTGTTACCAGGAGTGCCAAAGTCCGTATAGTTCTGTTAGACCTTCTACAGAGAATGCCCCACTGAAGCAGCAGGAGTGCATGCAAAAATTGCTGCCTCTGATTTATGCTCCTTGTTACTCAAATTCTAGTTTTTCACTTTGGTTTTTAAAAGTTGTCACCTGTCGCAGTTGTCACAGTTACTCACTGTGGAAGCAAATACACTGTGATTTGGATAATCCCCAGAATAATTTAATCACAAATTAAATAAAATAGATTATATGATGATTCAGGAATACTCACTCAGAACAAGAAGTATTCCCTAAGAATAGGAACAGCACCATATATGCACTGGGACAATGTTAGTGATAAAACATTGTGTATTATCTTGTTTCATATAAGATAGATGCTATGCTGGGAATAAGTACACACAATGGACAGCAAGTTACACTTGTATAGAGAAACTCATTCATTTATAAAATGTATCCTTGTAAATTAATGAAATCCAGTCAAATCTAAGACAGACAGATAAATATTTGTTAGTATGTTCCTGGTATCCTCATAGTGATCATTAATATAAATTTGAGGATATAGGTCAAATTTGAGATCTTAGGATAAATTTCTAGATACACCTCTACCTCAATATAATGCTGTCCTCAGGAGCCAAAAAATCTTACCGCATAATAGGTCAAACTGCGTTATATTGAACTTGCTTTGATCCGCCGGAGCACACAGCCCCCCACCCCGCCCCCCGGACCACTGCTTTATCTCGTTATATCCGAATTCGTGTTACAACGGGTCACGTTATATCAGGGTAGAGGTGTAGTTACACTTCCAGTACCATAGGCATTTCCTTCATCACTTTGGTCTACACAGTTTTTGCACTGGTCTATCTATGCTGGATAGGGGTATGACTTGTTACTGGCATAGTTATAGCCGTATAACCTCTTGTTGATGCAGTTGTACTTGTATAAAGGTACCCGTGGAGTCATGCTCCTTCCCATACCAGAATAAACTATGCTGGTAAAAGCACATTTTTGTCTGTATAACTCATCCACACTATGGGAGAGGTATAGCTTTAACTATATCAGTACAACTGTGTGGGCAGATATAGCCTTATAGTCACTGGGAGCTCAGGATCCTTAACAGTCTGTCAAGATCCTTAACAGTCTAAGGGGAGCATTTATATAGCTTCAGAGCACCCATAACTAATGTAAGCCCAGACAAGAGAAAAAAAACCCATTCATCATGGTAAAACTCAACACAAAAGAGCACTGTTCAAATGCTCAATTATGTTGACACTTTCCCATCAGATCCTTTATTTTTTCTATGCTCCACAATAAGTGCATGAAACCATTTGTTTATCTCCCTCAATAATGGAGTGTTTCTGTATCTACGAACTACTGAACTTCATATGAAAAACACTATTCAGTCATTTTCTGATGGGGAAAGTAACTTGTTGGAATACTCGTTCTGCTATAACAAGAGAGACGTTTGTTTTGTTTGCACATGTAGCCAAAATGTCACTTGGCTGGTATGTTCTCACACAAACCTTTGTGATTCCAGAACGAGTTCAATGCTTTACATGCAGATTGTGTTTGGGGTTGGGGGGCAGGGTGAGGGAGGTTGGAGGACTTTTGCAGAATCAGCTGGGAAGGATGGAGGCAAAAATATAACTTCTCATGCACAGAAGTCTATCTCGCTCAAAAGAGAAGCTCCGGGAAAGGCAGAGATATAGCAATGCCTTGGATGGCACTTTGATTACAGGGAAGAATCATGTTACAATACTGTCATCTAGAACGTGTACAGAGTGAAGGTCCTACCCTAGCTAATGGGACACACACAAAGATGCAGTTTCAAGATCTCCATGTGAGAAATGCACGCTCCTTTCATAGGCTCAGTCCCGCTCCCATTGATGTCTTTCAAGGCCCTTCCCTTCCTATTCTCACCCTATCTATAATCTCTCATACACTATAGAGATGTCAACTCCTGGCATCACAGAATCCTAGAATCATAGAATATCAGGGTTGGAAGGGACCTCAGGAGGTCATCTAGTCCAACCCCCTGCTCAAAGCAGGACCAATTCCCAACTAAATCACCCCACCCAGGGCTTTGTCAAGCCTGACCTTAAAAACCTCTAAGGAAGGAGATTCCACCACCTCCCTAGGTAACCCATTCCAGTGCTTCACCACTCTCTGAGTGAAAAAGTTTTTCCTAATATCCAACCTAAACCTCCCCCACTGCAACTTGAGACCATTACTCCTTGTTCTGTCATCAGGTACCACTGAGAACAGTCTAGATCCATCCTCTTTGGAACCCCCTTTATGATAGTTGAACGCAGCTATCATATCCCCCCTCATTCTTCTCTTCTGCAGCCTAAACAATCCCAGTTCCCTCAGCCTCTCCTCAATTGACCGGGGATGCCAACCTTCATCTCCCACTTGTAATTATTTCTAAACAAGTGCTGTCATGCTTTCTTCCATGGTGCCCCTCACACTTGGGAGGAACTCTCCATAACTGTCTACAGAACTACCTCATTGTCCTCCTTCAAACCCTTCCTTAAAACTATCCTTTGCTGTGATATCTAGAAAAAAATCTGTACAACAATTAGGCATCTGATGCACTGAGACCTCAGACTATTATGCTGACCAATATTGTCTCACTGATTGCTTGTGCTCCCTCATCCATCTCTAGCCACCTGTATCCTTGTGTCTTATACCTGGATTGTAAGCTCTTTGGATCTTTCTGTTCTGTGTTGCTAAGCACCTAGTACTATGGAGCCCCTGGTTCATAACTGGGACTGCTATGCACTACCTCAATAGAAACTGGGGAGGAATAGCTCAGTGGTTTGAGCATTGGCCTGCTAAATCCAGGGTTGTAAGTTCAATCCTTGAGAAAGCCATTTAGGGAACTGGAGTAAACATCTGTCTGGGGATTGGTCCTGCTTTGAGGAGGGGGTTGGACTAGATGACCTGCTGAGGTCTCTTCCAACTCTGATATTCTATGATTCTAAATAAATACCAAGCAGCAAAGTCAATGGGCAGGATCCTCTCTCACTTCACTAGGACCACAGTCCTGGGGTATCCTAAATGATGATTTAGTCATTCGTTTCTAGAGGAGAGGAAGCCACACATTTTGCAAAGGTGTGCACACTACTCACTAAGATGTCGTACTACTTCTTATCGTTGGGCTAAAATTCTCTGCTGTTGTCAACTGGCATGGTTCCGCGGGAGCTAGGCCAATTTGCACCTGCTGAGAATTTGGTCCATTCTTTCTAGAGTGGCATAAGTGTGCATGCAATATTAGAGGCAAATCAGGACACAATCCTTGCTTCAAAGGGTTTGTGGCCTAGTAACTGTAGCACAGACCATAGAACAAAGAAATAACTGAAAAGAAGATACATAGAATTGGATGGATTAATGTTATGTTATATAGACAGGGGATAAGCACATGAGAAAGGGCAGGGCATGGACGTACACTCCCAATCAAATACCGTGAGAGTGAGAACTCCATCTGTTTACTTTATCAAAAAGAAGATCAAGAGGTGGCTTGATTATGGGTATAAATGTAAGCAGAGTCAGGATGAGCACTACCCTGACATCTGGTGGTAAATTGTAGGGAGTGTGGAAAGAATTTCAAGAATTTCTAAAAGTGTGGAAAGATTTGTGTTGGCATCCACCCCCCACTTAGCATAAGCCCACAGCAGACTGGGATGGTTATTTTAACAGCTCTGGGATCCTCAATTTCTTTGTTATTGGGGCAGGAGGAAAAAAAAAGTTTGTCACCCTGATTGTGTGAATGGGGAGCTGTTGGACTGCTTTGTGACAGAGATGACTCAACCTCAGTTGGGTGGTACTTGCTAAACATGGGACATGGGTTCCAAACCCCATGAATGGAGAGAGGTTGGGGACTGGTGTGCATATCTGATGGTATGAGCCCTTTTGAGGGCCTGGAACACCAATTGCACATTCTCCTCTCTCCACTGTTAAAGAGTAGAGCTAATTTTGATTCCATTAGGAGTCCATCTAGAGACTGCCAAGCTGAATTCATGTTGAGCCAATGGTGCACCAGCACCAAGGCTCCCCTACTAAAAGCTGAAATCACTGAAGGGGCTGAGCTGAGCTGAGATCACTGAGTGCTGTGTTAACCTGTGGGGGAGCCTGAAGACATATTGTTAAGCGGCTGGCAGAGTGGAGCAGTTTGCAGTGTGTTGGAGCAGCCCATGGAACAGTGAGCAGAGTGAAGTGGTTTGCAGGGACAGCTGGAGGAGTGGCACAGCTGGTGTGGTAGAGTGGGTCGTGGTGAAGGCTGCAGCAGACTTTACGGAGAGGTGGAGCAGTTGGCCCTGGCCCACGTAAGGTGCCCCTTAACACCCTGTGTGGACTCCCCTCCCCTTTTCCACCCAGGCTGGGGCGGGTAAAACTCTGCAGATAAACTCTTGAATTCTGGGGTGGCACTTACCAGAGACTTTTGGGTTCTTGGACTTTGGGGTAATTGGACTTAAGACCCTAAAGGGGAAAGGACATTGCCAAATGTACTTGGAGGTGGGTTTTGTTTATGGTTTGTGTTATAATCTTGTTTGTGGTGTTTCTCCAATGGGATGCTGCATTGTTTCCTTCCTTTATTAAAAGGATTTTGCTACACTCAGACTCCGTGCTTGCGAGAGGGGAAATATTGCCTCCTAGAGGTGCCCAGGAGGGTGTGGTATGTAAGTGTCCCAGGTCACTGGGTGGGGGCTCGAGTCGGTTATGCATGGTGTTATTAAAAAAGAACCCCTGGATACTGAACCCGACCCTTGTTGCTGCCAACTCAGAGGGGCAGAAGGGTTACATAAATATCTTCATAAGAAGAAAAAACGGGGTACTAAAGGGTTCTTTAATCCATCTCAGAGAGGCAGAACTAGGACCACTATCTGGAAGCTGAAGCAAGATAAATTAGAAATAGAAATAAGGCAAACAGTACTGAGGATGATTAACCATTGCGGGGTGAAGTTGGGGGGATTTTCAGACCTTTGAAATCAAGAGTGGATGCTTTTCTGGAAGATATGCTTTAGTTATACACAAGCTATTGGACTCAATTCATAGGAAATCGGGTGATATTATCTAGCCTGTGTTATACAGGTCAGATGATCTAATGGCCCATTTAAAACCCATCACAATCAGTGAAAAAACTGGGCATCTGAAACCTCTAGGCAGCTCTGAAACCATAAACATTATAGCCATAAACATTAACACATACTGTTCCTGCTTTGTTTTATACAGAGCTCATGGACTGGAAAACCTTACACAGGACAACAAAGCCCAGTCAAGAGAGTATCAAGGAATCTATTCAGCTGTTTAAAAAGAACCCATTTATTCCATGGTGGTGTATGAACTCAGAGGGTTGTTTCAATAATCAGGGAAAGGGGAAAAGCTCCACACATTAGTTCAGTAAGGTCCTTTCCTCGGGGTTTGCTTTGTTATCCCCAGACTGTAAGCAAATCAACTGAAAAATACTAGGCAAGAGAGACTCCCCCTCAGTCAGTTCACCAGGAGGGGAGAAAGTGCTTCCTTTTCCCTTACATCTCCCTTGGCCTCGCTTCTCTTTCCTTTTACACTCTGTTAGACTCTAAGCTGTTTGGGGCAGGGACTGTCTTTTTGTTCGGTCTTTGCAGAGAACCAAGCACAATCAGGGCTGACTCCAGGCACCAGCGCAGGAAGCAGGTGCTTGGGGCGACCAACGGAAAGGGGCGGCACATCCAGGTCTTCGGTGGCAAGTCCCTCAGTCAGTCTGGGAGCAAAGGACCCGCCGCCGAAGAATGAAGCAGTGCTGTGGAACTGCCGCCGAAGTGCCGCCGATCGCGGCTTTATCGTTTTTTTTTCCCCCTCCACTTCGCCGCTTGGGGTGGCAAAAAAGCTGGTGCCAGCCCTGAGCACAATGGAGTCCTAAGTCCATGACTGGGGCTCCTAGGTACTACCAAAATACAGTAATAATTTCCCAAACAGCCATGTGACCAGCCAGGGCCTGGTAACTTTTACAGGCTGCAGCATCTTTGCCACATCTCTGGTGGTGCCTGATGTTTAACAAGTTGGGATGAAGGACATCCACTGATCTTTAGCAGGAGCCCCAAGAAGGAGGAATATATCCCTGTGTACCACTTGAATCCATCCTACACCCTATATGAAGGCCTTAAATGGAGGACAGGCTTAGTTAGTGTAAGCTCTCTGCGCGGGCATAGAAAGTGTCTGAGATGAGACAAAGAGTTTGGAGCTGCATGTTAAGAGCTGCTCACCAGAAGCAATTTGCATTGAAGAACAACAACTTTATTGATACTTCCTAACTTAAAGATAGTCTTATACTACATTCTTATGTTCCAGTAGATAGTAAATTATTAATCCTTTAAAGATATACAGATATATCCCATTTATAGGCCATTCTCATAAAAACAGATTAAATAAAATAGTAAATCTAGGCTAAAACACAATAAAAGAACAAAAGTGAAAATCTTAATTGGAAAAACAAAAAGATCCTTTTTAAACTCTCCTCGAAACTATACAAACTTCAGAAAGAGAGATTAGTTTACATTTTGCTGTTCTGGATAAGGGTGTGTGTAGGGTCTAAAAATTCGTGATACATTAGATACACTCTCTGTAAGCGTACATCATGGAGAATTCAGCGTCACAGCTAAATCAATACCGGAGGTGCATACAGAAAGGTAGGCATAGGGAAACTGAGACAATAAAACAGGCTAAAAGAAAGATAAATTGTTTGACTTTGGAGACACTTAATGAATCAATCAGTGCTCAAACCCTAGGGTATAGTAAGGATTGAAGGGCAAGAAATTGATATATGCCACAGCCTCCCCACTCAGAGGCAGCTTGAAAAATATAATATTAGATGACAGGATAAGAAAAGGCTTATAAAGTGAACAGCACTGTGATTTTGTGTGACCTCCAACCTCCCTAATCTTTAATAGCAAAACCTTTCAGACACTTGAAGCAGGCATGATAGATGTGGCATGGCACACAACTGCTTCTTGAAAGACATTAACGGCTACCTGAGACAGTTTATCAGACTCTAGTCTTGAGTGATCAAATAGGATAAGGGGATTAAGAAATGAATCTGATGCAATCAGAGGCATTACATTGGGGGAAGATTAACATATTTTGATGTCCAGTTTTTCAACATTATTACAGAAGAAGGAACAAAACCTTTCAAAAGATCTGAGAAGAAAGCAGAAGATGAGACTTGTTTCAGTAGAAGAACATACAGTATTTTTTGGTCTTGGGTTCAAGATGTAGGCTTGGGTCTGCTCCAGCATAGACTTTCTGTGTGACCTTGGACAAGTCACTTAGGCTTTCAGTGTCTTCCATTTTACAGATGGGGAACTAACTATAATACCTAGTTCTTGTAAAGAACTTTCAATCAGCAAGTCAGTATTGCTAGTCCCATTTTACAGATGGGGAAACTGAGGCACAGAGAGATTAACTGACTTTCTCAAGGTCACTCAGCAGGCCAGTGTCAACAACACGAATAGATTCCAGAACTCCTAAGTCCTATGCCAGTGCTCTATCTGCTAGGCCACACTGCCTAGAGGGTGCAAGTTCATGTCTTGGTTCTCAGTTACTAGAGAGTCATGGGGGTGGGGGTCCATCTAAGTACATAGTTAAACAGATTTTGCATAATATGTAAAACATTGTTAAACAGGGGACTGTATTTTCAAAAGATCAGCTTACATATGAATTTTAAAAGTTCATTCTTCTAAGGTGGCAAACGGAACTGACCAAATAACTTTTGTAGAATAGCAACATTCCAGGCATTTCAAATCAGCCTATAGCTGGTCAAGGAACAAAAGAAAGGAGATGGTGGAGGTGTAGAGAGGGGCAAGAGATTTTTTTTTCCTGAAATGGTTTTAAAAAAAAAGACAGAAAGAAAATCACATTTTTCCTCTTCCCATCAAAACTCAAAGCTTTGACTTCTTGTTTTTTGTCTAAAATACTAATTTCTGGACATTTCAACCAGCCCTATTGGGAGGATTTCTGAAGAGAGAGACACAATGGCATCATTAAACGGACGTTGCATCTCCGAACGTGCACTTCTAGCCGCATCCTGCTGGTATTAGCTATGTGGGTACCAAATACACATTCTACCCACAAGTTGGAAAAACCAAGTTCAGTGTTGCGAGGAAAGTAGAAATATATGAAGGAGAGAGCGCTGAAAGCATATGCTGAATTGACATAGTCCTTGCTTAGGCAAAGTTCCCACTAAAGTCTATGGGAGTTTTGCTGAGCAAGGACTGCAGGATTTCAGTCCTTATGAGACAATGCATCCCTTACACATCTTCCTCAGCGAACTTTTAGTTTGTAATTTCCCAAGCATAATATATCAATATGATGTCTTGTAGTACTGTCCATTCAGGTCAGCCCATCACAGTACATTACAGTGTGTGACACGCCAAAGGAACTGGGACTCCTTCCAATCACATGACAAGCCAAGGAGACTCAGAAGAAAGGACACAGCGTGCTGAGTGTACAGGTTTAATAACAATGAATTCAGTGGAAGCTTGTAGGTGTCAACATAGACAAAGAGGTCTGATTCAGCAAGATTCTTAAGCACATGATTAGTTCCATAGACTGCAATGGAATAACTCATATGCTTAAAGTTACATGTGCATTTAAGTCCCTTCCTGAAAGCAGGATGCAAGATATTAGGAATGTATGTAGAGGTCACAATGGAATTGGTATTGTGAGCACAATTGCATCTTCATAAGTGAGTAATACAGAGGGATTTCTAGCAACTGGCCAGTGGACAATATCAAAATGTTTCAGAAGCTTTAATCTGTTTGTTCTAAGCAGAGAAACATGGACAAAAACATGCATGTTTCATTGTCCAAAAATGTCACTTGCTAACTGGCTGTTTTACAAAGACAGGGATGGTTCAAATCCAGACCCCAACCCTAAATTTAGAGAAGATGGGAAGAAGACAGATTAATTTATCTGATTTGTCCTAGCCAATCAAAGGTGCTTATATACATACCTAAACAATCCTGCTCCCACTTTAGCCAATGGCAAAGGCATTAGGTCCTAATGATTAGGAGAAAGATTGGGTTCCAATCCATAACAAAAACTGTTAACGACTTTGATTAATTACAACCTATTTTCTTCCAAAATAACTAACATTAGCTATTCAGGAGACTTGATTCTACGGAAATGGATAGGATGAAAGTAAGATGATTTTGAACTAAAAGGAGACCAAAAAAATGTTAGGATAAAAGCTGAAATGTCTGTGACCTGCAACTCAACACCATTTGACACACTTTCCCCAAACTTAGCACAAGAAAACTCTGAAGACAAAGGAGGATATCTTCCACTTTTCAGGCCTAACCAATTTCCCAAGCCAAAATGATAAGATGATGAAAATAAGACTTTATAATGGAAGTTCATTGCAATCTTAAATAGAGCTACTATTTCTCCATAATGCACAGCTATCACAAAGCAATAGTTCTCCTAAAACGAACCAAATATTTACTTTTGGCTATTTAATAAAGTAAAGATTAAAATCTATCAGTAGAGGACGTGCCCAAAATGTCTTCCAAAAGGCTGAGATGCTTGGTTTGTGGGCAGAGCTTGGAAGAATAACCACAGCTACCAGTGTAGCATCCAAATGAGGAAAAACCGACGAACGACACTCAGCTCATTGGCGTGCATACCAGATACATAAACCCCTCGTTTATGTATCTGGCATCCTAGGCTTTCTCTGCAAACGAATTTGTAAAACAAGAGCCAGGGGATCAAACTCTGATCAAAGCAATCCAAATGCAGTCCTCCGGTTAGCTGGACTTCTTAAACCCTGACACAAAGGTTAGATGGGGCTGTTTGTCCAGCCCCTCAGTCTTGTCACAGGCTTTTACAAAAGGAACAATATGGAAACAAGTTCATCTTTCCAAATAACAATAAAAAATATTAATGTGATGGAAGTACCTCCTGAATGCAATTTACAGGAATAGGAGTGCAGAGTGAAAGCGCAAAACAAACAGGAATTAGCAGCAGGAATTAACGATGCATTTCATGAAAAAAATCAAAACTTGTTTATTATTTTATGGGGCTAGGAAGGAACTTTTTCATGCTTTTAGAGAACAAGTTGAACAGCACCAAATTAATGTCTAGCCTGTCACAACAAGAAGAAATTACTGTTTTACAGGATTTAATCTTCGCTTTTAAGGCAAATAGCATCTTTTCTTCAACTTTCAAAGGGAAAGTTCTTTGTTTTAAATGTCTTTAAAAAAACAACAACCTAATGAGACAGAACATAGAAACATATATAGTATAATATGGTTTTGGGATGAGACATTTAGCTCATTATAAGTAGTATCAAACACCACCATTTATTACTTCAAGGTGTATTTCCCAAGCAATTAGGCAGGGGGAGCCGAATTATAAATTAAATCAGTGTTCACGTAAGCATAATAGAGCAACAACTGTAATCTGCTGAGACATAACAACAGCTGGAATGCTATTTTGTTTTATCACATCTTAAAAAGGCTTATCAAATTTTCAGGAAAACATTCCAAAGAGTCTGTTTCAAAGGTCACCTTTGCACAAGGCGTTTCTTTTGTTTCACTCTAGCAGAATGTTCAATAGAGAGTGGTTAAGCATGGAACTGGGAGGCAGGAATGCTGTTATGCCTCACATGAATGCAAAGAGAATGTGTGTTCAGCAAATAAAATGGTTTTATTCTAACATTACACCCACATCTTGAAGAGACTTGAAGAGTAAAACCAACTGCCCTGTGGTGTGGGGGACCATGACTCTAGGGATCTGGATAGGAGAGAGTGAAGCTCCTGTTATGAATAGCCAGTTGGAATCAGACACAGAATAAAGCACTCTCCTGCATACAACTTAAGCACAGAGTGATCACAGAACATCACTTCTCCAAACACCTTAGGTAACAATAGCTGTGACCCACACAGACCTCAGTTCTGATGCACTCGTAGCTTTAGGAACCTTAATATTTCCTTTTCTATCTCCTGTAAAGCAACCAACAGAGCAGGCACAGCCTGTTCCAGGACCAATGTACCACCAGTTACCCTCCCCATCTATAAAATAGGGATATTAGTCCCCTATTGCAGCAAAGTGCCATGAAGATGAACACATGTAAATTGCTCTTTCAACAACTGGGCCTGCATCTGAGTTTCTGCACATGCAAATCGGGTTATTAGAAACCCAGCTTTCATTTTTAAAAAGGGCCAGATTTTCACAAGTATCAAGGAGTCCAAAGGTGCAGATAAATGCTCGTCACTTTTGAAAGCCTAAATCCCATTGAAATCAAGTCAATTAGCTTCAGTTTCAATGTGATTAGGCAACTTACTTGTCAAGAGGCTTTTGAAAATCCCATTAGGCACCCATCTGCACCTTGAGACACATAAATACCTTTGAAAATCCAGTCCTTTGTACTGAAGTCCCTCATCTGTAAAATGGGTATATACTGATGCTTCTATGTCTCATTTGGGTGTTGTGTAATAACATGTTAACATATGAGACATGTTCCGACACTGCACTGTTGAGGGCCATACAAGTACCTAGACAGATAGAAACAAACAGATACAAAGTTTGTGCCCTAAAGTCTTAGATAATTCAGCAATATTTTGCATTACAAAAAAGAGGTGGTAATCATCATAAATCTGCCTCCTAAGCTAAACATTTACACTATGTTTATTGAGGTGGTTAAATAATAGGGCACTTTCTGAAATTTAATAATTATGAGTGATCATTCAAGTTGTAATGTAATTAACTCAAAAATTAAGGCAGCAATAGATGTGTAATCACAATCTTAGTAATCGATTAAAGTACCCAGGTATATTTAAGCACTAAGCAGACACTAACGCACTTCTAGGAAGTTAATGGGAAGTCAATTAGCTAGAAGAAAGTTAATTGCTATAGCTATCTTGTTTTATTCCACTTAAATTCAATTTCACTTAGGTAAACCCAAACAGTTCAAGAAAAAAAAAACAACCAATTTTAACATATTGACAGCCATGTCAATAGGTGTTTGTTCCTTACTTAAATGGAAGTAGAAGAAATCTCATTGTAAATCCAGTACTCTATTTTCTCCTTCTGTTTATCTAGGTTTGTAGAAGGTTGCCTATGATTCTGCTATGTGAGCATTCTTCTACGGCGCTTTACAAACATAAAATTAAGTCTTACGTAGGTATTATTGTCCCCAGAGCACAGGGAAACTGAGTCAGGGCAGCTATATGCCTTATCCAAAATCAAAGGGAGTCCAAGATTAGAACTCAGACACTCCTAGTTTCCAAGTCCTGAGCTCAGAGTAGCACCAAGGATCAGTGAATGGGGCACTGGAGACCTGTATTTTATTGCCAGCTCTGGCACTGGCTGCCATATGACCTTGGGCAAGTCACTTCCCCTCCTTGTGCCTCTGTTTCCCCTTTCATGCTCAGAAGCAAATATGAGGTGTCCTTGGTTCATTCATGAAGCGATAAAGGAGTGAAAGCTCCAGTCTTGAAAGCAGTGATGTCCCCTGACCCTTATAGTTCTGGAAAAACAAAGGAAGCAAAATAACCAAACAATAAACCTCCATCTTCACATACTTCGAACTTGGGGCTGGTTCTGCTTCCTTAGGTCCACAGTTGATCCTTAGTTCTACTCCCAACAAAAATAATATGAAGGAACTATATAGGCACAGCTCTCCCCTCAAGCAGCCATTTTTACTAAATACACACAAGAGTGCCACATACATACAGCTGTTTGGACCAATTTCTGGAAGCTTCTGAACCATACAATGCAGAGAGCTCA
Organism: Gopherus flavomarginatus; assembly: GCF_025201925.1. Classification (NCBI taxonomy): domain Eukaryota; kingdom Metazoa; phylum Chordata; order Testudines; family Testudinidae; genus Gopherus; species Gopherus flavomarginatus. The sequence continues at coordinate 157,175,673 of NC_066618.1, read as the reverse complement.
CAGACCATATTACAGGAACACTACCCTCTACCTGTCCACTGCAATCAACCAGCAAACATGTTCACCCCCAGCAGCTCCTTCAACTGCAGGCAGCTTCAGAATATTTAGCTTCTCTTCATATTTTGCTGCCCTACGTGTTCTTCTCTGATAGATATGGCGCATTTCAGTTTCACATTTGGTACGGAGGCAAATTCCCTACTGCCATCATCCATGGAATTCCATGGAGTAGAGAACTTAGCTCATATTTTCAAATCCAATTAACACTTTGGGCGACAGGAAAACACAATCATTCAGATTAAATGAAATGGTTATTTCAACAGTATTTGTAACTGAGCTTGCTTATACATGCTCAGGGTTTAGCTCACATGCTCAGGGTTTAGCTGATCGCCATATTTGGGGTCGGGAAGGAATTTTCCTCCAGGGCAGATTGGCAGGGGCCCTGGAGGTTTTTCGCCTTCCCCTGCAGCGTGGGGCACGGGTCGCTTGCTGGTGGATTCTCTGCAGCTTGAGGTCTTCAAACCAATTTTGAGGATTTCAATAACTTGGTCCTGGGTTAGGGGTTGTTATAAAATTGGATGGGTGGGGTTCTGTGGCCTGCCTTGTGCAGGAGGTCAGACTAGATGATCATATTGGTCCCTTCTGACCTATGAGTCTATGAGGCTGCCAAGGAAGAAACAGTGTAAAACCACTTTGGAAACCTCATGGATTGGCTGATTGTAAAGTTCAAGAAAAAGTTATTTTTTCCCTTCTCCCCAAAGGCTGGTGGTTTTTTGTAAGTCTCCTGGAAGTTGCACTTGAATTGGTTTGTCCCAGTCACTTTGGAGGTCATATTTGTCATGCTTTCCTCTGTGCTGATTGAAATTACCCAAACAGCTGGGGCAGGATGTTTTGGGAACAACACTATGAATAATACAAACTCACTCTGCTCAGCCACTGAAAAGTGAAGGGCTGTATTTAGTGTCCAGCAAACATCCCTGCTTGCTTCCTTGTCTGTAATAATTGAATATAATATTTAAAGAAGGGTATTATTCCCACACATCCATTGCAATGCAGCAACAGATATACATTTTCAGAAGCACAGCAAGAACTGAATGCATCCGAGTTAATTCTGAATAACTTGAAATGATTTTGGACTGAAAATATTCAAAGGAAAGTCAATTGTAAGCAATTGAAAGCTAACGGCCCAATTGTCAGTGGTGCAAAGCAGACACACGCTCCAACAGAAATTAACAGGAGCAGCAGATATTCAATCCCTCTGAAAAATCAGGCTGTAGGTTTGATGGAATCAGGCCCTTTGAAGTTAATGGGAGTTTTGCCATTATTTTAATGGGATGGGAATAGGAGGCAACATTTGGTCAATGTTCTGCTTCTCTTTTATACTCAGAGACAGAGATTGATTGCCGTACATAAAACCATGTCAAAGCCAAACTCAGATGTCAGTTGGGGCTGTTGCAAAGGGAAGTCAAGAGTTGGATTTTTGAGTTTAATTTTGTTTTTGCTGTAATTCATTTTTCAAGGCTTGGGAGATTGGTTTGCCGTTATTCTGTGAGTCAGCATTAGGCATTTTGCTGTCTCCAGCCCTTTACCTGATAACCTGTTTTTACAGCTTTTAAAAACAAAGTAAAAAAATTTTAAATGATTAAAAGTGAACATGGTTGTGTCCTTGCTCTCCACACAACTTTAAGAATATGGGGAAACTACACGGTCACAAGTGGACTCTAAGAAATTGTTTCTATTTGTACATAGCTTGGTTGGTGTAAATCAGTGGAGCGCTATTTCAGATACTTATCTTGCCCCCAGTTAGCATAGCATTTGAGCATCTCACACAATCTTCCATGTATTTATCTTCACGGCACCCATGTGCGGCTAGGCATTGCTGGTACCCCCATTGTACAGATGGGTACTGAAGCACAGAGAGGCTAATTGACTTGCCCAGTGTCACACAGGAAGTCTGTAATAAAGCAGGGACTTGAACCTATGTCTCCTAAGTTTTATGCTAATGCCCTAATCACTGGACCTTCCTTCCTATGGACTATAATGGAGCTATGGTGGTTTACACCAGGTGAAGAGCTGATCTATCGTATCAGTGGTAACTTACTGTAAATTATTCACAGAACTATAAATAAAGGGCCCAGTTCCATAAGGCTCTGAGCAGCCTCAGCTCCCATCAATGAAAACTTAAGGTGAAGATACTCAACTCTTCTTTACTAGAAGGACTCAACACAGCACCAGGCCAGGACCTCTTGGGATGAAATCCTTGCCTCATTTAAACTAATGGACTCTTGATTTTTATTTCAATGGGCCCAGATTCCACCTCCTGACACAGGCCATACTGTGACACCAAGCCAAAACTAAGTAATAGCAGGGCTCGGTCTAACAAAGCCAGTGACCCATTGTGGACCCAAAAGTAGACAAATCCTTAATAGCTCAACTGTAGCAAGGCCTTCGGAGTGCTCATGGGCATGTCAGGGTCCAATCCAATGCCTAGAGTCATTGGAAAAAGACTTCCATTGACTCCAGTAGGTGTTAGATCAGGCCCCAAGAGAGCATCTCTTCCTCAGTGCTCAAGATTTCCTTTACCACCCAGCCATTTATTTCCACCCATCCCTTTCACCCCACCCATTCTGTGAGCTGATGCTAAGTGGAGACAGTTCTGAATTTGGACTTGACCCAAATTGCCTTCTTGTGTTCTGCACACTTGAGAACTGTAACCCTGGATTTGTACTGCTATATTTTACCAAGGAAACCTTTAATAAAAACTACATCAAGGCACTTTCCACACTTAAAAAAACCTAAGACCATTTTGGCTGAGTGATGCTCATTTCGGAGTATCTCAGGATATTGCTATCAGGCAGGATTATTGGAGCCAAATTCAGACCTAAAGTAAACAGGTGTAACTACAATGCTGATCTAAATTTGGCTCAGGGTTCAGACAAGCTCTGTCACCCAGCTTCTGTCAAGCTGCCCTGTACCATTTAAAAATGGGGAAACCACAACTAGGTCTCTTCTTGGCAATATTTCCACTTCACGTTTGCCAGCAATGGAATCAATACAGTAGCTGGAGATGTCCCTTATGCTCCATCCAAATGATGTGTGATTAAAAAAAAAATTACTCTTTTAAAAAAGGCATTGCTGGTGCTCTTTTGTAACAGATGGCATGTGGTTCTGCCTCAGAACTTCTGCCAGGGGGTCTGACTGAACTGTCAAGCTGGGATGCACTAGGTGTCAGACAGGAAAATGCTGGATCTTTGCCTTTGAGAATTATTGTGACTGGAAGGGTGAATAAAATGCCTTTGTTTTCTTGATCTGTTGCCCTTCTAAGACCTCAGTACACAGAAATGCATGGGGAGTTTTTTTAAGTTCTTTAAGTTTTTAAGTTAAGATCACTGTAACTATTGTTATTACAGCAGTGCCTAGATATCCCTACTGAGATTGGGGCCCTTTTATGCTAGGTGCTGTACAAACACATTGTAAGAGATTGTTCCTGGTTTGAAAAGTTTACATTATAAATAGATAAGACTGAAGGGGAAACTGAAGCACAGAGAAGTGAAATGACTTGCTCAAGGTCACGAAGTAGGTCAGTGGCAGAGACAGGAATAGACTCCAGCACTTCCAACTCCCATTTCAGGATTCAGTATCCACTAGACACTGCTACCTCCCCAGCTGACTGAATCACAGCTCTCAAGTTTAGTTTTATACCCAATGAAACACTAAATTCATTATATCGAACTCTACAAATGTGAACTGTTATTAAATAGACACATGGAACATGGGTTCTTTAGCTCAGGCCACAACACATGTCTTTAAACGTAGAGATTTCAAATTCAGTTCCTGCCCATGACTTGTCCAGGAGGAGCCTCACATCACGCTTCTCTGCCAGACTCCCATTGGCTTCAGTGGGCATTTGTGGAGTGCAAAGAATGGGTGACGCCAAAATGTACCATTGCCTAAGGACCAAAGCATGGCCTGGCTTGTGCAACTGCACAAGTGGGCATAAAATATCTTCATTCCTCAGCATAGCCCACTTACACAGTGGATAGCTGCACAAGGGGAGACAGCGGCCTCCAGGAGGCTGATATTCCCAGTCCCGGTGCCTGTGGAAGAGAATGAGTAGGGGCTTGGCTGTACTGCACCAGGTACCTGGGGAAAGTAAGATGCTCCAGGTACAGACACGGCACAGGGTACTTCAGTCTCCACAGCCCCAGAACAAAGGGGAAACCAGATTGTGGCTAAGGAGGAAAGATTAGTGGGGAGAACAGTAGCCTAGGACTCAGGAGACATTAGTTCCATTCCCAGCTCAGTCACTGGTCTGATGTTAGACCTTGGGCAAGGCACTCATATCTATGCCTCAGTTTCCCTAGCTGTAAAACAGGGATGATACTGACCTCCTTTGTAAAGTGTTTTATACAGCACCTTTTATCTGTAAATCTCAAAAGAGCCAAGTGTTAACACGCTGTGACAAAGAGATGCCCCTTGTTCGAGTCTCATAGCAAAGCCATGATTTAGCCCTCATTAGTCACAGAGTTCATGGCCGAAAGAATACTGGATCCATCTATTTATGAAGCTCAAAACGAGCAACATACGTTCTGGTCTTCACATGGTACTAGCACGTCAATAAAATATAACAGGAATTTTGAAGTCACAGTGGATGGGAACATAGGCATTTGCAATGTGCAAAGTCTAAACCAATTCCTAATAGCATGTCCATTTCATTGCAACTCCTAGGCCTCCTTCTCCTGGCTTCCTTCTCCTATCTTATAGCCTCTACTGCCTGCAAAGAACAGCACCTGCAATTGCTAGCTTTCAGACTGCAACCTCCAAGCTATTATTGACAAACTCCGCCTGTCCCAATGTCCCTGTGATACAATTCAGCGGAGATGCTACCAACTTCACCAAGCATTCACTGTGCAATTTGTATTTTAACTATTTTCAGAAATGCAGGGGGGGAGGAACAATCCAAATATTTAAACATTGTTCTTGCTTGCAACATAAGTTAAAAATAATTAGAGGCTTTGTTTGCTAATGGGCCAGAGCTCCTGGCTGCTATTTACCTAAACAGCTGTAATATTTAGACACTCTTACTATACAGCATAACTTCACATTGGGGACATTATACCCAGGGCTGGTGCAAGGATGTTTCATGTCCTAGGCAAAATTTCCACCTTGTGCCCTCCCTCGTCCTGAGGCGTCTCCCCCTCCCCCCGAGGCAGCTCCCCCCCTCTGCCTTGAGGTGCCCCCCCCCCCGCGGCAACTCCCCTCCTCTTCCCTGAGGCACCCTCCACTCCAGCTCACCCCTGCCTCGCCTCCACCCCGAGCACATCATCGCAGCTTCACTTCTCCCGCCTCCCAGGCTTGCGGCGCCTAAGCTGATTGGTGCCACAAGCCTAGGAGGCGGGAGAAGTGAAGCAGCGATGGCGTGCTAGGGGAGGAGGCGGGGCAGGGGTGAGCTGGGGCAGGGAGTTCCCCTGCGTGCCACACCCCTTCCCACTTACTTGCTGCAGGTGGCCCTCCCCATGATCCCGTGCCCCAGCTCCCTCCACCTAAATGCCAGCGGCGACTGGGGCGACAGAAGATCTGGCCGCAGCGGTTGCTGCCAAAGAAAATGTCGCCCCTCAAATCCTAGTGCCCTACGCGACTGCCTAGGTCGTCTAATAGGTTGCACTGGCCCTGATTACACCAATGCAAAGAAAAGACACGCTGATCATTTCACGTCTTCTAGGCGTGCTGGGCAGATGGACAGATTGTGATTGCAACACTCCAGTTCCACAGTGGGAGCAATGTGGAGATACCATGCCCCACCACTAGCTCCCAAGAGCACTGGTAGAGCAATCTCTGCTATTTGCTGTGAAGAGCACTGTCACAGTTCAGGGCACCGGCGCCTGCATTCCATGTCTCACATTCACCAAGGTCACTCACTGGCAGGCTTCAGCTGTCACATCTCTTCAGCGGAGACATATGTTTCACTCCATCCTGATTGGAGTATTTTCAATCTGCACAGTTCCCTGGCTACAGTGTGGATTCCCCAGCAAGTCAGACTGCCTAAGCAGGCCTGCTTTGCTTTCTCCTCAGAGGTTATAAACAGCGTAATTCCCCACGGTTAGAAGTTATGAGACAGCTTTTCCTAAGCAAGCACATCTAGTCTCAAGGTGAAAGCATTACAGAGAACACATACTAAAACCAAATGAAAAACCTATACACCTGCCAATACACTCACCAGAGATCAACCCCCAACTGCAGCAATGGCTCTGGCTGGCGTCAGTCCTTCCAACCGTACCCTAAGAATTGGAGCTTCTCTTTGCAAAGAAGGTCCTGTCCACTTGCTGGATCTGAAAGAGGTTCCTGCATCAGTTTACACTCAGACTACTGATCTGAAAGTCCTTTCTTTGTCTGCTGGAGAATCCAGTTTGAACCAGTATAGGCAAATTCACTCAGGTTGCAACACTTCCAGAGAGATACCATGCCTAATCACCCTGCACTGTTAGTTCTTGGGGGGCTGTGGTCACCCTTCCCCATGGAATTACTGGCTCCCAATGATACATAAGTTTAATACAATAAGATCTCCCAAAGATATTGCAGGAAATTGCCTTATATGTCACAAGTGCATCATACACTCCGCTGTGAGGCCTAGCTTCATGAGCCTGTGTGCATATGGAAGGATAGGGGATAATTGACCCTGCCCTCCCCTCCTTTGGGGAAGCCAGTTCTGCCTTTAGCAACCACCACCACAAAAACATTTCAAACAAACGTTTGGGTTTTTTGTTTTTGTTTGTTTGTTTTTTTACAGAAATTTGAAAAATCCCATTGAAATTGGACATCTTCCACTGAAAGCTCTGCTTTGCTGAAAATACAATTTTTCATCAAATAAACATTTCACATGAAATATTCCAACCAGCTCGAGACGTACAGACTTGTTTGTTTATTTGTTTATTCAGACAACAAGACCTGTACTATTTTCTTCCACTCTCAGGACAAGCAAGCAGAGTTGTCCCACCTATCCCAGCGGTGATTTTAAAATGTGTGCATCAGATGGAATCAGCTTTCCAGGTTATGGTTTCCCCTGAAAAATGGAGGTACATTCTCCTTGACTGTTCTCTGCCTTTAAGAATCTGAAATGTTGTGGGACTAAATTTTGCCTTTGGCTGCACATGTCAATTTCAGAAGCTCATCTCAAGATAAAGAAGTTTGGTTAGATCACAGGACTGGAAGCCAAGATTTCAGGATTTCTATTTCTGCTCTGCCACTGACTCACTGCATGACTTTGAGAGTGTTACTGCATATTTGTGACTCAGTTTCCCCATCTCTGTGAAACAAGCCGAAATACCTCTTTCCAAGTATTTGTTTTATTTAGATTTGGGAAAGCAGCCATGTTTTTATGACTCAGAAATCAGAGACAGAAATCGAAGTCAAGACAAAGAGGGGTTTGTCCAGGAAAGTTCTAAGTGGAGACTGCAACGATTCAGACCTTGATTCGTAAAGCACTTTGGGATTTGCATAAACAATGCCAACAAATCTGCATTGTACAAGAGGCTGTCTCAGCTACTGTACTTTCTTGCCCTCTATCCAGGCTAAAGTCATCTGTAAAAAACAACCTGAATAACCTTGTCATTTCAATTTTTCACACATTTCCTTTACTGTGCATTCTTGAAATCTAGGAAGTTTCATTTCCTCAGTGCTATCCCCAGAGGCTGCTTGGCTATAATAAAACTTACTCAGGGAGACATCAAAAGGAATAGGATACATTAGAAGAAAGCAGGATGGCTACAGTCCCTCCCAGTGGGACCAAGATAGTGGTGCAGCAGGGTCTGGAGAGTTCCCATGTTCCAAGGCTGAGCCAGGGTTAGCAAAGCATATTATTCCCTCTGCTTATGATCTCATTGCTCATACCAGGGTAACTGGGGAGCTTGTGTCCATCATAAGCTCCCTGACCAGCACCTGAACAACATTAGCCCCTCACGTCTCACTGAACCAGACTCAAATTCCTCATCCTCTTCTACTTTGCCCTATACATCATTCCTCACCTGCACCTCTGCTCTTGTTGCTTTCCTATTCCCTCACTCTCTCCTTCTGCTATTTCCAAACCAACCTGATCTTACTCCTATTCTCTACCATGTTGCCCCCATATCCAGTATAGTCCCTGACCTAATTTGCCAAGCATAGGCTCTGCCTTCAAATCCTGCTCTCTCCAAGCATCTCTTCCTTACCCTGAGACAGGCCAGGGAAAGGAAGGCATATGTCTACACAGCAAATCTGGGCACCGGCGAGCCTACCCTGAGATAGTTTGAATCCAGCTAGCATGGGAAACCTTAGCAGGAAAGAGAGTACAGAACAAGCCTGGCACAAATGCTAGGTACAGACAGCACAGTACTAAGTATGTACCCAGCATTTGTGCTGGGTACTCATGTTGTGCCATCTTCACTTTCGTGCTCACTCAGCTTGGGTAGGCTAACCCGTGCACAGCTTTTGCTGCTTAGACATGACCTTAGTCTCAATAAGGGTATATCTACACTACCATTTTGTCAGTATAACTTATGTCTCTCAGGGGTGTGGGGAAAAAACCAACACACCCTTGAGCAACACAAGTTACACTGACCCAAGTGCCAGTGTGGACAGCACTCCATCGGCAGGAGATGCTCTCCTGCAGACATAGCTACCAGAGCTCGTGGTAGGTGGTTTAACTGTGTTGATGGGCGAGCTCTCTCCCGTTGAAATAGAGCAGCAACACGAGCCATCTTACAGCGCATAGCTGCATCGGTACATCTGTGCCACTGTAAGCTCGCTAGGGTAGATGTGGTCTAAGTTATTCAGTGCAGAGAACAGGACTGTCTATATTTTGGATAGCGCAACAGTAACTTCTTTGGAACAATAAAGGTGTCTCAGCTCTAGAGAACTGCAATAAGGCCCAGGATCAAGGTGAGATTGGGGGGTGCTGTTAAAAAGCATCAATCATCCATCAACCAGTGAGCAGAGAGACCATCATGTGAATACTGCCATAGCAAACAGCATGCAAATCTTCACTGCCTGAAATCCATTCACCGAACAAACCGATACAACTGAAGAAATCAGGATCTAAACGATCTCAATTCATTCCACAGAACTACTCAGTCTGCTAGTGTGCAGAACGTGGGACCTGTCACTTTAAGAGAGCGTTCAGCGAGCTCTCAGAATGGACCAACATGTAGTGTTTGCAACCTACGACTGAGGGTATAAAAGGATTTCTCAACATCCAGGTTGCTACCATGAGAACTCACTGTTACATGAGTTATGACATATCAGTCATTTCCATTCAATGGCTAATTAAGACTCAGAATTTTTTGAGTCAAAGTGTTTGGAAGAAAAAGCTGTCAACAACCAAAAGTTTCAAGCAGCAGAGCAAAGGGAAGCTGTGTTTGCAAGGTGCCTGGCCAAAAATCTACATCCGTTTGTTTATCCTGTCTGTGTTTTTGCAGAACCTAGTACACTCAGCAGCAGCAGCTGCCAGTGTTTCCCTCCAGTGAAAACAGGAGGGGTGCCCACTTTGAAAATGCTGCTTGCATAGGAAATGGACCCCTTGATTCCTGTTGACATTTGCAGCTGAGGTGTCAGTGGTGCTAGCAGCCTTTTTCTAAGTTTCCTGGCTCTGTTTGTTCACACACTTCACACTCCTGTGAAATGCGATAATGCCAAGCAGTGGGTGGAGGCAACGGCATAAATGGATCCCTCCAGGAGACAGCAGATTTTAAACTTCTTTGCATGTAAAGACAAATCCCACCATTATCAAGTCTACTCCCTAGGCAGCTGTAATACCTGCACCTGTGGTGCACTAACTGGGGGAAGTGCCGAGGAGCAACAGGCTGCATTGTTATGTTTTATTCCATCTCCAGCAGATGCTCAACTAACTATAGGCTGGTCTACACTAGAAAATTAGACTGACCCAGAAAAATCTACACCCCTGAGCGACAAAGTTAAGCCAACTTAAGTCCCCATGAAGATGGTGTTAGATCGATGGAATTTTTCTGTTGACTTAGCTACCGCCTCTCAGGGAGATGGATGACTTGTGCCAATAGGAGAACCCCTTCCACCACCGTAGGTAGTGTCTACACTGAAGTGCTACAGAAGCATAGCTGCAGGATTTCATGAGTAGACAAGCTCTGTGTTGTGAATGTCCCAGCTCCAGCAGCAGCTGAAATAACTATATTGTGAATGCTCATTGTCTCCTAGCTCCCAACAGAAAGTGTGCATAACACTTAGCTCTGCTATGGTGACTTTTCCAGAGTGGTCTCAAAGGGGGTTGACTCTCATTGTATCATGTTAGAAAAGGAATATTATCCCCATTTCACAGATGGGGAAACTGACACAGCAAAGGCCATTATTCCAAGAGGTACAGAGTTCAAATAACATGAAGTGAAGTCTATGGTAGTTAGGTTCAGCTCTGTTATGATTGGATCCAAAGCAAGATCACAATGTTCCCAACTCTCACTATGTGGTCTTTTCTTAGAACCCCGGCTCCTGGAGGCAGGTTTTAGTAAGTGAGAATTTCAGCTTGCATTTAAAAAAAAATGCAGTTTCTAGAACTCGTTGTTGTGGAGAAATGCCTGAAAATGCAAGCTGAGTACGCCCTAAAGGCTCAGACAACAGAAGGGAAATAAAAAGAACACAACATTTATTCTTTGTTCAAAACCTCATAGGTTTTGTTTGTTTGTTTGTTTAAGACAAACCTTCTGATTATTTTTGGGGCAGGGGAGCTGACTCATGATTTTTTAATACTTGGGGTTGGCCATATTGAGGTTACATAAGGACATCAGAGTTTAAAGAGTTTTATAGGAAGCACTCAGCATCGTATGGGAACGGGCCCAGAGAGTCATCAGTCAAGTTGGCTGTAGAACTCAGGCAACCTAACCACTAAGAAACAGCTTATTTTGCCATAGTATTAGAACACCCCAGTGTCTCCATAAATGTGAAAATGGATACGTGCCAATACATCCCTTATGAATCACTGCTCTTCTAGCCTAACTGAAGAGACACCAGTCTGAGTACAGGCGCCCACAAAATTGATGCAAGTTGCCAGTAAGTACCATTAAGCATCAAGCTATAGAAATTATCCAATCACTTGATTAGCTCGAGATTCCCTGACTTCTTTCCTGAAAAAGAAGCATTAAGAAGTCAACTTCAGGCCAGATTTCACTTTAACAAAAACAGCATATGTAAAGGTGACCAGCAGCACTACTAGAAGAGCTATCTGTGGACACTCAAGAAAAGACCAAGCTATAGAAATCAGTGGCTTATATGAAGGGACATCTGACTTCTTGCTACCGCACAACACAAATCATTTGCCCTGCACAAAGTTTTCTAAAACAGCATCTCTCATACATTTCCTCCTCTTTCTTTCCATCACCTCCTTCCCTTCTCTTTCCTTTCCCCATTCACAAATGGAGGCACTCATTATTTAATATTCACATCCTGGTCAGGGATGATATTCTGACCTCCCTCACATTCCCTTGAAAGTCCCCAAGTGTTTTCAAATGATGCATTGACAGCAGCCATGGATCCAGGAACCTTCAGCACCAGCCCTTTGCCACTTTAGCTAGAGGAGCAACTCTGTCGCCTGGTGGCAGAGTAGGCTACCTCCATGAGGACCAGCCACCTGCGCCAGGGATGCAACGACCACTTGACAAGTGCATTATACACACGGAGCCAGAGTTCTGGCTCAGGCCTGGCTCTGTTGGACGTGCACTCCCTTCTCTTGCACAGCTGGACTTTTTTTTTTTTTTTGGTCTAGCTCAGTTCTGCCTTTGGGGGATACAGCCATTTTCCGCATTGGTGCATACAGCACTTGAAATTCTCCTCCCTGTCAACTGAGGGCCTGTTCCAAAACCCACTGAAGTCATGGACAGAAAGGGTCTTTCTACTGATTCAAGCGGGGTTTAGATCAGACCCTAAAACACCTTAAAACAAATTTCATAGGAGTGAAGCAAGAGCTGTTTCTAATAGACCCGTTTCAACGGGCTCCTCTTTCATTACATGCACTCAATCAGTGCTCTTTGGTTTTGTTTTGTTTTGTTGCCTCCAGTTTGTAAAGTCTCCTTGCCTTGAACATCTCCCAGGAATTAGGAAGCTCTCTGCCCCATTAAGCAAAGCAATTCCCTGCAACATTCACAAAAACAGACTCTCAAACATTAAAGCAGCTAACCTTTCTAACAAAGGACATTTGTGATCCTGCTCAGCACAACACACCTGGGCTAATAATTTTCTAGGCCCCATCCGCAGTCACATGGAAATAAAACATTGTTGCTTCATTCTATTTCTCCCTTTCAAAGCAAAACAACATCTCCCATCTCCCCTTTGATAGCCTAAATAGCATCTCTTATCTGCATCTGAGGACACACTGACATCTACTGGATGTTAGCTTTATTACAGACTTTAAATAAACATCTCTGGTATTGGGAGTAGCTGTGTAAGGCCTGGTTTATACTACGCGTTTAAACCGAATTTAGCAGCGTTAAACCAATTTTGCCCTGCACCCATCCACACAACGAGGCCCTTTATATCGATATAAAGGGCTCTTTAAACCGGTTTCTTTACTTCTCCCCGACGAGAGGAGTAGCGCTGAAATCGGTATTACCATGTCGGATTAGGGTTAGTGTGGCCGCAAATCGATGGTATTGGCCTCCGGGCGGTATCCCACAGTGCACCATTGTGACCACTCTGGAAAGCAATCTGAACTCGGATGCACTGGCCAGGTAGACAGGAAAAGCCCCATGAACTTTTGAATTTCATTTCCTGTTTGCCCAGCATGGAGCTCTGATCAGCACCGGTGGCGATGCAGTCCCAAATCCAAACAGAGCTCCAGCATGCACCGTACAGGAGATACTGGATCTGATCGCTGTATGGGGAGACAAATCTGTTCCATCAGAGCTCCATTACAGAAGACGAAATAACAAAGCATTTGAAAAAATCTCCAGGCTATGATAGACAGAGTCCACAGCAGGGACTCAGCACAGTGCTGCGTGACAAGAGTAACGGAAAGCCAAAGAATCAAATGGATGCTCATGGAGGGAGGGATGAGGGACTAAGGACTCCGGCTATCCCACAGTCCCCGCAGTCTCCGAAAAGCATTTGCATTCTTGGCTGAGCTCCCAATGCCTGAAGGGTCAAACACATTGTCTGGGGTGGTTCAGGGTATATCTCATCAAGTTACCCCCCCACCGTGCCGTGAAAGAAAAGGGAAAAAAATCGTTTCTTGCCATTTTTCAATGTCACCGTATGCTGTACTGCATGCTGCTGGTAGACGCAGTGCTGTGGCGATGAACAGCAACATTCCCTCCCCTCCCCTTTCTTTCCTGATGGCACTGTACAAAATCTTGGAAAACCGTCATCAGCCCATGAGTGCTCCTGGCTGGCCTCGGTGAGGTTGGCCGGGGGCACCTGGGTAAAAATGGGAATGACTCCGTCATTCCTGGTAGACGGTATGAAATGCTGGGTTACTGTCCTCATCATAGCAGCTGGAGCCTGAGCTCCATCAGCCCCCCCCCCACTTTCATGTCTAAAGAAAAGATTCTGTACTCCCTGGACTATCATAGCAGCGGGTGGCTGCAATCCTCTCCCCCACACCCTTTAATGTTGTGCCTGGACTATCATAGCAGCTGGAGGCTGCCTCCCAGTCATTTTATCTCGCTAAAAAGTCAGTGTTTCTTATTCCTGCATTCTTTACTACTTCATCACACAAATGGGGGGACACTGCCACGGTAACCCAGGAAGGTTGGGGGAGGAGGGAAGCAACAGGTGGGGTTGTTGCAGGGGAACCCCCTAGAACGGCATGCAGCTCATCATTTCTACGGGATCTCTGGGGCTCTGACCCAGGGCGGCTGTGCTCTCTGACTTTCTAGTAGACTTGCCCCATATTCTAGGCAGGACTGACTCTATTTTCAGACAAAACATAAAGAAGGGAATGACCCGGGGAATCATTCCCATTTTTGTTCATGCACAGAATATACGTTATCTCTTCTTCTTCACCTTCACGTTGGGATATACTTCAAGAACATATGCCAATATCTGTTAAAGGGTTATTGGACACTTGTTGGGAGTCGAGAATTGATGCTGTGAAGCCATTGCATTATCACCTTGAAGAATTGTGCAATGCTTTGTCATCTTTGCGAGAATATGCGCTCGAAAAGAAAGATGGCAATACAGCAACAGAAGCCGGTGCGCTTTTAGACCATGTTACTAAGTGGCCTTTTGTTCTGACTGTGTACACGTGGTACGATATACTATTTCATGTCAATAAAACCAGCAAATTAATTCAGTCACCAGATGTGTCAATTGACATATTGCAGGCAGAAGTCGGTGCTACAATGAAGTTTTTGGAAGACTGTCGAAATACAGGATATAACTCTGTGGTCACAAATGCACATGAAATAGCAGAGCATATGGGTATTGAGCAGGTGTTTCCAGAAACCAGGGTGTGATGTAAGAAGAGAATGTTTGATTATGAATGTGCTGATGATTCGAGTCGTCTTTCTGCCGAAGAAAAATTCAAATCGCAGTTCTTTCTTGTTCTCACTGATCAGGCCACATCTTTTGTTTCATCGCGATTTGACCAACTCGTGGAGTGGTATAAGTTGTTTGGATTTCTGTACAACGCTAACAGCCTGAAGCAGTGTCACAGAGAAAATGAACTGGAGAATCACAGCAAAAATTTTGAAAGAAAAATGGGAGACATTGATGCCAACGAACTCATAATGGAATTGAATCGTTTTATTTATGTCATCGAGAAAGAGAGAGGACTTCTTACGCCAAACAATTTTTTAAACGTACATATACAAGAACAGCCTTCAGGAGATATATCCGAATCTTTGCATTTGCGTCAGAATTCTTCTGATCACACCAGTTACTGTCGCTGGTGCTGAAAGGAGCTTCAGCAGAATGAAACTGATCAGGAATATCCTGCGCTCAACCATGACAGATGACAGGCTTTCTGCGCTTGCAGTTATCTCAATCGAAAACAAGATTGCCAGATCTCTGGACTATGACTCATTGATTAACCAATTTGCATAGAACAAGGCTCGAAAGAAGCACTTTGCGTAAATACGGAATACATGTACACTGTAGGCCTATGTATACATAATATGAACCCTGTATATTGTATAAAATAAATACCGCATTCCAGTTTCTGCACTGTAAGGGGCCCTGGACATATGTTCAGAGGGGGCCACATTCTTTGTTGCTACGGCCCTGGTCTCCAGCCCTGCCAACCCTTGCTGCACCCCCCTGTGGCCCTGCCTGAAGCCGGCCAGCTCACCCCACACCCCCCTGTCTCCAGCCAGCCACACACCCCTTGCCCTGCCTGCAGCCAGACCCTACCTCCAGTCAGCCCCTGCCCTGCCTCCAGCCAGCCCCATGTCCACTGGCGCCCTGCAGTTCCCAGGGCAGTAACTCTGCACACCTGCTTCAATGACAGGGGCAGGGAGAAGCTGGAACCCACACATGTCCACACCCTAGGGTGACCAGACAACAAGTGTGAAAAATTGGGATGTGAGTGAGGGGTAATAGGATCCTATATAAGAAAAAAGACCCAAAAATCAGGACTGTCCCTATAAAATCAGGACATCTGGTCACCCTAGCACACCCCCAGGGAGTGGTGAGGACCCACACATGTGAAGTGGAGCTCATTTCTAGTTCAGGCCCATCTTTTTAAAAAAGAACTTTAAGTAGGGTTAACATACATCCGTATTTTCCTGGACATGTCAGGCTTTCTGGTTCTTAAATCACCATCCGGGAGGAAAATACAGACGTGTGGTAACCCTATTGGTAAAAAAAATACATACTGTGGCACAACCCTTAACTCAGAACTTTTTATAGGGAACCGGTTGCTAAGAAATGAAAGGCTATTTTTCACGTGTTTGTTTTTTGAATGTTCGAATTGGGCCCTGCACTTCCTAAAGCTGGCCCTGGCTGTGTGCTAAGTTTGGTGCTCTATCCACCAGCCTGCACTTCCTCCCAGTGGGCTGGTTTTTAAAATAAGGCGGAACAAATATCTAGAAACCTTGGGGACACTTTAAAATATTGACACCATCTTCACCGTTGCATTCAACAAAGCGTAACACCACAGACATCTGTTCTTCATGTGACACGTCAGGAGTACAGTCCAAAATAACTGAATAATATTTTGCTTTTTTAAGCTGCGCTATGTTGGCCTCTTGAATGTTACTGGCAACAAGCTGCATCAGCTCTTTTTGGATCTGTGGACTGAGGTACTGCACGTGTCTCTGCCTTCTTAATTCTCTGTAAAAGTTCGCTGAGGACAGTATCATACTTCGCAAGCAATTCAAACAGTCCCAAAAAGTTGCCATTCGAAGGATCGCTGAGCTTTTCATTACTTCCTCGAAATGCCAAGTTTCTTTCGGACAAGAAAATAACGACATCAACCATGCGTTTGACAACATTTCTCCAGAAATCTTTCTTTCAGAAAAGCCTGCAATTAGAGTTGGTCAACAGATGTACGGTTTACTAGGCCTGACCGAAGGTCAAACCATTTCACCATACAGTCTTGATGACCTTTGCCTGTTTCATGCTGCTGAAATCTTTTTGACAGTGCTTTCCAAGCAGATGTTCCACGACATAGCGGTATGTCGCCAGTGCCAAATAATTTACAACAAAAGCAAAAAATGGTATCTTTCTGAACTGAGTACATTAACCATGAACGTCTTTTTTTCTCGCCATTTGCCATGGTTCGATAGAAATGAGTACTTGTGAACCTCCGTCTTTCCTCGATAAATGGAAATTCGTAACTTTCATTCTGCTACGGTGGGCCACATGCAACAATGTCACACACTTGCCTGTCCGATATTATAGACGGCCAATCTCCTGGATCATCAGTCAGTGGTTCAAATTCAGATACTTCTTTCCTGGCAGCAGCTGGAATATCTGTCACAGTTCGTTTGGTAGAACAACTGGCTTCACCTTCGACCTCACTTGAAGCATTTCTGGATACTTCTGGATATGATTCGTCGCTGCTAGCGCTGTCCGTTTCATATGCCTGTACCTGTACGTTGGATTGCAGCGCAAAATACGTTGACAACTTTGGAATTTTCTCAAGTTCCTTCTCGGCATCTTTTGCTGTCTTTCGTTTACTAGCTCTGCTCTTATACATTCTCTTAGACATCACAAAGCACGCTTCTGCGTTGGAAATGATAAAAAACTAAACAACTAAATTAATAACATTTATCCGCCGACCGCCATTATGAACGCAAATACACATTCTTTGAATGGATCCAACTAAAATTCGAAACTGACTGACAGACAACTGATGTAGCTGTCATAAACAGATAGCTAAGGGTTAATGTCTCTTCCACCTGAAGCACCTGACCAGAGGACCAATCAGGAAACCGGATTTTTTCAACTCTGGGTGGAGGGAGTTTGTGTCTGAGTCTTTTGTCTGTCTGCCTGCTTTCTCTGAGCTTTGGAGAAGTAGTTTCTACTTTCTAGTCTTCTGTTTCTAAGAGTAAGGACAAAGAGATCAGATAGTAAGTTCTATGGTTTCTTTTCTTTGGTATTTGCATGAATATAAGTGCTGGAGTGCTTTGATTTGTATTCTTTTTGAATAAGGCTGTTTATTCAATATTCTTTTAAGCAATTGACCCTGTATTGTATCATCTTTATACAGAGAGACCATTTGTATGTATTTTTCTTTCTTTTTATATAAAGCTTTCTTTTAAGACCTGTTGGAGTTCTTCTTTACTTCAGGGAAATTGAGTCTGTACTCACCAGGGAATTGGTGGGAGGAAGAAATCGGGGGGGAGATCTGTGTGTGTTGGATTTGCTAGCCTGATTTTGCATTCCCTCTGGGGGAATAGGAAAGTACTTTTTGTTTCCAGGATTGGGAACAGAGAGGGAGATTCACTCTGTTTGGATTCACAGAGCTTGTGTCTGTGTATCTCTCCAGGAGCACCTGGAGGGGGGAAGGGAAAAAGGATTATTTCCCTTTGTTGTGAGACTCAAGGGATTTGGGTCTTGGGGTCCCCAGGGAAGGTTTTTCAGGGGGACCAGAGTGCCCCAAAACACTCTAATTTTTTGGGTGGTGGCAGCAAGTACCAGGTCCAAGCTGGTAACTAAGCTTGGAGGTTTTCATGCTAACCCCCATATTTTGGACGCTAAGGTCCAAATCTGGGACTAAGGTTATGATAGCCAATAGCATTATGATGTATCATAATGACTTCACAGTTTTGTCAGTAAAACCGACATGGATTGTGCAATAGCGTCAATAAATGTCACTTACCTAGTTATACCTTACATTTTTTTGCCACTTTTAGGGGCCCCCTTCCTTGCAGGGCTCCCTCCGGTCGGAGGGTACAGAGGGTGCTTGCTACACCTCTGCTGGAGACAGAGGAGTGCGGGACTGGCTGACTTCAGGCAGGGGGGTGCGGCAGTGGTTGGCTGGAAACAGGGCAGGGGGTGTGGGGCTGGTGCGGGCAGGGCAGAGCATGCAGGGCTGGTGTGGGAAGGGCAGGGGGTGCGGCAGGGGCTGGCTGGTGACGGGCTGGCTGCGGGCACGGGGTGCGGGGCTGGCTGGAGACAGGGGCTGCCTGCCGGCAGGGCAGGGGGTGCAGGGCTAGCTGCAGGCAAGGGCTGGTGTGGGCAGGGCAGGGCAGGGCAGGGGGTGCAGCACAGGCTGGTTGTGGGCAGAGGGTGCAGGTGCAAGGGCAGGGGGTGCAGCCCCCCCTGTACAGTGAATGCCCCCTCCTCCTCCTCCCAAGGTAGCTGCAGCAGCCTGAGGCTCGGGGGCTATTTAAAGGGTCCAGGGCTCCCCTGCTTCTACCGCCTCGTCCCTTTAAATAGCCGCGGGAGCCCTGGGGAAGCAGCGGGACTGCTGCAGCTATTTAAAGGGCTGGAGCGGTAGAAGCAACGGGAGCCTCGGACTTTTTAAACAGCCCCCAGGGCCCCACAACCCTACCCCAGGGCTCCAGCTGTGGGACTCTGGTGGCAACTTAAAGGGCCTGGGGTTCCAGCCCCTGCTGGGAGCCCCAGGCCCTTTAAATTGCCCCCTGGGGAAGCCGGGCCACCCTGGTACAGCGCATTGGCTCTTGCTGGTATGCACTTCTGGGGCTTGGGTGCAGGGCCCTCTTAGGGCAGGGGCCCGATTCAGGGGAATTGGCCTAAAGCCGGCCCTGCACACAGCAGGCCATTTCCGGCCATTTCTCGGCTCTGCTTCTGGCCTGCTGAGTGACCCTGGACAAATCATGTCCCCTGTGAGCGTCTTAGTCCCCTCCATCCCCATCAGTAAAATGGTGATGACAACATGGACATCCTTTATAAAGCATTGAAGATCAACTGATGAAAAGTCCTATTTAGGAGGTAAATATACTATTGTTATTCCGGTATGCTTCCTGGATTAGCCTGTGAAGTGCAGATCTGGGTTCAGACATCCTCAAAATTTTAAGAAGGTTCTGATCCAGTGTTCTGATCTCCAGGACACAAAGACCAGGTATGTTTTTTTTCCTGCAGGATAAATAAAACATTCCAGCTCCAGGACTATCGTGGAGGATTGCATTGGGTGCTAGCAATAATATTTAAAATCACATCTACTACTGGCCACAGGATTAATCTCATTAAATAGATTAACTTTATTTTACTTTTTATTGGACACTCTGTTATTTTACACCCTGATGTAATGATGAGTAGCTGCCATGCTCCACCCCAGAGGTGACTGCTGCAGTTTGTCAATGGGTGAGAAAATAAACCCTGTTTCCATGGTTTCTAAAGCACTTTGCTTCCCTGGGGATAAAAGGCACCATTAGCAAGGTCAGATATTCTTAATTCATTGGTGGTCATCCTGTTCTGTTTCTGTTCACCCAATATCATACAACCGGTTTTTCCTTAAGGGTTTCTACTTATGCATCTGCTAAAATTGCCATTAAGACATTCATGTCTGCCATTTATTTTCAGTAGCTTTGACACCTGTCCATCAAATGCATGGGAAAGAAAGGGCTCAGATTGCAAGTTCTTTGGGGGCAGAGACCAGCTCTTTGTTCTGCGTTTGTACAGCGTTCAGTACAATGGGGGACTGGTCCAGGACATCACAATACAAAAAATAAGAAAAAGCACGATCCATGGAAAAAGGGGGAGTAGGTGATAGGGCTGTGGGCTCACACTCTGCAGTCACCCTTCACCGCAAAGAGTGGGCAGGGCCAGGATGGTGGTGGGAAGAGCCTCACTGAGTCTGCTCCCTGCCCTGGACTGCTGATAAGCCACATGTAGAAAGTCTAGAAACAATCACTGTGCCCTGTGCCCCTCTCCTCCAGGCAGTCATAAGGTGGGGTCCTGGCTCATGCAGTACAGGTGTGGACTGAAAGGGATGCCACAGGGTAACCAAGTTCAGTGGGGTACCACATCGCTGTTGATCCCAGGCTCTCTCTGCCATCCTGGTCCCAGTGAGTAGGAAGCAAATTGCTTGCATTAGGCAATTCTGTTAGAGTTGCCATGTTTTCACCCTGATTTGTAATCCTTCGTGCAGGAAGGGAACAATGGTGCCCAGATCACAAGCAGCATAAATTCCCCACACCACAGACCATTTCCCCCCAGCTTCTGGGTATGTCATTAAACTGAGGGAGCTCAATTTGCTTTGTTGTAACAGCAGGAATTCAAGCTGCAGTAGGGGAGGTGGAAGGAATATAACTGACAATTTCTCCAGGCTGTAGGATTCATTTCTCTCTTATTTTGGTTGAGGGTTTTTGGTCTGTGCGACCTCAGCACCAGCCCAAGTGTACAGGTCTTGTAAGAAGGAAAGAATTTATTGGTCAGGCATGAACAGAACAGAAGTCCTGCAAGAGCTATGCCCAAGAGGGGAGAAGAATCTTCCCTGGTAAGATCCTTCATGGACACACAGTTTAACTAACTAAATGAACTAAACTCATTCACCCCTGAAAGGCAGCGTGATCCAGTAGATAGGGCACTAACCTATGAGACCAGAGTTTGTTCCCAGCTCTGCCTCTAATCTGCTGTGTTATCCTAAGCACATCACTTCACTCCTCTATGCTTATTTCCCTCTCTCTCTTGTCTACTTGGATTGTCAACTATCTGGGGCAGGTAACCTATTATTTTTGCCAATGTATGGTGGTTAGCACGCTGGGCCCAAGCACTGCTGGAGCCTCCAGGATGTATCATAAGAACACACACACTCCGTACTCCCTCTTCCTCCTCCCCCAAACATGTGACACACAGAGTCATATGAAAAAACAACTAGAAACCTATAAGCCTTCTGCTGTGCCAGACAAAAAACAATTATTTAACATTTCACTTTATGGAAACATCAGCAGGGGTTTATTCACCAGGACTGCTGCCTTTCACCTTTTATCCAACAATCAAGCGCTACCCCTTTCCCCCAAGCAATTTTATGGGATGATGCTCTAATTTGCCATGGTATTCAGGGATCCTTGCTAGTGAAAAAAATATGTATACACCTCAGAGAACAATGGCATGAAGAACCAAGGATGCAGAAGCCCCGCAGTTGGAAATTAACATTCCTATTTATTCCTGCTGCCTGGTGCTTTATTGACAGAAACAATAATCACTTGGTTTATTGATCCAGTGATTAATTTTAATCATTCATCTCTAGGTTATCAATTCCATTTCTACCAGCTGGCGCTAGAGTGCTAGAATTAGTTATACTGGGCAGGACAGCAATAATTTTTCACAAACAAAGGAAATCAGAGGTGAGTGATCATGCCTGAGAGCATGGTTCAGTGCTAGGGAGCCACTATCTGTCACCGAAAGAGCCCTGCGTAATGGTAAAGAGACAAGTCATTTGTTACTGCTCCAATGCAATAGCATGTCTCAAGTAGCTCTGGTCCAGAGAGCAGCATTTGGATTGCCAGGACCAGCCACTGGTGCAAATTCACCGTTAAGCCAGTGAATCAGTGTGAGCAGAGATCAGACCCTGAGCCAAGGCTCTTCTACACCCAGAAGCACAGGGGACATTCAGAGGTGCAGCATTAGTGCTGTGCAAGTAGTTGCAGTTTAAAGACTCCCCTTTGCCTGATTTTACAATCCAAGAGCCCAAAACACTTACCAACAATAATGGGACAGATTTTCCTAACAGGCTTTAGGCCAGTGTTACTCCCCTGAAGTTACACCATTGTCAATGACCGGCAAATCAGGCCCTCAGTTTCACAGTGCAGGGAGAGGCATAATATTGACATTTTACAGAGGGAAAGGATCAAGCCAGTGATTTCCCAACACACACACACACCTCCCCCCCATTTTGTGAACTAGTTACATGTCAATTTAGTAAAAGCAGCAAAGAATCCTGTGGCACCTTATAAACTAACAGACGTTTTGGAGCATGAGCTTTCATGGGTGCATGCATCTGATGAAGTGGGTATTCATCCACAAAAGCTCATGCTCCAAAACATCTGTTAGTTTATAAGGTGCCACAGGATTCTTTGCTGCTTTTACAGATCCAGACTAACACGGCTACCCCTCTGATACATGTCAATTTAGTGACTGCTTGGGAATTTTAATTGAAATTGAAACATTAATAAACATTTTAAAAGCATATACAGTGTACCATAAAATACGTGTATCTGAAAAAGTGTAATAGATTTGAAAAGTATGAACATAGACTAGCTTCCTTATACAGCTGTTGTTTTTTATGACAATGTCAGGGCATGCATTTCAGTGATGTTGGCCAACCTAATAATTCAAAGTGATGATTTGTATGCAAAGTCTAAATGAGCTCTCCCTGACAGCTAGTGATGAGCTGAGGCTGGAGGGAAAGGCTTCAGGACCAGATTGTATTTACATTCACACCTTATCTACCTAGGTATCCGGCAAACAGACCTTTGTTGCCTAAGTGATAGATTTTGGCTGGGGTTGGGTTACAAACCACTTTAATGTGCGTGTGTGGGGGGTGAGGGAATGAAATAATGTTGTTCTTATTGTATGAGTAAAGGGCAGTAGAACTGTACTTAGCCTGTGCTGATTGAGGGCATCAAGAGAGAGGGTGGGGACCTGTCCCTCTCCACTGTTCAAAGACAGAGCTGATTAGGCTCCATAGATAGTCTTTTGTTCTGTAAAGTGACCACTGCAGCTGAAATCACTGATAATCAGGTCTAAGTGCTTAGTCCTGCTGTGGGGACAGTGTTCCTGTGGGGACAGTATTTTTGTGTAAAAGACAGCCTAGACTGCACTAGCAGCAAGGTTCCCTCACTGAGAGCTCAGCTGAAATCACTAAGAGCTGGGTGAAACCTCAAGAGACCAACTTGCAGAGGTCACAGTGGCAGGTGGCAGCAGAAGGTGACTGCACAGGGCCATTGGCAATAAAGCGATGGAATGAACAGTGGCACAACAAACAGCAGTGGCCAGAGAGAAAAGTGAGCAGCTGGAGGAACGAGCAAGGTGCCTTCTTGCCCCCAACCTGGGAGGTGTACTCACGTGAAAACATCTCTGAACTCTGAGTCTGCACTGTCCAAGGACAACACTGGTGAGTGGGGTGCGGTGGAGGGAAAAGTGAGGGGCACATTAAATAAACATTTGTTGGACTATATTTTAGTGACTTTGCTCCAGAATGCTAGATTTGTGACTGGGAATGGAATCTTATATAAATATGTTTCCTAGTAGGCCAAGATTTTTAAAATGCATTATTTGCCCAGGTTATTATCTCACAGCATTGCTATCTTGAGAGGTTATTATGTTGGTGAGTTTCTGGACTAAACATTTTTATTATTATAATTAATTTTACATAAGAATGATCATACTGGGTCAGACCAATGGTCCATATAGCCCAGTATCCTGTCTTCTGACAATGGTCAAGGCCAGGTGCTTCAGAGGGAATGAACAGAGTAGGTAATGATCAAGTGATCCAACCCCTGTTACCCATTCCCAGCTTCTGGTAAACAGACTAGGGACACTCAGAGCATGGTTTTGCATCCCTCCCCATCCTGGCTAATAGCCACTGATGGGCCTATTCTCCAGGAATTTATCTAGTTCTTTTTTTAATCCTGTTTAGTTTTGGTCTTCACAGAATTCCCTGGCAAAGAGTTCCACAGGTTGACTTTATGCTGTGTGAAGAAGTATTTCCTTTTGTTTTTTTAAAACCTGCTGCCTATTAATTTCATTGGATGTCTGCTAGTTCTTGTGTTACGTGAAGGATTAAATAACATTTCCTTATTCACTTTCTTCACACCAGTCAAGATTTTATAGACCTCTATCATATCCCCCCTTAGTTGTTGTCAGCGGCAAGCGGCGTCATCGAGAGGTGTCGCTGCCAAAATGCCACCGAAATTTGGCGGCATTTCAGTGGATGCTTGACTGCCAGTCAGGACGCAGGTGCATTTTGATGCCCCCGTGGGCACCATGGTGCCCACAGGCACCACATTGGGGACCCCTGGAATAGAGAATTTGAACACAAAGTGGAAAATCATATGATGAATGAATGAAGATTTGACTTCAACTTCTTCTTTTTTATTTTTTTAAATCACCACTAGTGGTTTGACCCAATCTTTGTGTTCTGTTTCCTGGGATGAAAGAAGTAGGAATTCATCTCTTGCTACTCCCAGTCACAACAGCTACAGTTGAACATTCTTTTTCATCATTGAATAGAATTTTGTGTTCCGAAAGAAGTCGCCTTCTGCTTGATCATGTGAATGAAACAATGAGCATATCAATTGAAGGAATGGAAGTACCGGATGGGTACACAAGAAGCCACTGAAGATGAACGCATTGCATTCAAGAAGTTCATTAACAGAGTTGTGCAAAATTATAAACAAGAAACCAAGAAGGATGTAGATGTCGTGCTTCAAAGAATGCTTGAGTGGTGATTTTAAAACATTAGTTAAATGTAATAAAATGGTCATGAAATATTTTTCAGTTTTTACTTTGGTGCCATACAGCCCACCTTTACCCTCATAGTCTCACCCCTCATCAGCCCTGACACCCCCCCTGTAAATTCGCACACACCCCCAATTTCAATTCCTGGGGAAACCACTGGATCAAGCACAAAGCAGTTATGTGGGTTAGCTGCTGGTCGCAGCATGTCAATGGGGCAAAGGCTGAAATAGCTCATCGAGAAGCCCTAATTTCCACCTTATCCCTCACCTAGCCAGCAGACAACACTACCTGTGTATTGGCAAAGCTCTCTTCACTAATATAGCATTGTGGCTTTCAGAGTAGTATAGATATGACAATCGCAAAGGAGTGCTAGATTCTGACAGCCATTCTCCAGCTGGGGAAAAGAGCTCTAAAACTGCTATTTAGGGAAGCTATTAATTCCCTTTTAACTGGATTTAAGAACAGAGCAGGGAGGTTCCTGGCATGGTATGTTTTCCCTCTTGCATTACAGATACTAGCTTTTGGATTGAGACAAACGCTGGCCTAGATTTTCAAAAGTGCATATCACCCACACCCCCTACTGGAAACAATAAGAGTTACAGGTGTACAAGATTCAGGAGGGTAGCCGTGTTAGTCTGTATCAGCAAAAAGAATGAGGAGTCCTTGAGTGAGGTAGCTCCCAGAGAGGGTCAAAGACCTGCCATTGCCACCAGCTGAGAGAATGCTTTTAGCTGTTTCTGAATGTTTTCAAACCACCACCACTTGCATGTGAGAGTTATAACTGTACTGCAGACACATGTATTTATTCCCCACCAACCGCTTTACAGCCTTCTGACCCCAACTCTGTTAGAGATGGAGCCTGGGCTTGAAACAGGTGGAAGTTTCCCTCCTCTTAACACCACCAACCAAATAGCAGAGCAGGCAGCTTTTCTACACATACCCTGGGTAACACCAGCTTAAGCAATAATAAAAGTAAGGCCTGAATATCCCTGCACTGGGAACCTTGCTACCAGTGAGTGCAAGTCTAGAGAATGACACTAGAGAAGAACACCCCTGGTTCAGCCTCTCTTCCTGGTAGCCTAGGACTAGCCAGGCAAAGAATGTGACTGAGCTAGCTGGCAGAGAAGCAATCCAATCCAAACAAACAAATGGTTCATTACCAATGGGGAGAAACCAGCTTGCAAAAGGGTCGCACTTGGAGCTGGTGGAAGCATTCAACATTTTGACCAATTTCTAGTTTCAAAATTGAATTTTGACACATGCCCGGGGAAAGAGGGGGGGAATTTTGCAACATCCCCCCTTTTCTCTCTGACCAGCTCTAGTTAAACCTATTTTTTCCCCTTCAAGTGAGAAGGTAGCTCTCCAGTTACATTCATAGAGCTCTCCAGTTACATTCATAGCATAGTCAGAATCAGTCCCTGTCGCCACTGTGCTCAGAACCACAGTTGGTGTTTTGACACAGCTGTTGCTAACATGGTTTCCCTTAAGCAGCAAGGCTACTGTTCTTTTACACACAGAGTATTAAAAATCACACAAAAATCAGATGGCAGAAAAAGCAGCACAAAAGAGGGACCCTTGGAACCGGCAAGGCCTTTTCCTCAAGGCAAGCATGCTTATAATGAGAGATGTTAACATAAGCAGAGACTGGATAGACAAACTCCCTAGTTGGCGGTTGGTCAAAGGTTACGTCTTGGGGTGAAGGCAAGCACCTTGCTTACATCATATATTCTTCCCTTGGCAACAGCAGTGCTGTGGTCCAGGCCTGCAGGATGCAGTAGAGTGCTCTAGCTGGACCTCTTGGCAAGTCTTCACCCTTCTAGGCATTGGTGGGAAGGTGTACGAAACAGTCCAAACAAAAAAGAAAATACGCGCACCGTCCCGACCCCCCACTCTCATGCCTAGGAGGGGAAACCGTCTCTCTGATGCCACAGGAAGCCTCAGCTTCTGCCCTCCTGCACAGCTAACGGCCAAGAATTAGTCCCTGCCAAGACACAAACCAGCCTGCTGTCTTTCTCCTCAGAGGGCTCAGGCTCGTGCCGCTTCCCAGCCATTCTCTGGCACGTGCCACAGGCTGGGAGCTCTAGCTCTGTTTGTCTCAGAGCCCCAGCCTGCGTGGCCTGAGCTCCTCCCTTTCATGCGCTCACCTGAGGCCTGACATGTCAGTGGTGCTGTGGGTTGGCGCTGATGGGGACCACGAAAGTTCTTTAACTCCTTCTTGACTGGTATAGTGTGTGTCATCTGCCGCACCAGCGGATTCGACCCTTAGAACCCCCAGAGCATGCAGCCTTCCCAAAGGCTGATACCCCTCCTTCCCCCACACTCCCTCCTTGGCTTGTTTTCACCCACTTAAAAATGATCTCGCTGACTTTAATTGAATCAGGATAATGGGGCTTATGAACTCAAGCAGTGGCAATAAAAGGCCCTCTACACTACACCTGTGCTGCTCTTACATCAAGAGAATTTGAGCAGCTGAGTGACCTTTATGACTCCTGCACATAGCACATCTCAGACTAAAGGCACAAGGCTAAATAGTTGTGCAAAGCAAGTTTGTCTAATCCTAGTGACTGCTTCCTTTATTCACTCAGAGCATGTTCTCATTTAAACTCTCAGCCCAGAGAGTTCAAATAAGCATTTTGGATACCTATCTATACCTCACAAAGTAGGTAATATATTTGGGTTTTCCTCTGATTTCTTTCATTGCAATTCTTCTGCGTTCTCCTGCTGTGCTTGGCTTTATTTGCCCCAGTTCTCAGAATCCCTTTTTAGCTGGCTGGTTTCATCCATGGACAATTTGCTACAGAAGTAACATCATTCTACTGCTAATGAGGGGTCCTTTGCTATTTATAGTCCTCTGCCAATTCTCCCCACTTTGTAGCATTTGGGTGGGGTGTCACTGCAAATTAGTTCCCTTTTATTGTTTTCCCCTGCAACTGCTCAAGATTTCCACTTGGTTCATTATGCCCATTAATGTCAAAATCCTCCATTATTCAATTAAGGCTCCTTCCTGTGTGACCCTCCCTCTGCTTTTACTTCCTTAGGCTACGTCTACACTACAGGATAAATTCGAATTAGCTTAAACCGATTTTATAAAACAGATATTATAAAGTCGATTGTGCGCGTCCACACTAGGCACATTAATTCGGTGGTGTGCGTCCATGGTCCGAGGCTAGCGTCGATTTCTGGAGCGGTGCACTGTGGGTAGCTACTGTAAAATAATGAGGCCAATAACTTTGATTTGCGTCCACACTAACCTTAATTCGATATAGTAATATCGATTTTAGCATTCCTCCTCTCGTTTTGTAGGAGTACAGAAATCGATTTAAAGAGCCCTTTAAATAGATAAAAAGAGCAGTGTAGTGTGGACGGGTGCAGTGTTAAATCGATTTAACGCTGTTAAAATCGGTTTAACAGCGTAGTGTAGACCAGGCCTAAGTGGGAAAGTTTTCTTTTTTCTTCTGGCTTCTCCCCTCCTCTCTTTTGAAGCATTGTGTTTCCTTATTGTGAAAAAACAAGTGATACGTAATGCTGCAATCAACCAAACTCTAACAACACTTGCCATTTTCTCTCGCACCTTTCATCCAAGGATCTCAAAGCAATTTCCAAACATGAAGAAATTAAGTCTCCCAGAGTAGATCGTTATCAGTTATCTCCATTTTACAGAAGCACAAGGAGATCAGGGCTTGATTTTCATAAGCAATGAGCTCTCCCAACAGCCTAAGCTCCATTTTTAGAAAAGACTATAGGCTCTTAACTGGGGTTTTCAAAAGGGCCAAGACACCTAATTCCCATGATGACTAGTTGATGACCTATTAGCCTGCTTTATCAGTACTGTGCACCTTAAGGACTCTGTTCCCCATTAGCTTCCACACAGAGGAAAACCCTTTAACTGGAACAGTCTGCTTTCTACCTACCAAGCAAGGGGGAAACATCCATTAGCCTTTGCATGTTGTTATAAATAGGGTATTGATACCTGGAGCCTTCTGTTCCTGTAGTACTAACATTTGCCTGCAGAGGTCAGCACTGCCAAGGAAATATGAAACAAGCCGCTAGGTATCAGGTTTTGGGGATTACAATAGGTGTGAAAAGAAAATTAAATGCACTCTTTCTATTTTTAAACAACTGTTGCTGTTTGTGAGAGGGCTGCCCCAACGGGTTGCTGAGTTCAGATCCTGAGGTGAACTGCTATAGAATTTCAGTCACTTTGGATCTATGCACCTCTGAAATCCTGTCACCTGTGACTGATTATCTAGACCAATGAAATGCCCTCTTGAGCTTTTAACATGTAATCAACAACTCTACATTTTCCCCCACCTGCATTATCATTCAAATACGATGCTAATCATGCTGTCCTCAAAAAAGCAGTTGGCAGAAGGCTGCTGAGACCAGAAACAGCCACAAAAGAGCTGAAGAATATGTATATATATTTTTTTTTTCCATCTGATACACAAAGCCTTAAGGTGAAGGCTGGGATTTTGAAAGGAGCCTAAGGCAATTAGGCATAACTTAAATGGCAGGTAGGCACCCAACTCACTTAAGCTCCTTTGAAATCCACAGCCTGGATTCCTCCCTCATCACTCCCGGACTGTGAAGAGAATGTGTTTCGTTAAGTGAAGTTACAATTGTAACAGTCACTGTGTGAAGATGTTCCTTCTCACCCAGCAGTTCTGCTCCTGGGAGTCCAACTGGACCAGTAATTAGAGCATTAGTGACACACTTCAAAGACAGATGTTCGAGTCCCTACTCTGTCAGAAGCTTCCCGTGTGACCTTGAGCAAGTCACCTAACTTCCATTGATTTTAATGCAAGTTACGACCCTAAATCTCTTTGAGGATCTAGGCCTTAGTCTCACTGTGCCTCAGTTCCACACCTGTACAATGGGAATAGTAGCACCTCCCTACCTCACAGGGTGTTGGGAGAATAAATACAACAAAGATTGTGAGGTGCTGAGATACAATGACAGGGGCCATGTGAGCATGAGAAAGGGACTTTGTTAGCACAAACATTTGTGCCCTGCAGAGTCGTCATATCTACAGGGAAGTAAGCCAGATTCTATTCCATTTCAAGCATACCAACAAAAATTGTCAACTGAACTTTGACAAGAACATTTTTGTTACCAGTGATTACATCAGAAAATACAGTTTGATTTTTGAGGTCCCCTCCAGTGTTTGCAGTGCTGGCAATGGGAAAATTCATCCTTTGTTAAATATAACAAACCCTGAAGATCCATGAGAGAATAAAATATGAAAGCTCCAACTCACTTTTTTTTTTAAACAAAGCCTCTTCTCACAGTAAAACCACATTTTAAGTTAAATACTCATGTATGATGTATAAAAGCATGGGGGATATCTACCCTGTAAGACCTTGCATCACAGACAGAGATATATTAATGTAGTTATAGCTGATCTAACAATGACAAGAAAAAGAATATAGTCGCATATAAACTACTTGAATTTGATTGGCTGCTATTCCTGAGGTCATTTGTTATTGTCAGATATTCCGAGGGATGTCAGTGATGAGTGCAATATGAGAACCTAAATAGACTAGATCAATTCACAAAAATGTTCATCAACACCATGTTTACTTTCCAGTCTCTTGTTTCTCTTCTGATTGGATGACAAACTTTTTAAACAATACCATGTGGCAAGTCTCGTCCATGAATAATGAATAGTGAATAATCAGTGAACAACCCAGAGGCTGAAAATTATATGCCTGAATTATTTGGTGAACACTTGCAGTTTGCAGAAACAAATCAAGACAAGTTAGATAATGATAAGGGACACATTTATCTATTCGTCTGATGAAGTGGGTATTCACCCACGAAAGCTCATGCTCCAATACATCTGTTAGTCTATAAGGTGCCACAGGACTCTTTGTCGCTTTTTACAGATCCAGACTAATGTGGCTGTCCCTTTAATATTTATCTATTATTACCATTCATCCAGCCCTAAAAGTAATAGTTTCCTGGATAAACGGCAAACAGTCCATTATGATTATCTACTCCGACTAGCTCCAGGCCATAAAATTGCACCCAGTGATTTCTGCATCTGGGCCCATAACTTGTGGTGAAACAATCACGTCCTTTCACTGTTGAAAATGTGAGTCTCATTTCCAGTTTGATCTTTGATCTTCACATAACACAAGAACCAGGGCAGGGGTCTCCCAATGAAATTAATAGGCGGTAAGTTTAAAACAAACAAAGGGAAGTACTACTTCACACAACTCATTGCCAGGGGATGTGGTGAAGTCCAGAAGCATAACTGGGTTCAAAAAATAATTAGATAAGCTTATGGAGGATAGGTCCATCAGTGGCTATTAGCCAGGATTGTCAGGGATTCGGGACACAACCTCATGCTCTAGGTGTTCCTCGCCTCTGATTGCCAGAAGCTAGGAGTGGCTGGCAGAGGCTATATCACTCAGTAATTGCCTTCTTCCTTTCAGACCCTCAGAAACATCTGGCATTGGCCACTGACAGAAGACAGGAGACTGGGCTAGATGGGCCACTGATCTGACCCAGTATGGTGGTTCTTCTGAGGTTAATTTCCAGCCAGTGGGTCTTATGTCTTTGTCTGCAAGATTAAAGTGCCGTCTCAGCATCAGACATCCATTCCTTGAAGAAGAGCTCTGCATAGCTCAGGAGTTTGTCTGTTTCACCAGCAAAAGTTGGTCCAAAAAAGATATTACCTCACCCACCTTGTCAGTCTTCTCCCTGTGTAGGTAATTGTACATGTTTGCTTTCTATTAATCGAGATGGTAATATGTTTTCACTGTAAGCCCAGTCAGGTTCCAGGGGTGTACAAAAAACAGCTTTAGGTGAAAGGTTACGATGCTCTCCTGCTCCTAGTATAAAACAACACTAACCCACTTTATTCCTACCAGATGAAGTTTACTTCTAGATAGGGTTTAACTGGTGTCTAGTCTTTGTGCTGGCCCTCTGCTCAAGGGCGACTTGCACTCTATGCTATTTGAAAGATATTGGGCTAATAACTAAACTAAAAGGGCAATTTTCAGATTTCTGGATGCTGGTTTCCTCATATTCTCCCGGAAGTAGCTCTGAAAGATTCTAGTTAAGACACAGAGTGGAAGGAGCAGGCTGAGCCGTTTTCTAGCCACCATTACCTCATTGTCTCTTGCTCATGGAAACCTTCTCGCAATCCTTCGAACCTTAGTTATAAATGAATCTGCATGGGACTTAAAAATGAGCAGAGATAGGAATGGTTAACAAGGTAAGAGGCCAAATTCTAAGCTTTCTTCGCTTTAATCTTAGCCAGGGAGATGATGTAATGCTACAAAAATTCTTTAATAAAACCACAGACTTGGACTATAGACGACGGTAAATAACTCAAAGACGTAACTGAAACTAAATTGTGTCCAAGGATTCCAAACAAACTGATCTTTGTCAGGGTATATTTCTCAGACCGTGTTCCCGCTTTATTTTTAATGAGATGATTGCTGTCTCTCTGAAGTTACTATAAATACTTCAGGGATTGGAGGGGGAGAAGGGATGACCAGAATTTGGAAAGCAAAAAAACACAATGGAAGTATTGAAAAGGGTTGTTATGGTGGGGTTTAGTGTGGAGATGAGCTCCCAACTACTATAAAAAATCAGTGTCTCTGACAGACTCCCCATCACTTGCCATCATATGGAGGAGGTGTTTTTACCAAAAGTGGGAGTGCCAAAGGTGTGTATCTGGTGCCATTTAAAAATAACCAGATAGCTCAAGGCAGCTGAGGCATTTCGTCGTGGGAGAACCGCCTACAAAGAAGAAGGAAAACTCTGATCTCCACCTCTCATCCATGGTGTGAACTGGACATAACACCAATTTCCACCATCTTGTGCATTCAAAGCCTGTTCACCATAATCATGATCCTTGTGTAGCCATTTACACCAGTGTGAACTGGACATAAAACTCTTCCAGATCAGAATGGGAGCATGTTAAGCTTGTATTGCACTGGTGTAAATAACTGCACAAAGTGCAAGAGAATGGAGAAAAGAGGCCTCTTGAAGAGGGCTGGTCAAAAGTTTTCCATGAAAACTATGCTTCAGTGAAAAACTGGGGGGTTCCGTGAAAAAGTCTTCCACCAAGTGTTTGTTTTCTGCAAAAAATGTTTGATTTTTTTTTCACAATACAGTGTCTGAAAACCGAAATATTTGGAAGCTGAAATGCTACCCAAGTGCCTCCTGGGATTTGTAGCTCAGTTGCCTCATTTCCAATCCCCCTCTATTGGCTTGGCTCCCCAGCCAGACTACATCCCCCATGATTCACTGCATCCATGTGACTGCCATGATGTGCTATCTCCCCAAGCAATGTTGTCTAATCTATAGGGAGCCCAGCCTATGAAGAACCAGGGGGATAAGGTACCTGAGCTACAACTCCCAGGAGACACTGCTGCATTTCAACATCAAAAGATTTCTGTTTTTGATTTTTCATCAAAAACTCAAAATTTTCAAAAACCTACACTTTTCCAACCAGCTCTACCCTGGAGCCTGATCCCTTCAGTGAAATGGTTAAGAGTGCCTAGAAGATCAGGACTTTGTTTTTATTAGATAAGAAAGATATCATGGGGAGAAGGGTGATAAAAATAATAGTCTATTACAGGATTCCTGTTGGTAATTTGCATAGTGGCAGCATTTAGGTGCCCCAAGTTATGGACCAGAGCTCCGTTGCGCTAGGCAGTGTTCAACACAGAACATAAAAAAACAAAACCAACAAACTAGTCCCTGCCCCCAAAAGATTACAATCTATGTGTAAGACACAAGGCAACAGATGGATACAAACAGAGTGATGGGGGAGTAGAAGGAATTAAAGAAACAATATTGGTCAGCATGACAGGCTGTGGTCTCAGCACACCAACAGCCTAATCAATATCTACTCACTCCCTGGCTCCAAAGGCCTTATAGATCCTTGGCCGCTTTCACAATTGTCCCCATCCTTGTCTATCAAGGGCACATTTTTTCTCCATTGATTCACATTAAGAACTATTAGGTCTTGCTCACTATTTTCCTTCTATCTCCTCCTTGTTTGACCATGGAGGTAGACCACCCTAAGGAGATTGATTTCAGAGGGGTAGCTGTGTTAGTCTGTATCAGTCAAAACAACGGGGAGTCCTTGTGGCACCTTAAAGACTAACAAATTTGATATTGATATTGAGTTGATACTGAGTGGAAGACCATCAGAAATATGCTAAAGAGAGCCTTCCTATGGTGTCTAGCCTTAGTCAAGTTTTTGGTAGGCATCACAGCGGAGGAGAGGGTTTTAAGGAGTGATGTGGAGGATGACAACAAGTTATCTTAGATAGATTAGAATCAGATATAGTTCCTACCTAGGAAGGGGATCTTTTAAAGAGACATTTTACTTTTTCTTTTCAACCAGAAATAAACTTTAAGTTAGAAGTAGGAAAATATAAAGAAGAAACATGCTTACATCGTGTTTACGCTTGGATATGAGGCATACCTGGCAGGAAGCAGAACTCACTCTGAATTCCCTCCCTTCCCACTCCTGCTGATCTGCTATTGCAGTGAGTGTAGGGGGAGAGAAGGGGAGGTAGACAAACTTTTCCAATAGCGAGGTTCATTTCTTAACACAAGGACAGTCTTGTGAACAGTCCCTTACCGTTTGTCATCATGCAGATCTAGCTTTAAAGACACACTGGAATAGCAGAATAGCACAGCAAGACTGTGTTGGACCCACGATCCAGATTCTTCTGCCAGCTCCATCCTCCTGCCCTGTTTTAGTGTGTAGAGCACAGAGCACTGGACTGGGACTCAGTAGACTTGGGTCTGCCACTGACCTGCTGTGTGGCCACAACCACATCACTTCAAATCTGTGTACCTCAGCTTCCTCCTCTGTAAAATTGGGATGGGGGCTATTCTCCTCCTTTGGAAAGTGCTTTGAGACCTATGTGTAACCCTTCTGCCACTCTGAGTTGGCAGCAACAAGGGCCGGGTTCATTATCCAGGGGTTCTGTTTCAATAACACAATGCCAAACCAGCTCGAGCCCCCACCCAGTGACTTGGGAAAATCTTACACACACCCCTAGGCGCCTCGAAGAGGCAATATTTCCCCTCTCGCAAGCACAGAGTCTCGGTATAGAAGAAAAGGTTTAATTACATGAGATAAACAACAAGCATTAAATTCGGAAAACACCTCAACTAGAGTTCCTAGACCAAACTGTGAGCAAAGACCCACCCCAGGAAATTGGGCCGTGTCCTTTTCCCTGGGCTCTTGAGTGCAGCAACCCCCCAAATCACCCACAGTCCCAACAGTCCCACAATCCAAAAGTCTCTGTCCTTGATCAGTGCAGCCCCAAAGTTTGAGAGTCTATCTGCCAGAGGTCCCTCCCCCCATCCTGGGTAGAAAGAGGCACCTTATGTGGTCCGGGGCCAACTGCCCTGCCTCTCCGTGGGGTTCTGCTTCCGCCTTCTCCACGAACTGCTCCGCTTTACCAGCTACTCCACTCTGCTCCTCCAGCCGTCCTCACAAACTGCTCCGCTCCGCTCTGCTCCGTGAGCTGCTCCAGCTGTCCCCGCAAACTGTTCGGCTCCGCTCGCTCCGTGGGCCGCTCCACCCGTCCCACAGCTACTCCGCTCTGCCAGCTGCTCTGCTCCACCAGCTGTCCCGTGATCCGCTCCAGCCATCCCCACAAACTGCTCCACTCCACTCTGCCAGCTGCTCTGTTCCGCCGTATAGCTTCAGGCTCTCCCACTAGTTAGCACAGTACTCAGTGCCCTCAGCTCAATAATTCCAGCTCTTTAGTGATTTCAACTCTTAGTGATCTCAGCTCATAGTAGGGGAGCCCCAGTGCTAGTGCACCATTAGCCCAAAGTGAGTTCAGCTCAGTAACATGTATCTAGATTCTTATGGGAATAAAAAATCACTTCTGACATTCCACAGTGGAGAGAGGAGTGGGTGGAACTAGTGCTTCTTGCTCCACAAGGAGCCTACACCACCAGGCACAGATACCTGTCCCCAGCCTCTCTCAATTCACTGGGTTTTGGAACCCGTGTCCCTTGTCTAGCAAGTATCACCCAACTGAGGTTGAGTCACAAAGCAGTCCCACAGCTCGGCAGCCTGGGATGGGGTAGGTGTGCCTATGCAAATACACTCTCTGAAATTCTTTCCACCAGATGTCAGGGTATAGCTCATCCTGACTCTGCTTACATATGGATGAAATGCAGTATACAAAAGCTGGGTGTTGTCATTAGGTAGTAAGAAAGGGGAAGCTTGTCTACACTACACCCCATTCGCCAGTGGAGCTGCCTTGGAATGCGAACTGTGGATCCTGTTTCTTGTCATATAGTGATTGAGATCTGAGGTTCTTTCAAGCCCCAAATTCAAAGCAAAAATTCTTTTGGGATATTATAACTATATTAATGTAAGCTCTTTCTTTAAAAAACAAGCAAACACCTCTTCCTGTTACAGAAAACATCTGTGCTGTCAAGTTAATGAGGATTTTTTCCCCTACTCTTCTCCCTTTTAAATAATCTCAGCACTAAAGGTATCCATAGAGACAGACACTGAATGCCTGCTAGACTGTTGTGTCTAGGACAACCAGAGAACAAGCATCACTGCAGGGTTTAGAAGGTGCAAATCCTCTCACCTATACCTCTCCCTTTCTTGTATCAGACTGTGTATGTCAATTAGGGCCTGATCTTGCTGCCATAAAGTCAATGGCAAAACTCACAGTGGTGCAGCAAGGGCCCCAGAGCTCCCTTCTGATATCACACCACTGCAAATCAGCAACAATGCCTCTGCTGAAATCACTGAAGTGACAAGCAAGGTGAAAT
This sequence comes from Gopherus flavomarginatus, assembly GCF_025201925.1. Taxonomy (NCBI): domain Eukaryota; kingdom Metazoa; phylum Chordata; order Testudines; family Testudinidae; genus Gopherus; species Gopherus flavomarginatus. Next base: position 157,139,091 of record NC_066618.1, on the reverse strand, counting down.
TGGGGAAAGTGAGAACAGATTGAGGCCCTTGGCATTTTGTATTATTTAGTGACCAGGGCTTTGTGTCATGTTGTATCCAAGAGATCATAGAAGATCAGGGTTGGAAGAGACATCAGGAGATCATCTAGTCCAACCCCCTGCTCAAAGCAGGATCAATCCCCAACTAAGTCATCCCAGCCAGGGCTTTATCAAGCCCTGCCTTAAAAACCTCTAAGGATGGAGATTCCACCACCTCCTTAGGCAAATCATTCCAAGGCTTCACCACCCTCCTAGTAAAGGTAATAAGGTAGGAGGGGAAATATTTTTTATTGGACCACCCTCTGTTGGTGAGAGAGACACGCTGTCTATCTCCACAGAGCTCCTCTTCAGATCTGGGAAAGGTACTCAGTGTCACCACCAAACACAAGATCGAACAGCAAGTTTAGCATAAGTAGTTAGCACACGTGGGGAAGGGATAGCTCAGTGGTTTGAGCATTCACCTGCCATACCCAGGGTTGTGAGTTCAATCCTTGAGGGGGCCTGTAGTGAGGCGGTGAGGCTCCCCTCCCTGTCAGGGAGGTTCGAGCCCTGTCAGTCATCCATGGGGCGGGGCTGCTGGGTGGAAGTCCCGCCCCTCAGAGGGTCAGGCGGCGACCCAGAAGAATAAAAGCCGGGCCCCAGCTTTCAGTTGTGGCTCGGCCACCGGCAGGAGCAGACGTGCCCGCTGACGCTTGTGACTGGGAGGCTGTCCGAACCAGAGGCAGGGACCAGGAGCTGCCAGAGCTGCCTCAGCCCTACTACGACGAGGGGCCGCCAGAACTGCCTCGCCCCTACTACGGCCCCGAGGAGCCCCCAGACCAGGCTTGGCCCGTGTTCCCCGAAACTTTACCGGACCTGCCGCCCAGCCCGGATTGGGAGGAACCGATGGTCTTGGACGTCCCTGGAACAGAGGCCCCGGACCAGGTAGGAGTAGAGGGGGAATTAGGAAGTAGCCCGGGGGCAGCTGACTCCGGTCAGGCTGCAGAGCTACCTTTGCCCATGTCAGTGTGTTTCGATCAGGACCCCACTGACCACCCTTAGCGGTGACAACCGCTACCAGGGCCCCGGGCTGGAACGCAGAGGAGTGGGTGGGCCTGCGTTCCCCCTGCCACCCATAATTCCCCCTCTTCCCAGTTGAAGAGGCTAGAGCTGCTTATAACTGGGTTTGGCGCCCCACGTGAACCAAGGGCTGGGCCCCTTTTGACTCTGCCACTGCTCTGCCCTGCTCCAAAGGGCCAGAGCTGCTTATAACTGGGTTTGGCGCCCCGCCTGAACCAAGGGCTGGGCCCCTTTTGACTTTGCCACTGCTCTGACCTGCCGAAAGGCCAGAGCAGATTGTAATTGCAGGGAAGACAGTGAGGCCGGTGTGGCTCCCCTCCCTCTCAGGGAGGGTCGAGCCCCGGCGGAACCCGTCTACAGGGCCATTTAGGGAACTGTTGTAAAAATTTGTCTGGGGAATCAGTCCTGCTTTGGGCAGGGGGTTGGACTAGATGATCTCCTGAGATCCCTTCCAACCATGATATTCTAAGGGACCATTCAAGGTGAACAACTGCTTCTGCTAGACCAGGGGTTCTCAAACTGTGGGTCACAATCCCATTTTAATGGGGCTCCCAAAGCTGGTGTTAGACTTGTTGGGCCTAAGGCTGAAGCCAAAGCACAAGCCCCACTGTCCAGGGCTGAATCTGAAGCCCAAACCCTACTGCCCAGGGTCAAAGCTAAGGTTACAGGCCTCCTGCCCAGGGCAGAAGCCCTTGGGCTTCAGCTTTGGGCCCCTCTCCCGCAACCTGGGGCAGCGGGGCAGGATGGGCTCGGGCTTCAGTCCCCTCTCCTGGGGCTGTATAGTGATTTTTGTTGTCAGAAGGGAGGTCACGGTGCAATGAAGTTTGAGAACCCCCCTGCTAGACAATCTGCTCCACTCTGTATTTAGCTGTGACATTCTGACTACCATTCCCAGGCCTGAAGAAGAGCTCTGTGTAGCTCAAAGGCTTGTCTCTTGCACCAACAGAAGTTGGTCCAATGAAACATATTATCTCAACCACCTCGTCTTTCTAATATTCTGGGACTGACACAGCTACAACTACACTGCATAAATATTATATTCAGTCAGACAAGTAGATGCTTTTAGAATAATATAGAAAGCTGAAATAAGTGTCCAGAGAATGAAAATTTAGCTGATTAAAATGTATGGAAAAGAACTGAAGGGAGAGAGAGATGCTATTTTACATCACAAATCCAGTATGTGGATTTCAGGGTCCTCACAAGGGGTTCAGTCTCACAAGAAGCTCTGCACAGGTGGATCCCTGTTTCAATGTAAAGCTCATTGCAGGGTTAGGGCCCAAGAGGCTGATCTTGCAAACACCTACTTGAAGCCAATGGGGCTACCCTTGTGAATAAAGTTACATGCCCAAGTGTTTCTTGGATGAGGACCTTGGACAAGAATTTTGGTAAACCAGGAAGGCTCTTGCATGAGCCAGAACTGAAGTTTAAAAAAAAAATGTGGGCCAAGAGAAAATGTTACATGGAAAGTGAAAATAACCTACAACATATACATAGCTAGGGCCCTACCAAATTCAGAGCCATGAAAAACGCATCACAGACTGTGAAATCTGGTCTCCCCCATGAAATCTGGTCTTTTGTATGCTTTTAACCCATACTATACAGATGTCACAAGGGAGACCAGTGTTTCTCAAATTGGGGGTGCTGACCCAAAAAAGGGTTGCAGGGGAGCCACAAGGTTATTTTAGGGGGGCCACGGTATTGCCACCCTTACTTCTGTACTGCTGCCTTCAGAGCCGGGCGGCCAGAGAGTGGTAGCTGCTGACTGAGGGCCCAGTTCTGCAGACAGCAGGGTGTCAATACCATACCAGGCCATCCTTACTTCTGTGCTGCTGCTGGCGGCAGCTCTGTCTTCAGAGCTGGGCTCCCAGCTAGCAGCTGCTTCTGTCCAGCTGCCCAGCTCTGCAGGCAGTGCAGAAGTAAGGGTGGCAACACTGTGACCCCACCCCTAACTCTTTTTTGGGGTGAGGACCCCTACAGGGGTTTTAAATAGCTGAAATCATGAAATTTACTGTTATTAAAATCCTACGACGGTGAAGTTGACCAAATGGACCGTGAATTTTGTCAAAAAATCAGGAAGGTTTTCCTGTTCCGTTAGACTCTCCTTGTATGCACTGAACACCTACTGATATCGGGCTCAATTCACCCACTGTCCTATCCTCCATGGAGTCATTTACACTTTTGCAGGGTAGGTATGAAATCCTATCAATTCAGCACAGCAGCATATTATGCTCACTTTGCACTGGTGCAAATGATTACACATACTACTAGACAATAGTGAAGCAGATCCATCCATGGGAATTCTTCCCACGTCGGGGGAGAGGAATATCTGCATGGAAACCGACTAGGTGGATCCAGAGGGAGAATTTCACCCTGCTGCTGCAAGAACACCTTTCTTTCTGCCTCCTAAATCCAATGGCCTGATGCTATCCAAGGACTAGAATTAACAGGCTGATTCATCAGCAGGTTTGTGTAGCTGTGTTGACTTCAGTGAAATTACACTGCATCATAGGGTGACTGGCCCTTTAAGGCAGATGGGTCCCACCCCATCTATACTTAGCTCATCTCCCCAGGTGGAGAAAATAAGCAAAGTCACATGACAGGCAGGTCACATGGCTAAAGTCAGTCCTTCTAGTTCCCCTGGGCAGGCAAGAAGGGAGAGATTACAGACTATGTATGAAGCCCTGGGAGTTGCTGCTTGACGGAAAGCAGGGGGAGAGACTCAAAGGAGCAGGGGGTGTGCATAAGTGGCTCCACACAAACAGAGTCTCCTCAGCTCCCAGGCACAGAGCTGGGGAGCACAGAGACCCAGTACCAGCTAGGAAGGCTTTGATCTTTAATAAACCAGCCCCCAAGAAGGGGTGTTATCTGACACATGAAAGCCTCTGTGAAATAATTGAGGAGCCCAACATGGTGAAACTGAGGCAGCGGAAAGCCAGAGCTGCAGCACATCCATTTTCATCAGCAAAAATCTAGGCCAAAATATTCTGAGAGGGGAAACAATAGTTGAAAGTGAAGCACCTTTTACACGTTCCCCTATTCAAAAACCACATCCGTTGAACCAGTTCAGTGTGTTGCTCTCCTTTGCCCCAACCAGAGACTATTCTGAAAATGATTCTGCCCAACCACATGGCCATGACTTGGTTTCACATCATACGAAGAAAGTGAAATGGCTGCTACAAACAAACCAGCAGAAGAACAACTCAGTGGGGCAGGAGGATTTTTTCCAGATTCTGCAGCACTGTAATAGGGTGTTGTTTAGTTCTTTGGAAACCATGGTAATATGGAAATGAGTCATACAGCCTGTGAGCTTTTTCACTCCAGACAGCAGGATCTTTGTGCAAGCTTCTGAGAGGGCTTTCTAGCTAGTTATTGCAGTGGAAAGAAAAGTCTGTAACAAAGCATGATCCTCCCCAGACCCTCTCACCACCGCACAAAGGTAAATGACAGGGTGATAGGAGCCCCTTCACCACCACTAGCATGGCTTCTGGAGATCAGGGAGAATGTTTCCTAGTGTAAATGCACCGAAGCTTATTTACATGAGCTTTGCTTATGCAGACTGCGTTCAGCCTGGTGTGACCAAGAATGGCAAGTTCCTAGTGTGTAGCTACTTTACATTGATTTCCTGCACTTACATGTCCACTGCAGTCATGCAAATGGTGCTCAGGCCTGGGCCTTGAGTGATTATATTATCACTTGTATTACAATTATGTCTAAGGCCCTAACCAAGGTCAGGGACCCATGCTTGCCATCTCCATTCAGGAACGTACCCCTAGGCAGGACAGTCCTTAAGCATGTCAAATGAGACTTAAGGACACGCCTTAAGTGTTGTCCCAAATAGGGATACAGAGCCTGGATGTTGGACTCTACTAATTCATTTTTGTCATGTACTGAAAACTGTACTAAAATTGCCAACGATCACACATTAGAAGTAAAGTGTTTCCTAGTCCTTCTAGCAGGCTAGGAGGCTCTGTGGGGAAAGCATGTGAACTGGGTCTTCAGCAGTCAGTCTGCGAAGAGCCAGACTAAAGAAAGACAGGGGGAGTCATACCTCCCTGCCATAGGGAGCAACGTGCTTTGTCTCTCTGGTTTTTTTGGTTCTTGCTTGTAAGGGTTCTGGATTCTAAGAAATAAAGCCATGTTGCACTGTAACCTTCCAGAAAGAGTAGTTTATGTTTATATTTATCTTCTGTGTGTATGCTGTGAATGTAGGCATTTTTATTTATTCAGATTTATAAAAATGTTAATTAAGGGCATTTATCCATACTTTCTAGGGGCCCTTGACATAACTGAAAATAAAGTGCAGCAGTACAATATAATGTAAACCATCACAAGTAGCTCTTTTGGATTATATCCAGACATGCAGGTTAAAAATAAATGGGATGGGAATCTCTTGACAGTTAACATAGTACAGATCCTACCCTGGACACACGATACCCATATGCAGTAAAGTACATTTAACCTTTCCTAAGAGGGACTCCAGCCAACAGCAGGTCTTTTGACTGCCAGTTCTCTGAAAAGTACCTTGTGTCAGTTTAAGGGAAGTCTCAGGGATTTGTCACAGTAATAACCCAGTGTCACTACTTTACCACGTCACCAGGGGAGTATCAACCAAAGTGCTCAAATTCTATGCTGCCTTCAAAGAGCATTCAAATTCTATGCTGCTTTTGTCTTTATAAAAAATACACAAATTGTCTGTCCCTTCCTCCAATTATTACTTCTCTGCTGCTTACTTATTCTTCAGGACACAGTAGTCAATTGTTCACATGCAGAGGTCAACACTGCAAGACATTCCAAAAGCATGAACACTCTGTTCCCCAGACTGGTTTTACGCAGAATATTTTGCTGAATCAGAGCCAGATTGCAAGTTCCTTACTCACATGGGTATGATTTACTCAGCCAGTTATACTCTATTGTTTTCATCTTTAAATAAAGAAAGATCCAGCTATCTCTGACCACCACATAACCTAGCCACCATTGATTGACTTGTCTGTCCAATTATCCTTTATCTGTAGCAATCACATAGAGAAAAATATGTGCATTTGAGCATTAAAACACCCAGTCTGACAACTAAATTAAGGATTTATCTATATGGAGAAAATTGACTGGAATACCTATGCAGAATAAGAATGCCCACAAGTGGAGTTATTCTAAAACAGCTATTGTACTTTAAGTTCACATACACCCTACCTGATTCTAGAATAGCTTCCCCATATAGACAACCCCTAAGCTAAGACCCTGGAAACCTTCAGAAAAATGTATTAAACTGCACAGTGTTTTTCAAATAAGAGTTATTACAAGTAAACCGCCCACAGCAGAATGGATGCAGGCTAAGAACTGTACTAAGTTACACAAAATAATTACCTGTCTCCTTCATAAGCATGCCCACCAACTCTATTTTTGCATAGACAAATACTTCAGAAACATCATGTGTTATATAGGCCTGTGGAGACACAACTGGACCAGTACTGTTTGTTGTTCTTTGGTGTTTTGTTTTTTTTAAAGCAGCATCTTTATTCCTGTTACTAAAGCTGCACACAGCTCAAACCTTGCAGCTGGTTGTTAGAATGCCCAGGGGGACTTAATCATGAGTTCACTGTGCTGCCGTGAGCTAAGACAGTTGTTTAAAAGCAGTTCCTATGAGAGGTTTATTCCTTGCAGGTTTAAACAACTATCCCCAGAAAATTCGTTGCATCATCAAGAAATCAACCTAGATACAGGAAGACAGCTCTGCCTGTAAGTAATTTATCTGTTTCTCTGCCTGGAATAGTACTTAGCACATGGGTAGTACTAAATTACCTACAACTGTTATCAGATTATGGCAGCTAGAGAAACAGTTATAACTTTTAAAGTGATCGTATTCCAATAATAAACACAGAAGACATGTAAATGATCCACAGAGATTCAGTGAATAAGATGCCTACCTATACAATAGGTAAGTTATTGATTAAATATTCCTTAAATAGGGTAGGTGCAGTTTGAGTGTGCTAGTTCTTTGTACACTTTATTATTACTATCAACTATTTGTATTACTGTAGAATCTAGAAGCACAATCACATTATGTTAGGCACTGTACAAAAAAAACAAAAAAGACACTCTTTCTCTCTGAAGCACAATTATGGGAGATAATACTTTGCATGTGTATAGTGCATTCTATCCAAAGGTTTCAAAGTGCCTTTCAATAATTAATTTGGCCTCACAATGCCAGAGAGGAGTAATTATGGCCATTCCAAAAATGGGGAAACTGAAGCATAAACAGGGTTAAGTGACTTGCACAGGCCACACAGCAAGTCAGTGAGTCATGTTTGCCTTCAGAGCTGTTTGTGCCGGAGACTGTAGTGTATTGTAAAAGAAAATAGGCCAGTTCCTCTGCTAGTATAAGTCAACATAGCTGCTTTGGAGCCAATAGAGCAACACCCATTTACACCAGCTAGGAATATGGCCCTGTGTGTGCATGCAGTGAATTACATCAACCAGTACATGAGTTTGTGGGTGGAGAAATGGGATCTCAATTTGCTGACAAGATTCATCTTTAGAGGTATTGATTTACATTGATTAACATGGCCCAGATATTTATTTGTTAATGTTACCACTTACGGACTAAAAAAATGGATTTGGAAATCCTTCAGAAATATTCAGGAAGCAAGGAAAATCCCCTACCTAGACAGCATGCTCAGCAGAGACCATGAACTCTAAAACATTAATTATCTGCATCATGAATGGCTGGTGCTAATAGATGTAGTTTGCTTGAGGAATCACAGGCTAATTGCATTTTCTTTCTAATCAAATGGAATGCCAAGGGCTTGGCTTTGCAACAGTCATGTGTTTGTTGGGAAATGTTCCTAGCTAGAACCAACTGTTCTGTGCCTGTAAAAGTTGAATGACTTCCCAGCAAGGACTTTCCCTGCCCTCCCCTTCCCCTCACCATTCCACTATCTATTTTGGACTATCAATGGGCTTAAACTGCAGCAAGGGAGATTTAGATTGGACATTAGGAAAAAGTTCCTAACTGTCAGGGTAGTTAAACACTGGAATAGATTGCCTAGGGAAGTTGTGGAATCTCCATCTCTGGAGATATTTAAGAGTAGGTTAGATAAATGTCTATTAGGGATGGTCTAGACAGTATTTGGTCCTGCCATGAGGGCAGGGGACTGGACTCGATGACCTCTCGAGGTCCCTTCCAGTCCTAGAGTCTATGAGGCTATGAGTTACCTAATAAAATGCACTGTTTGCCTCTATCAGCACCTTGGAGAGCTTTGGAGAACTTCCCTGTGACCTGTGGATTTCATAAACTCCTGCTTTGCAGTAAAACATCAGAATATTCAACTATAAGCATTTATCCAATCATTCAGATTAATTGCATGAGTATTCTCTTGTGCTCTTTCAGTGCTACTCTTATATCAACAAGATCAGAGCTTCATCACCTTGATTCTTTATTGAAAAATCCTCCAGCATTTTACAGAAGAGGAGAAGCCCTTCAAGGAGCTTGGTTTAAAACTAGAATTTAACAGACAATTAGGTCTCTGGTATAGAATTTATAGGACAGTTTAAGAAACCTATAGAAAAGAGTGGGAACCTATTTGATTTAGACCTTGTCAACAAATCGTAAAGATTTTTTATATGACAGGCACAAATAATCAAAAATCTCAGCTAGATTAAAACTCGCAGCCGGCCACCTTGGAGAACATCTCCAATTCTGCAGTTCTCCTCCAGCAAGTCTCCCATTGATTCCATGGGACTGAACCCTTTACACCCGAAGTTCCTTTTTCACTGCTTTGGCAAAGCCATGTAAAGGGGCCTTAGTGTAGATGAGAAATCAGGCCCTACGTTTCTACATGTAAGTTACTTGATATAAATGGACATTAGAAAAGTATTTGGTTATTTGGAAAGGAGTAATCTATGTGCACTAATGGCCAAATGGATCTTCTTAGAATCAATGGCCGTGTCCAAAAGATGACAAATAGATTTTGCTGGATCAGCCCCTCATAATTCTCCTAAAATTTCTTTTCCCTTTTGTTTACAGCAGCAAAGGTTCCTGGAAGCCTGCTCTCATTTTTCTTCTCCTCCGAGTAAGTATATGCTACACAAGCCAATGGCATTTACTCGTGTGCTTTGCCATATGCTGATGCATGCAATGTGAATGCCTATATAAGAGTTGGAATTAAAATTATGGGATTTCTGTGGCTATTTGAGCAGTTAGAAAGAAATGACCTCAGTATTTGGGTCATACTCTGTTTTGCTTCTGAATTCATATCACAGTTAGTTTAATGCAGATTATAGATTAATAGATGATAAAACCAGAAGGGATCATTGCAATCAAGTCTGACCTCTTGTATAACACAGGCCATAGGACTTCCTCAAATTAATTCATGTTAGAACTAGAGCATCTCTTTTATGTTTGGCTTACACAACTCCCTCAGCAACCAAGCATCAGTGCATCAATCCGAGTCCAATTTTTCCACTGCCTCGCACCTATGTCATCATCTATGCCTGTGAAGCTGGGTGCAAGCTGCTGCCATTAATCTGGTGGCATTTTGTACATGTTCACTTTGCCCAGGGACACAAGCGGTAAAGCATCATAGGGAAAAAAAAATCAAATAATCCACAGTGTTGAACTTCTGGTTCCATTTTTTTAAGTAAATCTTATTTAAAATATTCGTTTAAGTAGGTGGAGGAAGGGGAAATAGGGGGAGATTTTTATTTTGTTTCCAGCTGCAATTATGAAAGGATTTACTTTAGTGTTACACAAACAGCTGCCATCTGGAAAATTCAACCACTCCAGATGGCCGCTGGGGCATTTAACTCTTGGAGCCTGGGTGACCAAAATCAGTTCTCTGTGACCAAAGCATTCAGACACAACATATATTAGTCAACAGAAATGGGATTTTCTTTGTTTCTTTATATGATAAAACCTGGATAAAGCATGGGCATTTTTCAATCTGATAATAAAACTGGTCACAGATGACTAGGCTCCACAGGGTACACACTCAGCTTGCTATCATTTTATTTATCCATCCATCCACAGGGGTAGGTTTACTGGATGTGTACTAGCTCTTAGTAGTTCTTGCTTTATTTGCCTTCCGGGTTTTGAGCCTTTGTGGTTCACATTTTCAAGCTTTCCTCCATAACCATGAGAGCTACAAAAGGGTAATCTTTTTCTTTTTACATGAATCATAGAATATCAGAGTTGGAAGGGACCTCAGGAGGTCATCTTGTCCAACCCCCTGCTCAAAGCAGGACCAATCCCCAATCCCCAATTTTTGCCCCAAATTTTGAAAGTGGAGATTCTCACATAATCACATGACTCTAGGAGCTTGAGCTTTAAGAAAAATGCCGAATATCATGAGACAAGTCACAAGAGTTAGCAACACAGAGCTTCACAGCTGTAACTGAGGGAAGAATCTGCTCCACATGTGTTAGAATAAGGGGGCATTTAGGAGATGGGGTGATGGTTCAAAATTAGTCACTCCAAATTTATATATTTTGTTCTTAAAGTGACCAAGACAGGTACTACCAAGCAAGCCCTCAATAACAGGTCAATGCCCATTGGCAATGAAGAGAAACAATCTGGAAAAAGAAAAACAGATCCTTGTTAGGGAGGGATAGCCAGCGCATAGGATTGGGAGTCATGGTTTCTCTGTTATCCTGGTAATCACCAAGCTTCATGCAGATGACCCTCTGCATTCACGAACTCTGACATCTCTCCACTGAGCTGTTTTGTTTTCTGCAGCACTACAAATCCTGCTTTTGAGTAATATGGAATCCTCAAGAATTGCAGGGGGGGAATCATTTCGGCACAGGACTGCAGAAAGCCTGTGCACCAGTAAAATTGCCAAAACAGCAGTGTTACCAACTCATGATTTCTACCAAGAGTCTAACAATATTTGATGTTTTACTTAAAACCCCAGCTCCTGTGAGGAGAACCTCAGTGCTCTGTTCTTAATTTAAAAAAAAAAAGAAAGAAAGTTGGTCCTTTTAAAGTAGGTCCTTTGGTAGTTGCAGAGAAAATCTTGAAGACATGAGCCAAGTGCATCCCACCATCTCAAAAAACAGAAGGCAAACAAAGAGAATGCAACATTTAAAATCTCATGATTTTAAAGCTAATTTCAGGATTCTTTTCAGACCTCGCTCTGGGTTGTTGAACATTTCGGATTGGCCATACTGTAAAAGGTCCTGTGCACAGGAGTAGTTTTTCTCCCTAGGTATAAAGAAAGCTCTGCACAGGGATCTGCTGGGACTCCACATTCAACTTTCCTTATGGAAGATATGCATTAGCCAAACAAGTTATTGGGCTCAGTAAGGAGGTTGCAGAGTGAAATTTAATGGCCTGTGATATACAGGAGGTCAGACTAGACCGGTGATTGTCAACCAAGGGTACAGAAGTCTCCCAGGAGGTACTCAACTCATCTAGATTAGTGGGTTGCAGCTTCCAGAGTGGAGAGGGTCATGGGACAGGTTTGGGGGAGTTGCAAGTGTAAGGCTGACAGTAGAGTGTGGCAAGCAGGGCAAATGCCTGGGGTTCCACACCATAGAGAGCCCCACAAAGTTAAGTTATGTTCTTCGGCCCCACTGCCTGGGGCTCAGGCTTCAGACAAGGCTCACAAGTATCACTCTGAAATGTAAGTACAATATTTCTAGTCCAATGGATTTATTTTATCATTAGAAGGTAAAAATGAGAGAGAGTCAGCCATTTTTCAGCGATAGCGTGCTGGGACACTTTTGTATTTTTATGTCTGAGTTGGTAAGCAAGTCCTTTTTAAGTGAGGTGAAATTTTGGGGTACACAAGCCAAATCAGACTCCTGAAAGGGGTACAGTAGTCTGGAAAAGTTGAGAACCACTGGGCTAGATGATATGATGATTCCTTCTGGCCTTAAACTGTGGAATCTATTCATTTAAAAGGTGGGGGGCAAGAAAGGCAGTCAGGTCATGAGAACCTCTCTGTGCTTCATTTTAGCCATATGTATAATTAAGAGTGTGCTAGCCACAGGGGCTGCCAGGCTTAGAACGCTTGGAAAGGTTTGAATGAAGGGGAAATGTGTTAAAGTACAAAGTGTTACCTTCCCAAGGCTTTATGATGAAGAGCAAGGAAGAAAATATCACAAAAACTAATTTGACATAGGCTCTTTTAATTAGACTATGACTCAGAGTTTCCAGGGAAATATAAATCCTGTTTTATAGCTCTCCTAAAAAAGAAGACACTGATTTTTGCTACCAGATAGACATGCCATTTAAAATCCAATAAAATCCAACCCAGAATTGTTTTCCTCCAAACCAGCCCTGTAATAATGCACAACTAGATATCTGTACTCCCTCTCAAGGTGGCATATTTCCCACTCCCAGCAAGGCTAAATCTGGAAAATGTTCAAACGGGAGATCGTCAAGGAAAACCTAGGGTGTGGCACTGGTGATCCAATAGATGTTACATATCATTGTTAATTATTATTATTAAAATAACTAGCACTATATAGCACTCTTCAAAGTGCTTTACAAAAGGAGTTACTTATCATTATCCCCATTTTACAGATCAGGAAACTGAGGCACAGAAAGGTGAATAGATTTGACAAAGGTCACCCAGTGGGCCAGTAGCAGAGGCCAAACTAGAATCTTGGTCTCTTCATCCCAGTCCAGTGCTCTATCCACTAGACAAGACTGCCTTCTTAAGCACTATTAATCAGCTGCTATGTTTCACCCTACAAGTAGATGAAATTATTATTTGTGTATTTATAAGGCCATATTCCATCAGAGCACTGTAGATCTGCAACTGCCACGAACATTTTGGAGTGAGTGACTCCAAATTTGACTTTCTGCATTCTCACAGAAAGGTCACTTTGCAAAAATTTACAACACAGGAAAGAATGGGGCCTACAGGTCGGGTTGTGTGGTTGCCTTCCCCACATCTATATAACCAATCAAGCCAAAGTTCAAAGTCATTTTGGCCTTGAGCAAGCCCCTTCTCCCCCATGCCTTAGTTTTCCCACCTGTAATAATAATACTGACCTCCTTTGTAAAGTGATCTTTGAGATCTCTGAATAAAAAGCACAATTAAAAAAAACTAGGTGGTGTTATTATTAAAGGGGTGAACTTAGATGCTAACTCCAAGTCTGTGTGCTTTGATGACACCAGGGTACAGATTCAGCATATGCTGAACCACTATACAGCAACCCAACACAAGTTGCCAAGTAATGAGCTTTTCTCATACTGTAAGAATAAAAACTCTCACACCAGTACGCTGAATGTGTTCTTAATTCCTTCCCGGGTGCCCCAAAACAATCCAAGTAAGTTAACAGTGGAAAAGTTGTAAGCCCATCCCTAAGGGATCTACATGAACAAGAACTTAAATGAATGAAATAAAAGGTAAATTTACAAGGAAAAAAAAGGGTTAGGCCTCCAACTGCTGCCATTCAGTGCTTTCCTTTTCTACTGTACCTGCAGTACCAAAAGAGCCAGAGACCTCACTTATCTGCCACCGATTCCAGTTAAAATAAAACCACTGAATGATGGAAGGAATCAATCCACACACAGCCATGTTCCATCCTGTTTAGCTATCACAACTACACAGTACAGCCAATATTTTTTAGCTTTGCTTCAGGGCAAACAGCCTGTTAATGTTTGTTTTGTTTTGTTTATAGACTTATACTTCCTGAAGCATTAATGGATTTCATTCTTATCTAATGCATTTTGTAGCCTTCACTTTTTCTGGCTTTGTTTTGGTAACTTCAAGGAAAAAAAGACTACTCAGTGCTTATAGTGTTTTTCATGTTCAGAGCAGTGTACGAATAAATCCTCAAAACACTGTGGGAGATTGAGTAATACTTCCTGCTTATTAACCTTCCATATAGTCCATAGAGATTAAAAAAACTGGAATGCTGCCCTAGCAATGAGGGATGAGGAATCTCCCCACAAAGGTGGAGGAGGAGAAACCGTGTACATTGAAGGCTGGGGGGGCCCATGGCCACCACTCCCAAGGGGAAATGGTGGTGGTCAGTGACTCCCTTCTAAGGGAGAAGGAAGCATCCATGTACCAGGATGACCTGGCATCCCAGGAGGTGTACTGCCTATCAGGGGCCCGTATCTGAGACATTACAAAATGATTGCTGACCCTCTGGCTACTACCCCATGGGGACACTAATGAAACCCTGCAGGGTATGACCCTAAGCAGATCAGAAGTGACTACAGGGCTCTGGGAGGGAGGGTGAAGGAGTTGGGGGCACAGATGGTGTTCTCATCTATCCTTCTGGTCAAGGGTAGGGGCACAGGCAAAGACCGACACATCCTGCAGATGAATGCATGGCAGAGAAGATGGTGTTGCTAGGAGGGCTTTGGCTTCCTTAATCATGGGATGCTGTTCCGAGGACTGCAGAGCGGAGACAGGGTTCACCTAGCAAAGAAAGGGAACAGTATCTTCAGATACAGACTGGCTAACCTAGTGAGCTGGGCTTTAAACTAGGTTCAATGGGGGGAAGATATAAAAAGCCCACAATTCAGTCCAAAACAGAGTCCTACGTGGACAGCTGGGATCTGGGGGGAACATGTACAATCACAGCAGGGACAAAAGACAGACAAGAAGGAATATGGAGGGACGATCTAATGAACATCTTAGATATCTATATACTAGGGCAGGAAGTAAAGGGAATAAACAGGAAGAAGTAGAAATACAACTGAATAATCACCATTATTACACAAGCAGCAGACCAGATGGGATCAGTAACATGACTAGAAAAATGGTATAGAAGGCCAGACAGAGGAAAAAAGGGAGGAGTTGCTTTGTGTATCAAAGATGTATACACCTGCACTGAGGTTGAGATAGAAGTGGGAGACAGACCTGTTGAAAGCCTCTGAGTAAGAATAAAAGGGTAATAAGCAAGGGTCCTGGTAGGGGTCTATTATAGACTGTCTAACCAGGAAGAAGAGGTAGATGAGGCTTTTTTCCCCCCCAATAGCTAACAAAATCATTCACAGCACAGGACTTGGTGGTGACGGGGGACTTCAATTACCCAGACATCTGATAGGAAAACAACACAGCAGGGCACAGATTATCCAACAAGTTCTTGAAATGTTTTGGAGACTCCTTTTTATTACAGAAGGTGGAGGAAGCGCCTGGCGAGGAGGCTGTTCTAGATTTGATTCTGACAAATAGGGAAGGACTGATCAAGCATTTGAAGATGGAAGGCAGCTTAGGTGAAAGTGATCATGAAATGACAAGTCCATGATTCTAAGGAATGGTGGAAGAGAAAACAGCAGAATAAAAATGACAAACTTCAAGAAGGCGGACTGTAGCAACTCAGAGAATTGATAGCTAAGATCCCATAGGAAGCAAGTCTAAGAGGAAAAAAAGTTCAGTACAACTGGCAGTTTTTAGAGATACATTATTAAGGGTACAAGAGCAAGCTATTCCAGTGCATGCTACACTTCCTATCTTTCGTAACAGACCACTGTGGCTTAATTAGGACATCTTCAAATCAACTGAAACTCAAAAAAGAGCCATGTAAAAAGTGAAAACTAGGTCAAATGACAAAGGATTAATATAAAAAAAACCTCACAAGCATGTAGGGATAAAATTGGAAAGGCACAAAACGAGATTAAACTAGCTAGAGACATAAATGGTAACAAGATAGCATTCTAATACATATATTAGAAACAAGAGAAAGACCAAGGACAGCGTAGGCCCATTACTCAATGAGGAAGGAAAAACAATAACAAAAAACACCGCAATGATCGAAGTGTTAAATGCCTTTTTTGTTTCAGTTTTCACAAAAATGGTTATCGGTGATCGGATGACTAACTGTGAACATCAGTATAAATCAGGGGTTCTCAAGTTGGGGGTCATGACCCTTCAGGGGGTCATGAGGTTATTATGTGGGGGGGGGGTCATAAGCTGTCAGCCTCCACCTGACCCAAACACCACTTTGCCTCCAGCATTTACAATAGTGCTAAATATAAAAAATATATTAATTTGTGAGAGGGGGAGGGGTCACTCAGAAATTTGTTGTGTTAAAGGGGTCAGCAATACAAAAGTTTGATAACCACTGGTATAAATTATGTAGGATCCGAGGCTAAAATAGGAAAAGAACAAGTTAAGAATCACTTACAAGTTAGATGTCTTCAAGTCAGCGAGGCCTGATGAAATACATGCTAAATACTTAAGAAACAGGCTGAAGAGATCTCTGAGCCATTAGCAATTATCTTTGAGGAATCATGGAGGATGAGAAAGACCCAGGAGGACTGGAAAAGGGCAAATATAGTACCTAATATAAAAAAGGGGAACAAGGATAATCCAGGGAATTATAGACCAATCAGTTTAACTTCAGTACCAGGAAAGTAATGGAGTAAACAGTCAATCAATTTGTAAGCACTTAGAAGATAATAAGCTAATAAGTAACAGTCAACATGGAATTGTCAAGAACAAATCATGACAAACCAACCTAATATCCTTCTTTGGCAGGGTAACAAGCCTTTTGGATAGGGGGGCAAGCCGTAGATGTGATTTATCTCAATTTCATTAAGGTTTGAGATATTGTCTCACATGACCATCTCACAAACAAATCAGGGAAATATGGCTTAGGTGAGCTTACTATAAGGTGGGTGTACAATTTTTTGGAAAAACATATTCAGAGTGTAGTTATCAATGGTTCACAATCAAGTTGGGAAGGGCATATCAAGTGGAGTCCCAAAAGAATATGTCGTGGGTCTGGTTCTTTTCAATATCTTCATAAATTATTTGGATAATGGCATAGACAGTACACTTATAAAGTTTGCAGACAATACCAAGCTGGGAGGACAGGATTTAGAATTCAAAATGATCTTGACAAATTGGAGAAATAGTCTGAAATAAATAGGATAAAATGCAATAAGGACAAAGGCAAATTATACTTAGGAAGGAATAATCAAAATGGAAATGACTACTTGGGAAGAAGTAGTTCAGAAAAGGTTCTAGGGGTTATAGTGGACCACAAACTAGATAAGAGACAACAATTTTAAACTGTTGCCAAAAAAAAGCAAAAGAAAAAGAAAGAAGAAAAGAAACATCATGCTGGGATGTATTAGCAGGAGTGTTATAAGCGATGCATGAGAAATAATTCTTCCACTCTACTCAGCACTTATAAGGCCTCAACTGGAGTATTGTGTCCAGTTCTGAGCACCACACTTCAGAAAAGATGTGAACAAATGGGAGAAAACTCCAGAGGAGAATAACAACAATGATTAAAACATCTAGCAAACAATGATCCACAAGGAAAGATTGAAAACATTGAGTTTGTTTAGTCTGGAGAAGAGATAACTGAGCTGGGAACTGATAACACAGTATTCGAGTACATAAAAGATTGTTGTAAAGAGGACAAACAATAAATTGTTTTCCTTAACCACTGAGAACAGGACAAGTAGTAATAGCCTTAAATGGCAGCATAGGAGATTTAGGTTAGATGTTAGGAAAAACTTCTTAACTGTAAAGGTTGTTAAGCAGTGTAACAAATTACCAAGGAAGGTCATTGAATCTCTGTCACTGGAGGTTTTTAAGAACAGATTAGACAAACACCTGTCAGGGATGATCTAGATAACACTTCTTATTGCCTCAGTGCAAAGGACTGAACTAGATGACCTAACGAGGTCCCTTCCAACCCTACATTTCTAGAATTCCATTTTACAGATGGGGAAACAGAAGCAGGGAGGTTAAGTGATTTGACAAAGGCCAGTGTCAGAGCTGAGATTAGGTTGAGTATCAGGAACAGCTTCCTAATGGAGAGATCTGTAAGACTGTAAAATAGCCTCTGGTTACAAGTTCCATCCCAAGAAACATTTGAAATTGGACTGTTCAAAACAATGAAAAAAGAAAATACATTTTAGTGTACAAACCTGCATTGGACACAGAGGCTTAACTTCTACGATAAAAATACAAACTGTTTAAATATAGTGAAGGCTCTCTAATTTTCTGTTCGAATAGTAAGTACCAGTAGAAAGGCGGTTTAGTCTTTTTGATTGTTTTCTTTATTTGCAAATGTGTATTTTGCTGGAAGGATTTTAATTTGTATTTGTGCTGGGGAGAAGGCTTCTCTCTAGTGTCTATAAGCTGAAAGACCCTGTAACTTTTACCATCCTAATTACAGAGACAACTTTTACTTTCTTTCTTTCTTTTATTAAAAGCTTTTCTTTTTTAAGACCTGATTGATTTTTTCCCCTTGTTCAGGCTCAAGGGAATTGAGTCTGTACTCACCAGGGAATTGGTGGGAGACAGGGAGAGAGAAGGGAGGGGGAAGGTAGAATTCCTCTGTTTTAGATTCACGGAGCTTGAATCTGTATTACCTCTTGGGAAGAGGAAAAGAGGAGGGGGGAAGGTGCATCCCTCTCTGTTTTAAGATTCAAGGAGTTTGAATCACAGTGATCTTCCAGGGTAACCCAGGGAGGGAAAGCCTGGGAGAGGCAACGGTGTGGGAAAGGGTTTACTTTCCTTGTGTAAGATCCAGGGGGTCTGGGTCTTGGGGTCCCCTGGGAAGGTTTTGGGGGGACCAGAGTGTACCAGGCACTGCAAGTCCTGGTTGGTGGCAGCACTACAAGATCTAATCTGGTAATTAAGCTTAGGGGGATTCATGCTGGTACCCCATCTTTTGGATGCTAAGGTTCAGAGTGGGGGTTATACCATGACAGGGCATAAACTTTCATGGGCTAGAACCCACTTCATCAGATGCATGGAGTGGAAAATACAGTAGGCAGGTATAAATATACAGCACACTACCAAGGGAATTTTGTCAAAACCTTCCCAGGCTTGTCTCATAATACAGTCTTCATACATGTTAACAAGGCCTGCAGACAAAATAAACATTCATCTCACACCCTTCCCATTTGAAAACTTCTCACTGTCACCTGCTGTTGTTTGCACCAGGGCCTGGTGGTGGTGGTGAAGACTTACAATGACTTCGGTGACATGCTTTGGAATCCCCATGTCTGTCAGCATCCTCCAAAGACAGTATCAAACGCTTCTGAGTAGTCAATGAAGCATGGTCAATGGGTGACTGTACTTACTGCATTTTTAAGTGATGCGACAGGTATTTGCAATTTGGTCACGTGTGCCTCTGCCCTCACGGAAACAAGCTTATTGTGGTGGCAGTTCTGCTTTCATTCTTAATTTCATGCTATCCTAGATTATGTAGGATAGAACTTTGCTCACATGAGATATCAGGGAGATGAAGTAACAGCGACTACTACTACTACTACCCCACATATTTGCATAGAAAAGCTTGGAAATGTGATCTGAGAGTACCCGAACAGCTCAGGAACCAGAAAGTGAAGCAGAACTCAGAGCTGTTGGGTTTTTTAAAATGTGATCTTTGACTCATGGTTTTCAAATGGCTAGGCTTGCCAGTACTGCAAAATTTTGGTTTTGTTAATAAAGTAGATCATTATAAGATCTGCACAGATCAGATCTGTTGAGCAGAAAGATACCATTTTTCACACGGCCTGATGGAAAGCCCTCTGAAGTCAAAATCAGTTTCCTGGGCTTGACACTGATCAGTTATAAATCAAGGCGGGCAAATAACTGATCTTCCAGTTCAGCCAAGCAAATCAGAAAAAAGAAAGTCCAGAAACAAAAAAAGTTCCGTTCTGTTCCAAAAATTGTTTGGAATTGATCAGTAAATCCGAAATGCATCACCTAGGAGATAGATGTGGGTTCAAACCCCTCTCCTCCCAGGTGAGTGACTATAGAGTCACTCTCTCTCTTTGGCCCTGTGAATACTTAAGTATTTATAAAAGTGGAACAGCTTCTGCACTTCCACACCTGAGGAAGATGCTCTGAACCACTGGGCTAAAGGTTATAAAGTGGGCTGAATGGAGACACACACACTTCTACAACTGCAACTATTTGGGTCACATTTGTGAATAGTTTTGGGTTGACAGACACTGCATTTTTTGGTAAATAAGGTATTTGTCTGAAAAATGTTGCCCAGCCCTAGTTTGAAGTCTCAGTTTTTAAACACAGTTGGCTAAAAGAAAGATAGACCCGGGATGAGATGCAAAGATCTTCCTAAGTCTACATTTTGAGTACTTGGACTCTGATCTCCACCCAGAAGTTAATTGCAAGATTCCCATGCGCTTCAGTAGGCACTGGATCAGGCCCTTGCTGACTAAAAGATGATTGGACTCAGTAAACATGTCAAAATTCCTTCTCAGACTATTTCCAATCTAATTCAACTTTTGGATTTCAGAGATCAGTGAAATGCTCAATCTTGTGGATCAGACATAAAAATCAAAGTCCTAGCCATTGTGGTTACTAATAGCCTCTCATTAACAGTTAGCCACAATATCTGGCCTAAATTCCCACTTGAGTAATAGCAATTTGCTGTTCTAGTTAACCCTGAGTGGCTGGTTTCAGGAGGATACATCCATCTTGATATCATGTGTTCATAACTAGTTCCCATATTTCACCCACAGCAGTGGTTGTTTTTCAATTGTAGATGTAGGGAAACCAAAGTATGATTTGTGAAATATGGGGTATTTTCATGCAGAGCAGTTTGTTAAGCTTGTGACATAGTCTGGGAGCCCTTTGATGTGAAATAAGCTCTAGAAATGATGTATATTATATACTCTAGAGAGATACATATATGTATGTTTGTATACATTTGGAAGTAAAGGTGAAATATTTATGTGCACAAACTAAAATCCCTTAATATTTATAGTGTATTTATTTATATATATATTTATAGTCTATAAATATTAAAGGATTTGTTTTGGTTTGTGCACATAAAAATATCACTTGTACTTCTAAGAGATTAAAAATGGATACAGTCATATATTACTTTGCAGAATAATAAAAACCATGTTTTGCTGCAAAATGGACCCCAAATATTTGTTTTTATTTTTTGTTTGGCTCATTTTGCATTTTATATTGTTCATTGTTTGGATTTTCCTACAAAACCAATGTTTATCTATTGTAAGACATGGGAGAATTTCTATTAAGAGAACAGCTGGTTGGAAAAAAGGAAAATTTCCTTCCTGCAGAAAATTCCAACATTTCAGAATCTATTTTCACTCTGAATTGGAACCATAAACTCATTTTTTTCCTAAAAAAATGAAATTCTGAAAAAATTTGGTTTGGAAACATGGAGAAGTTTCATTTTATCAAAACAAAATAAATATTAAATACGATGTTAAAAATAGTTACACTGTAAAGGTCAAAGCAAAATGAAATGGGAAAATCAAAATGATTTGGCCAGCTTAGTTATGAGCGAAACTGACAGTTGAAAGTGTTTACATTGCTAAAGTAAAAGACATTTGAAACATTATTTTGGTTTTCTTATGGTGTCCTAGATGACTGTCTCCTTCCTTCCTCCCTCTCAATGGAGTTCTATGAGGATTCCATATAACATGTAAGTTACTTTGAAGATACTTTATTCTGACATATTATTAATAAATCACACTCTGAGAGGGTATTTTTCCATTTAAATGATAGACAAGAAGAATATAAAGAGATTCTCAAGATAACAGCATGTGTGGAATAGAGCAATATCTTTCAGAATGGCTAATGGAAAAAGAAAAATTTGGGTTTTATCTGATGGGAATTCTGAGTTAGCTTGGTAGGACTGTGTGCAAAGATTTGAGATAGATGGTGAAATAAATTCACTGAGGTGCAGAGGATCAGTGGAAATCTTCTGCTCCCTGTAGGTCCTCTTTATGTCCCCAAAACAGAATTTAGGCAAGATGTAAGTGGTCCATAAACTTTGCATCAACTCTCTGCACAAGGGTGAATTTCACTCCTATGTTATTAAGGGTATTTAGTTTAATGGAGTTGTGCCCACTTACACCATCAGTGGGCATGACTGTGTGAGAACAGAAGCTTTTGTTGCTATGACTGGAGGGTTATCTGTCCCTAACCCTGCGTTTTAGACTCTTTTGCCTTATATCTGCATGGTAAGAGTCATTAGGCAATGGGCATGGGGTAGAGAGGGAGGTAGAGAACAAAAACAAGCAAACAAGAAACCTGTAGCAACTTTAACTATGGCTATGTCTACATTACAGAGGCTATGCCATCATAGCCACCTAACATAGATGCAGCATATGCCAACAGGAGAGGACTACTGTCAGTGTACCAAATGTCACCTCCCCAAACAACTTGAGCTTTGCTGACAAAAGCCTTCTTTTGTCGGCACAGCTGTGCCTATACGGGGATGTCATTTAACACACACACACCTGACTAACACACAGATATGCTAATATAAGCTTTAAGTGTAGACCAGGCCTATGGAGAGTTTGCAGTTTTTAAATAAGTCCTTGTTTGAAGAGGACAATTTTCTTGGGCTGTTTATTATTTACACTCCACTCCGCTCAGGCAATTAAAAATACACTTGTCAGTTTCCTTTTACTTCTAGCCCTTTCCGTTTTCAAAACCATGCACCAGCATCACACAGTTGTTGGGGTTTTGGGTTGGTGGCGGTGAGTTTTTGTGTTTGTTTGTTTTTCGGGGTTTACAAACAAATTTTGATCTTAAAATAACTGACAGAATCCCTTAATATTCCCCCCCCATTACTCTCCACCCCAATCTTAAAAGTTTCTGAATCAAATTCCTAAAAATATTGCAAAACTATTGATCCAGATCCTCGGCTACTGTAAATCAATTAAGCTACACTGATTTACACCAGCTGGGCACCTTGCCCATTGTACTTTATAAATGTACTATATCGCACAACTGAATATTTATGGCTAAAGTGTAATCCCCTAAAAGCAGGTGTTTATAATGGAAATGGTTTTGCCAGTTTTCACTACACAGCTCTGTCGTGCTGAGGAATAACCTGAATGTATACTGTGCACATGCACATTATCTGCCAGAATTAATACCATCTCTCTTTCCTGTTATTCCAGCTTCTCATATTCCCAATATTCATTTCATGCATCTGAAAAAGTGGGGTTCCTTACCCAGAGTCAGCTCTAACTTTTTTGCCGCCCCAAGGAAAAAAAAAAAAAGGTGCCGCCCCACCTTAACACCTCCCACAGCGCCGTGCTGCCCCACCAAAACACCCCCACGAGCGCCATACCACCAAAACAAAAACAACCAACCCCCCTGCTAAACAAAAAAAAAAAAACCGAGCGCCCCCTGCCACTCCAAGATTGGCCGCCCCAAGCATGTGCTTGGTAGGCTGGTGCATGGAACCAGCCCTGTCTTTACCCACAAAAGCTTATGCCCAAATAAATCTGTTAATCTTTAAGGTGCCACTGCACTCCTTATTGTTTTAATATCACTGCAGTAGCTGCATCTTTCAGACCTTCATTTAGAGCCTCTTCAATACACATCAAGTATTTGGGAGTAGTATTGACATACCCAGTAGCAGCAGATCCTGGCTGAAATTTACTAGCACCCTGCAACAGCCAATACAGTGATTGGATAGAAGACTCAGTGCAGAAGCCCACAACCAACTTCTTCTCCTACTGCTGCTTTGTAAGACTAAGCCTGAGTGGAAAGGTGGATTCTATGTGTTGCTATAATTCAAAATCTTCTTCCCTGGGACTATGCGTTATTTGTTAATCAAAAATCAATAGCTCTCCCCTGTTGGGCAGCAGGAACAGGGGATAATTGGCTGCAGGCTAGTGAGGTGGGCAGCATCTGGCGGGGGGGGGGGGGGTGTCTGTGGCCTGTTTCTGCTTAGCACTAGAAATTACAAAGAGGAATTCAAGGGAGTGATGAGGGCAAGCCAGGAAAAGGGGAGGGGCAATAGTGAGTGACTGAGCAGGTGAGGGAGTGGTATGTGGTGGGAGGCAGGAGCTTGTGGAGCTAGGGGGCTCTGTCTGCGAAGGGAATGGGCAGGTGAAGTGAGCTGGGCCACTGAAAATGGGAGGCTGGGTGGTGATGCATAGCTTCAGGGGTGTAGGGTGAGCAGAGACTAGTGTGGTTTGGGAGATGGTGTGAGGAGGGGCTGGATGTATTATATGGTGATATTGGGAGGGACAGGCAGGCTGTACTGTGAATAGCCCTGGGATAATGTGAGGGACTGTGTGGAGGAGGGAGGAATGGGACATTAGGGGTGGCTCAAAGAGGGACTGTGGGTCTGCAGAGGGCTGTACGGAGGAGTAGGGGGTGTTAAGTGGTGGGTATTGGGTTGTGGGTGCTGTGTTGTATAGTGCAGGCATTTGGAGGGCTGAGCTATGGGGATGGAGGAGACTGGATACGGGAGGGCGGTGCAGTGGGGACTACTGGACTGGCTTGGACAGAGCTGGGTGTGTGTACGAGAGAGCAAGTGCTATGTGGCAGTTACTGGGATGAGTTCTGGGTTGGGGTGGGGAAGATGTACGGCTCGGCTGTGGGATGAAGGGGCAGTGGAGGTGTGAGGCTGGGCTGGGGGTAATGGGGGTGAGGCTGGACAGTGGGGGTAGGGGACTGGGGATGTAGGGCTGGGCTGTTGGGGCAGTGGGGTGAGTTGGGGGGTAGGGGCTGGTGAAGCTGGGGGGTGAGTAGGGACAGCGGGGTGCTGAGTTGGGATACCAGGGGGCAGGGCAGGTAGAACTGGGTGGTGAGTAGGGGCAATGCAAGGGGGTTGTGGTGGGCGGGGCAGTGGGGGTGAATGGGGTGGCAGGGTGCTGGGTTGGGGTAGAAGGATGTGGGGCAGTGGGGGTGCAAGGCAGGTGGAGCTGGGTGGTGAGTAGGGGCAATGGGGTGCTGGGTTGGGGCAGTGGGGGCAGGGCAGGTGGAGTTGAGGGATGAGGAGGGGGAGCAGGTGCTGGGTTGGGGTAATGAGAGGCAGGGCAGGTGGAGCTGGCGGTGAGTAGGGGCGGCGGGGTGCTGGGTTGGGGTAACGGGGTGAGGGGGAGGGGGTCGGAGCGGGGCGGGGCAGGCGCTGGGCTGGGCTGGGCTGGGCGCCCGGCTCCTCCCCTGCGCGCCGCATCCTCCCCGGCTCTCCTGGCAGCGTGGCGCAGGCGGTTCTCGGTTGCAGCAGCCGCAGTTCCCAGCCGCATCCCGGGGAAGCGGAGCAGGCAACGCAGCGCCCGGGTGAGTGCGGGGCCGGGGAGCTCCGGCTGGGGAGGGCAGGCAGCCGGGCGGGCGGGCGGGCAGGGAGACCCTGAGCTGGGGGGGGCTGGAGGGGAAACGTGGGGCCAGGCGCGGGGAGCTGGGTCGGGCCCAGCTTGCCCCCACCCCCAGCATAAAATCGAGCGGCCAAAGGCTGCATCAGTCCGGGGCAAGGAGAGGTTTAAAGGGGGGGGGGTTCGTGCTGTGTGGGTCGGAGGGGAGCAGGGGTACCGGCCCCCTCGCCCCACTGCCCGGGGTGATCTCATTCTGAACACCGCACTTCCTCCTTTCCTAGCGCTGCCTCGTCATGGAAGACTTGAGCCAAAGATAATTTAAGTCAGAGCAGAAAACTGATTTGTGTGTGTCTGTTCAGACAGCGAAACAGGCACACGAACAAAAACCCCACCCCATCCATCTGCTCACATCTACTTCCTTTACACCAGACCAGAGGCAGCAGTACCAGGGACACTTACCCATCTTCCCTCCGAAAGCAGGTCCTGCTTTTCCCTTGCTTTATTTAAGCTCCAGAAATACACTCAGGGCTGTATAAGGCATAAGACCATCTTACACCTTAGACAGAACAGCATCCACATCCCTTAACAAGAATATTGCCCTTCCTACCTGTTGCCCCCTTACCTAGTCCAACAGAAAGACTTTTACAGTAAGAGGAACTCTAGAAAATCCTAGGTCCAGTTTGCACCATCTGAAGGTTGGAAATGGAAGCTGCTAACAGGCACACCCAGCTGCAGCCCTTCCTGGATTTCCCCTCACACTCCATCCCATGGCAGCTTCCTGGCATAAGAGCATTTCAGCTTCAACATTTGTACCCCAGAACTTGTCCCTACATTCTGTTGCCTGATACCTCTGATATCTTCCCAGCTCTCTCACACTTTCACACTCTTCTGCTGCTGGACCTCTGTTTTCCTGACCACTCCTCTCTTCTCCTCCATATCTTTCCCCTTTCCTCTTCCACCGTTTCCCTCCCTGCCTTCACTTACTGTACAGATTCAGCTCTTCACCACCATCCCCCTTGGCCCACCTCTAGTTGACTGAAAAAAACAAAAAATCAGCACTTTTTTTTGGTTGCAAAACAAAGATATCTCCAATACCCCCAACCCAAACATAACCAAAGCAAACTCATGAATGAGTGAAAAGAACAGGAGTACTTGTGACACCTTACAGACTAACAAATTTATTTAGCATAAGCTTTCATGGACTACAGCCCACTTCTTCAGATGCATAGAATGGAACATATAGTAAGAAGACATATATACATACAGAGAACATGAAAAGGTGGAAGTTGCCATCGTATTCTCTGTATGTGTGTATATATATATATATATATATATATATATATATATATCTTCTTACTATATGTTCCATTCTATGCATCTGATGAAGTGGGCTGTAGCCCACAGCTTATGCTCAGATAAATTTGTTAGTCTGTAAGGTGCCACAAGTACTCTTCTTTTTGTGGATACAGGCTAACACGGCTGCTACTCTGAAACTTGAACTATGAATGAGTATTGTTACTCTCATTCTCCATTTCTCTCTCCTCAGTCTCCAACTCTTTTTAATCATCATTGTAAACTCTTCTTGACACAAACCGTATTTGTCTAGAAGGTGCTCACTATACTTAGGATCTAGATAAATAATCCTTGTTCCATACAACCCGGAAAGCATCTTCTTTCTGAAACCCTTCACCTGCAGAAAGGTGAGATGCAGTACTATTATGTTGTGAGGATCCATGTATCCGTGTTTGCCAAGTGCTTTGAGATCCTCTTCTCTAAAGGTTGTAGAGAGAGGCTCTGCGTGTACACAAAACATACAGATTGATGAGCACCAACAGCATCATTACCTGTAAACAAGATAATTATTCTCTCCAACACTTATGTAGGTAACATAGGAATGGATAACATCTTATCATAGTGGCAATTCATTTTTTCTAGGACATGAGGTGGGAACCCCACCCCTAGGGCTGCAGAGACATTAAACAGATGCATGATTAGACACACATTTCTGAGCCGCTGCCTTGTTTATCAGTTTGTTTTGCCCTGGCACATTGAGCTAGATTATTTAATACAACTCAGATGGAGCATTCTCCAGTGCTTTGCTGTAACATGTCTGATGAAAAAAACCAATTACATTCTTATTAATAATTACTTTGCTTGCTTAAGAGGAGGCTTGGATCTTCATATGAATAATATTGAGCTTTTCTGTCTGTATTCAGGAAGGGACATGGCTTTGTTAGTAAAAAATGTACAGTTTACCCAGTGAAGTTATGAATGTGATCCCTGTATATGCAGAGCTGACCCACACCAAATATAAATGTCTTTGGACTATTTTTAAACCCACTTCCCTCACTGACTGACAGTGCTTCAGTATGAAGGCATTATGGAAATCAGAAAGGAACAGAGAGAGTTAAAGACTGAGGGCTGTAAAACAGCTAGATTTTAAAGCATTCTGTGGGGTAAGGCAAACAAGCAAAGAACAAAAACCAAAAAGGCTTTGTTTCTTAATTGTTATAGTCATGGGGCATGTGTTATTGTATCTTTCTATTGCTCCGTTTTGGTAGGCAGAGAGTATATTTAAGTACAAGAATCCTGCTAGGTTATGTAACCATAGTCAGCCATGGGGAGGTGGAGGAAATCCCACTTGCAGGGTTTATACTGTGATCCACTTAAGCTGTCGTATGTATTAAATAAGCATTTTGATTAAGGAGCATTCAGGTCTAAGCTCTCAAACCGACAGTTGATTCAGATTTTTTTTGGTGTGGTTTAATACCGTATTGAATAACATTATGCCACAAATACCTGCCTCTGCCATGGCAACTGCAGCATTCAGAGAGCCATAAGCTACTGTACATTAAAAATTCAAGACTCCATTATGTACGGACCATACTCTTCTGTATGTTCTGCCCTGTTAAATATTGTTTTTAGCATTAGAAATAAGGACGTTTCTATCATGAGTCCAACATTTCTTTGCATGTTATTTCTCTGCACAGTGTATTATGCAAATAAAATATTTCTAGAGGAAAAAGGAACTATAGTGGTGAGAGCAGGAAACAGATAGGTTCTCTCATGTGCAGAGAGGTTGCTGATTTTTTTTCCCCTTACTAACAGAAGCCAAGACCCATCATATCTATTTCCTTGAGCCAAAATTGTACAAGTTTCAGTTGTTTAGATGTAGCGTACTGCTTCATTCATTCACTTAAAGAAAAGTAAATGGGTGATTGTTATGGTGGACACTCACCGATGGTGGCCTAGTGCAGAACCACAGATGCATGTCTGACTCAGTTTCCCCCATAGACTATCAGTGAGTTCCATGAGGCTTGTAGATAGTTAACCCCGCCCCTTCAGGGATCTAGTTGATTTAATCAGAGATGAAACATAGTATGCAAACAAGCCTTCACTCCAGCATCCTACTGATGGGAGGGGGGAGAAGAAAAAGGGGTGCAAGTTAAATGTTAGTCAGTCTGCTCCCACCTGAATTCCTCCTCCTTCTCCTCTGTCTAGCATCTTTCACCAGTAAGGCCCTCTAGACTTGAGATCCTCCAGAGGAGTCATGCCTCCGGGCATCACCTTCCTTCCCTTGACACAGGGCCCCTGCAAAGATCAAGCCCCTGCAGCTCTTCCCTAATGACCTGGACCTCTTCTTACTATCTGGTAAGGTCCTTTCGCTGGGACTGGGCCTCCCTAGGTGTTTGCCCTCTTAGCCCTTTGGACATCTGCTTTCTCCAGGCGCACCTTTCTTAGGTCTCCTTTTCTGGTAGCCTCTCTAATCAGCTCATCTGAGATGATTCCTCTCCGTCTTCTGAAGACCTCCTCTTGACTGGGCGCTCAGAAGCCTGTATTAGGCCCAGGTGTTCCAAAACTGTCACCTAGGTGGATTTGGGTTGGCTCATTCTCCTTAGCCAGCCATCACAGCTAGACTGGGTGCCTGAAGCACCTCAGGGGCAGCTACCCTATGCCAGTATTCCATAGTCATCTGCATGTTTTAATCATCCTTGTGCTTTGTTAGGACTCATCTCTCTCCATTCTTGGCACTCTCTCTGTTAGAAATTTGCATGGATTCATTTCACAACAAAAGTAAGCAAAGAATAGGAATATGTAGCCAGTTCTCAGCATGGAGAGACATTAAAAGTAGAGTGTGCTTTATGGAATAGAACTACAGCCTGTGTTAGTATATTTATTAACCATCTGGAAGGAGAAGCCATGAATGATGAGGTGGCAAAATAAGTGAGGTTACTCAAGACTAAGGAACCTTTGGGAGGATTTCACTAACATAGTTAATTGGGCACCACAGAGTAAAGTCAACCCACACATGTGCAGGGTAACAAACATTAGAAGAATGGACTGAAATTTCTCCTGTGCCTTGATAGGTTCAGAATTTGTTGTAGTCTGAGGGGGGGAAAGCTCTAGGGACAAATTTTGGCCCCACTGAAGTTAGGATTTGCCATTTAATTTTAGTTAGACCAGGACTTGATCTGGGATTTGCACAAGAGCCCAATTCCCATTAAAGTACAGTGAGAGCTGGATGCCCATTTCCCTAGACGCTTTTGACAAGCCCAACCTTGGTGCTTTTCCTGGACAATGGAGTGAAAATTCCCTCTCAGTAGTGGTCAGATAAGCAAATAAGATATTAGTCTGTTAAGCAGGGAACAGAGAGAATGTGGGAATTATACCTTGGTATAAACTGACAGTACAGCTTTACTTTGAGTAGTGTAGTTTGTTTTGTAATCTAAAAGGAACAGACCTGATCCAGGGAGGGACAACGCAAGTTATTGGACCAAGTGTGTCCACACTAGGGGAAAAAAGTGTGTTCTTACCTTTTGCTAGACAACATGATAACTAACATGAGGTGTAATCCTAGTGAAGAGGATTGTAGAAGGTAGTCATAGGACTATTAATTCAATTACAGATGTGATTTTTAAAAAAAATTACATTTCTGTAACAGAAAACCCCTCCTGTAAATGCAGTTGTACCAGCATAAAATCCTTTTGCTAGTTATCGTTTATTTTGCTCAAGGAAGCTATGCTGGGAGGGTTTCCTCGTACAGCTATATTTGCAAACCTTTTATTTTACACATCTGTCCTTACTGTTGCTACAGCAGTCTTGTCTTCACTGCCAAAAAGAGGTGTTTTTACAGTGGGATTACGTGCATTAGCTATCCATCTGTAAAATCCTAACAAGTCAAGACATGGGTCACTTTTACTGAGATGTATCTAGGCCAGGTCAAGGCTATATTCACTGCTCATGGTTCACTTCACCTTAGGGTGGCCAGATGTCCCGATTTTATAGGGACAGTCCCGATTTTTGGGTCTTTTTCCTTATATAGGCTTCTGTTACCTCCCACCCCTTGTCCCTATTTTTCACACTTGCTGTCTGATCATCCTAGTTCACCTAGCTACACCATAGTAAGAACTACATTGCCTTGTCTCTGCTAGGATTTCACACTGAGAACACTAAAGCACATAAATTGTCCCACTATATTAAAAAGAAAAAAAAAACCACCACTTTTTTTTGGCAGCAAAGACATGTTCTAACATTAAGACCTACACTGCAAAAGATTTGCTGTTATCCCGAAACAAGTGCTTTTAAACTGCGTACAATCTATATATTAGTTTCCCGCAGTCAAACTGAGTATAGCAGTAGCAGCTCTTTTTAAATACTGGTATAACTATGTACAGAAATAAAGTAAGAAAAAAATCACTCCCCTAATCCACACTACACCTTAGACCTGGCCTAAGACTGAGAAGAAAATTGAAGTATAAATTTAAGTTATTTTTTTAAATGCCCAACATACTGGTGGTTCAGATGGCTCACTGAATTGAGTCCCCCTTGCCCCTCACACCAATAATGTGGACTTCTTTGGAAACACTGCAGAAGAGCACCCACACATCAAGAGAGAAAAGGATAGGCTTGCACATCCCCTTGTGCCTTTCCAGCTGGAAAGGGGTGAAATAATCTGTAAATGTGGTCTCTTGTTTGCTGAATGATTTCAGGCTTACTGTGGTTTAGAAAGTCATTAATAAGCTAGGTACCATTTACACATTCAACAGTCTTTTAATGTGGCCAGGACACTGTCATATTGGACCATGATCCTCCTCTACAGTCGTTTTTATGTTGTAGACCACAGCTTCCTGGTAAGTCTCTCATGCTGAGCACATAACAGTTTTGTTCCTACTAACATTGGCAAAACAGCTTCAAGGAAAGTAAACTCAGTCTAAAACCAGGTGTGGCCAAATGGAGGTCAAACAAGGTTTGGTCAACCAATGTCAATAAGGGCAGGATTTCCCCTGACCCAACATTCATTAATAGAGAGAGAGAGAGGCAAGAAAGATTTGGAGGGGGAAGGGACATTTAAATTCAAGTTCATCTGCTTTGTACACTTGACGGCACTTTGTGGATGGACACTTTATCCTAGTGTTTGTGTCCAATTTGCACATATTAACAGGGGAATGAAAAGCATTTAAAGTAGAAACGTGATTGTAAAATACTCAAAAACCAGGGCAGATGTCGCATCTGAAACTGCTCTTAACATCAGCTAGAATTTGGGTGGGTATTGTCCCTTTAAAATATGGTGTGTGAATTGATTATATCAGACTGCCTCATTCCCTGTGATGGTGAAGACAACCTGAAGTGTGTTTGTGCCCTCTTGGGGCAGGAGGGAGGATATCTTTGCCGAAGCATCTTTGACTGGAACTGGTTTCCTCTGGCGGCCAGTTAGTTAGCATTTTAGCCTTAAAGCTTGCTGGATGGCTCACCGCTTCGGCCAAGCCTTTGTCTAGTCTAAGGCCCTTTCCCCCCTTTCTGTTCCAGCTTTCACTTCATTAAATGATGCTTGTGTTTGTAGATAATGTGCTCCGGTGCCATGGCAGTTGACAAACTAGAAATTGCTGCTAAACTGCTTAACACACCAAGAGCGGATCAAATATGTAGAGCGAGAGTTGCTGGGACTGCATATTAGTGCTTGTACCTTGTGCTTTCTAGAGCCAACAGTGAGCTGGAAATGGCAAGATTCCTACCCACCCAGCACTTGAGACTGGAATTATGTCAGTTTCCGCACACTGTTGCCTCTCAAGTATAGGTTCAGTTGGAAGAACAAAGGAAGACCTGGCTTCTGTGTGTTTGAATCAATCAAATCGATCCTGCTTTGGCTTCTGGTGGATCATACACCTACACCTTAGGAAGGAGCTGAGGTTTCAGCTATGGACCGTTCTTAATTCTGGTGGGGAAAAGGTTCTCAGTGTCCTTTATATTTTCACTTTTATGGAAACATCTTTAGATGGAAAGCCATCTACAGTAAGAAGGTAGAGTTATCCTTTGGTCTAGTCAACAAGTGCTAAGCCTGTCATTGAATTTCTGTTACAGAGCTATGAACCCAGAGCTCAACTTTTTGTAACTTTCACATGAGCCGACAATTGGTTCTGACCAGGATCAAAGTTGCTGTGACCTCCGTGACTGTTTGCATTAGGGTAGAAACAGTTTAATCTTCTACACAGTTTAATTGTGTCATGCTAAAGGTATACATTAAATGTTGCACTGCAGTATAAATAATTTTTTATAGTCCTGTACTAAGTGTTATATTTATATAATTCATTTGGAGCTCATTTCTTCCAGACTCTCTCCAGTGGAGCAGCCTTTCAGGTAGTAGTAGTAGTAGATAGAATTAGTGTAGAGTAAGCATGGAAGCCTTCTAAACAGGCATTTAACCCAGACTTTCCTTGGCATTTATCCTGCCAATGTGCAGTAACTGAGACACAAATGCTGGGAAATACACAGTCATTGGATGTCTTCTCCTTCTGCCTCTCCCTGACATTGTAGAGCTGCCAATACATGACTTTTCTAATGGCTTGTTGTTAAAAATGCATTTTTTGCTCTTATGTTGAAGGTTGTTCTCATATAAAACTTTTCTGAGCTGAATTTGTTGTAACTTCTGCATCACAAAAGAATGAAGTAAAAATCTTAAGTGAACCCACATGTTCCATAGAATCTCTATGGATAGTAATTTCATGCTCTAATAAGAACATAACATTAAGGATCTATTATCAACCACCTGACCAGGACAGTGGACAGGATAGTGATGATGAAATGCTAAGGGAAATTAGAGAGGCTATCAAAATTAAAAACTCACTAATAGTGGGGGATTTCAGTTATCCCCATATTGACTGGAAACATGTCACCTCAGGACGAAATGCAGAGACAAAATTTCTCGATACTTTAAATGATTGTTTCTTGGAGCAGCTGGTATGGGAACCCACAAGGGAGAGGCAACTCTAGATTTAGTCCTAAGTGGAGCGCAGGAGCTGGTCCAAGAGGTAACTATAACAGGACCGCTTGGAAATAGTGACCATAATATAACAACATTTAACATCCCTGTGGTGAGAAGAACATCTCAGCAGCCCAACACTATGGCATTTAAATTTCAAAAAGGAGAACTATGCAAAAATGAGGGGGTTAGCTAAACAGAAATTAAAAGGTACAGTGACTAAAGTGAAATCCCTACAAGTTGCATGGGCATTTTTTAAAGACACCATAATAGAGGCCTAATTTAAATGTATACCTCAAATTAACAAACACAGTAAATGAACTAAGAAAGAGCCACTGTGGCTTAACAAGCATGTAAAAGAAGCAGTCAGAGATAAAAAGTCTGCCTTTAAAAAGTGGAAGTCAAATCCTAGTGAGGTAAATAGAAAGGAATATAACACTGCCAAATTAAGTGTAAAAATGTAATAAGAAAAGCCAAAGAGGAGTTTGAAGAACGGCTAGCCAAAAACTCCAAAGGTAATAACAAAATGTTTTTTAAGTACATCAGAAGCAGGAAGCCTGCTAAACAACCAGTGGGGCCCCTCGATGGTCGAGATACAAAAGGAGCGGTTAAAATAATCATGATAAAGCCATTGTGGAGAAACTGAATGGATTCTTTGCTTCAGTCTTCATGGCGGAGGATGTTAGGGAGATTCCCAAACCTGAGCCGGCTTTTGTAGGTGAG
The DNA here is from genome assembly GCF_025201925.1 of Gopherus flavomarginatus. NCBI lineage: Eukaryota > Metazoa > Chordata > Testudines > Testudinidae > Gopherus > Gopherus flavomarginatus. Next base: position 157,105,042 of record NC_066618.1, on the reverse strand, counting down.
AAATCTGAGGAACTGTCACAGATTGAACGGTCACTAGAGGTGGTTTTGGAATTAATTGATAAACTCAACATAAACAAGTCACCGGGACCAGATGGCATTCACCCAAGAGTTCTGAAAGAACTCAAATGTGAAATTGCGGAACTATTAACTAGGGTTTGTAACCTGTCCTTTAAATCAGCCTCTGTAGCCAACAACTGAAAGATAGCTAATGTAACACCAATATTTAAAAAGGGCTGTAGAGGTGATCCCAGCAATTACAGACTGGTAAGTCTAACGTCGGTACCAGGCAAATTAGTTGAAACAATAGTAAAGAATAAAATTGTCAGACACATAGAAGAACTTAAACTGTTGGGCAAAAGTCAACATGGTTTCTGTAAAGGGAAATCATGTCTTAATAATCTGTTAGAGTTCTTTGAAGGCGTCAAACAAACATGTGGACTAAGGGGATCCAGTGGACATAGTGTACTTAGATTTCCAGAAAGCCTTTGACAAGGTCCCACACCAAAGATTCTTACATAAATTAAGTTGTCATGGGATAAGAGGGAAGGTCCTTTAGGGATTGAGAACTGGATAAAAGACAGAGAACAAATGGTAGGAATTAATGGTAAATTCTCAGAACAGAGAGGTGTAACTAGTGGTGTTCCCCAAGGGTGAGTCCTAGGACCAATCCTATTCAATTTATTCATAAATCATCTGGAGAAAGAGGTAAAAAGTGAACTGGCCAAGTTTGCAGATGATACTAAACTGCTCAAGATAGTTAAGACCAAAGCAGGCTGTGAAGAACTTCAAAAAGATCTCACAAAACTAAGTGATTGGGCAACAAAATGGCAAATGAAATTTAATATGGATAAATGTAAAGTAATGCACATTGGAAAAAAATAACCCCAACTATACGTACAATATGATTGGGGCTAATTTAGCAATAACAGATCAGGAAAAAGATCTTGGAGTCATCGTGGATAGTTCTCTGAAGGTGAATACTGCGTACAGATGTGGTCTCCTCAGGCTAGGACTTTTCAGGTTGGTAAAGAGGAGACTAAGGAGGTATATGATAGAAGTATATAAAATCATGAGTGACGTGGAGAAAGTAGATAAGGAAAAATTATGTACTTATTCCCATAATACAACAACTAAGGGTCACCAAATGAAATTAATAGGCAGCAGGTTTAAAACAAATAAAAGGAAGTTCTTCACACAGCGCACAGTCAACTAGTGGAACTCCTTGCCTGAGGAGGTTGTGAAGGCTAGAACTATAACAGCATTTAAAAGAGAACTGGATAAATTCATGGAGGTTAAGTCCATTAATGGCTATTAGCCAGGATGGGTAAGGAATGGTGTCCCTAGACTCTTTGTCAGAGGATGGAGCTGGATGGCAGGAGAGAGATCACTTGATCATTGCCTGTTAGGTTCGCTCCCTCTGGGGTACCTGGCATTGGCCACTTTCGGTAGACAGGATACTGGGCTGGATGGACCTTTGGTCTGACCCAGTATGGCTGTTCTTATGTTCTTTGATATTTTACAGTTTTATACATGATAATCCACTGTCCACTTCCTAGCCCAATACTGTGAAACACTGTAGTTACTTGTCGTAAGTTTAGGGAAATACGGCACTCTCTCAGATAGCATGTGCAGTAACACTCTGGGTTTTCACATTTTTAAAAGGTGACAGCTATACTTTGAGAATTGCATGTTTATGAGCATTGTAGAAATCATTGTTTAACTGAGATCTATTAAACATCAATACTGATGTATTAAAGTCATTCTTTATTTTAAAAGGTCTTTTTTTAAAGTGAACACTAAAATATTTGATTTTTTCTTCTTTTGAAGAAATCCGTAAGGTCAAATCTGTAAGGCACCCACCACTCCCATTGAAGCTTATGGGAGCTGAGAATATTCAGCACCTCTAACTCAGAACTCAGGTGTACACTTCGAAAAAATAGCAAGAAACAGCTTTTCTAAACTACGTTTGAGATTTGGTTTGAGGTTTTCTTGGTTTGGTTTTGTTGTTTTCCCATACCCACACATCCTTTTACAAGGAGCAAAATCTCCTCTTGTGATTTAGCATAAAATATTGCAGAGGAGGTTTAAGTGAATGTGGTTTTAAATTTTAACTGCAGCTAATTTAACAGGTCGGATATAGTAGAAGTAACAAGGTCTGTTTCCTCTAGGTATTATGTATCAGGTCTGTTCTCACTTCATCTGTTGGCATTTCTCATCCATAGGAATTAAAGTGCATGTTAAGAGAAGATAACCTTTTTAGAAAATTGACTTTTGCTTCTATTGTTTCTGTAATTTAAGTGGATTTTTAATATTGATACACATTCAATGCATTCAGTCTACAGCTATATAAAATGGAGTGTTTGTTTATAATGATTTCACAAGCCAAGCGTTAAATAACACTCTTAGATGCTGACAACAGCGGGAGCCCCATAGATGCAACCAAAGGTAGACCATGACCCTTGACCTCATGCAAGACCTCCTTCTGTCTGTCCTCATGTTTATAAATACAGTTGCACCCACTGAAAAATCACTGTGCTGATTGCTATCACAGTTTTCTCCTGTTGTGTACAAAGAAATTCTGAAGTATCTTATACCGTTGTACAGTAACTGTTGGCAAAAGGTAGATTCGTTAATGGTGAGGTTATTTAAAATCAAATATAAATGAGGCTGAGTAGACAGCCCCCTGCCATCTGGTTGTAATTTTGTGTGTACCAACACTTTTATACATCAGGTTGTTCTTTAAATCCAATAATTATCTTTTACAGACTAATCACCATGGGGAGGTACCGAATAACCTGCTGGATAGTCATCCTTTTTGTTGTGATGTGGAGCGATGTTTCCCTTTCCAAAAAAGGAAAGGGTAAAGGTAGAGGCGGTGGGAACACAGGAGGCAACCGCTATCCCAGCAACCCTGGCCATCCCAGCAACCCCGGCTACCCCCAAAATCCTGGCTACCCCAGAAACCCTAGCTACCCCCATAATCCCGCCTACCCTCCCAATCCCGCCTACCCCCCAAATCCTGCCTACCCCCCAAATCCCAGCTATCCCAGGAACCCTAGCTACCCCCACAATCCCAGCTACCCCGGTGATGGTGGGCAGCACTACAACCCAGCTGGTGGCAGAACAGACTTCAAAAACCAGAAGCCCTGGAAGCCTGATAAACCCAAAACCAACATGAAAGCCATGGCAGGAGCAGCAGCAGCAGGCGCTGTCGTGGGTGGTCTAGGTGGCTATGCCCTGGGAAGTGCAATGTCAGGAAGGCACATTAATTTTGACCATCCTGACGAGCAGCGGTGGTGGGACGAAAACTCCAATCGCTATCCCAACAGAGTGTACTACAGGCAATACAACGACCACTCCGTTCCAGAGGGAAGGTTTGTGCGGGAGTGTGTGAATATCACAGTGACCCAATACAACATTGATCCCAATGAAAATCAAAATGTGACCCAGGTAGAAGCCAGAGTCATGAAGCACGTGATACAGGAGATGTGCCTGGAGCAATATCAGAAATACCAGCTGGCCTCTGGTGTCAAACTACTCTCTGACCCCTCACTCATGCTGATTATCATGCTTGTCTTTTTTTTTGTAATGCATTAAGCAAGCAATCTCAACCTGAACTGTGCTGCTGATCTGTGCACACATTCAGAGGGAATAATCTATATAAAACAGCCTTTCTGTGGAAGTCTCTCATTTTTGCTTGTGTTTATCTTAGGGGAAGTATCTTAAGATCTGTAATAGGTATCAATAATGTACCATAGAGACACAGGCTGACAGTGTATAGCTCTCTCTTCAAAGCTATCTCAGATTATACACCTACTGTCCAGAATTGAAATTGAACCAGACTTCAAATGGAAAGAAAAGTCAATCCGTTAGCTCCACGTTTGTTCTAGTGCAATAGACCTTAAAAGCCAATACAAATCAGTTAATACTGACACAGTGAGCTTGTGATCACACAAGAAAGTGGCCTTCACCAAAATGCCCTCTTCCTCAAATCCATTCTTTAAACCCTGCTATGGATAGGATCCATCTGATCACACTCATCTTCCCGCCTCCAAAACTAGACCACTTGTGAGAGCTGTTTTTTCCATTCCACTACACCATTGGACTTCTTCCTCTCCAGCTCAGCTAATTAAAGATTTCAGACTGTTGTTTGGCTTCACAAGCGTTCCTGGGTCATCTAGGCTGAGCACGTTGCAAAGGCAGAATACTTATGAAAATCCTCTTTAGAGATAATTGGTGTCTTAGCTAATGGCACTAAATAGTACCAAAATGGCACCAACCTTAACTTGGGGACACCACATTTTTTGGGACATCCACAATCCAAGTTCAAATTACAAGTTAATTTTGTGACCTAGAGTACGTACCAAGTATTTCAGACAGTTTTTCCTGCCGGTCTCCGGCTTGTGAAGTGAAACCCTTCCATTGTTAGGCTGTATTTTGTACCATTAGATCACCGTTTTGTACTTAAGAGTATCCTCTCTAAGCACATGTTTACGTAGGGGCATTCCATCCGTTTAACAATTTGCCCATTGCAAATGTTCCAGCAGAATAGGCCAGCTTTGGATGCCAAGTGTCAGCCCAAGATGGTAGCCTGCCAAACGCCCAGGTTCCAAGGAGCAGGCCTAGGATTGTTAAGTTTGGGTAGAGTATCCTTTTAGTTGTACAGTAATTGACTTGGAATGTTTAAGGAGACAAATGCTTGATGAAGGTGTAAATAGCTGCTACAATAACACTTGTTTCATAGTTGTCGTCACAAGGAAAAACAATTCTGCCGATGCAGTAAAAGGTGCATGGTTTCATTCATGGCTATATTGTCAGTAAAGTTTCCCCCTTCACTGAGCTGCATTCACACAAACTGTTGACTTCATTGGAAGTTGTGCATCACATACTTCTGAGGGCAGGATTTGGCTTTAACAGCCTCATCTAAAGCCTGTTGAAGTCAATAGAAAGGCTCCCATGGATCAGGCACTAAATCAGTAAAACTTGCATTACATTTACTTCAGCAGCTTGATCACGTTAGAACAAGCAACATCAGTCAACATTATCCTGACACAGACAGTCAAAATGCTGCAAGCCATCTTTTGGAAGCAACTAATCCTGGTTGACCCACTGCTTAATACCCAAATTATTATGGGAATTGATGGCGTCAGTTACTGCTAATCTGCATTTTGATTGTCTTGATGATGCAACTGTGTTGTATATAATGTGTAGTATATGTAAAGGTTACGCTTATTGCAACTGCCATGCCAAATATTTAGTGTACTCTATATTGCAGCAAGGCACTGAGTGACTAAAACAAACAAGCACCCTTAATTATTTCTGCTTCAATGTAAGTTGAATGGATATATTATGAAACTGTTCAAAATTCACACTATAAAGACAGGACTTGGAAGTCACATGTAGTTTGTGATGTGAGAATATTTTGTATATTTGTAATGGTGCATGTACTTAACTCTGACGCTCAAATCCTTTTATAAATGTTTGATGTCCGGTAAAAATTAAACAGACACAGCAAAGGCTCAAGCGTGTCTCTTGCATGCAGATATCTTTATTTGTGAATGGCTCATCTACTCAGATCGAATGCTGAACTCCTGTTCTCAGAGACCACTACTTCTGCCTGAACATTTTTTGACTTCTGTTGATCCAGGCACTTATATGGCCCTCATCACCATAATATCTGAGCATCTCACATTCATTAAATGAATTTTACCCTTAAAACCCCTACTGAGTTCATAGAATATCAGGGTCGGAAGGGATCTCAGGAGGTCGTCTAGTCCAACCCCGCTGCTCAAAGCAGGATTAGGGAAGTATTGTCCCCATTTTACAGATGGAGAAACTGACACGTAGCGTATATTAAGCAACTTGCCCAAGATCACCCAGGAAGCCTGTGGCTGTGGCAGGAATTGCCAGGTCTCCTTGGTCCCAGTCCAGTATCATATCCACAAGATAGTCCTTCATTGCTTGCTTGTGCTTTAATTGCATTTTAACAGCATAGATGCTTAGAAAATTATACCATATAAGTCTCATTTTTCTATGTGACTGAGACACTCTTGAAAATTGGATTTAGTCTCCTTGGTAGCACAGCTGGTTTTGAAAGTTTTATCCATAGTGGCTAAGCAATTCTTGTGTTCTGATAAAATGTAAGTGTCAAGTTACTAGATGGAGAAGTTATTTACCTAGCTCAAAACACAGGTAAATAAAGAGAGGTAAGGAAACTAGCAACTTTTTTGCCCTGGGACACAGGAGAGTCTTGTAGCTAATCATATAACAGATTGATAGCCTTCAAAAAAAAAATGTGATCCTGTATATTGCTTTGCACCCTGTCTAAACACTAAAGCTGGTCTAGGAAATGGAGTTTCCATTTTGCGGGAAATTCCAATGTTTCAAAAATTCATCCTGAATTGGACTGAAAAGTTGAAATTCCAAAAACATTCAGTTCAAACACCATTATTGTTTTGATAATGCCCAAAACAATATAGTAAGTCAGAATGAAACAAAATAGTTGAAGCAAAATGTTTTCACAGTATCAAAAACCGAGGAAGTTAAGATGAATCCAAAGTTCTCCCCTAAAAAAAAAAAAATCCTCAAAATTGACCTAAAAAGTTTCAGTTTCAACAAAATTGCATTTTCTGTTCCACTGAAAACTTTGACCAGCTCTGGGAGGTCACATAACTGGGCAAAGTGGGAATAAATGCGGCTGTTCTGGTTTGGTGGTGTGTTGCACCCAATTTAAATGTGTACTAAGCAGCAAAGAATCAAGATGAGAGCATCACATGCCATCATTTGGTGAATGGGGGGCCAGACTTTTGGCTGGTCATCTGAACAAGCTGGTCTCGGCTAATCAGCATTGCTCCCGTTGACTTCAATGGAGCAAAGGACCGAGGCCTAGAAGGATAAATAAGCACCTAATGTTTAACATCGGATCCTAGAGTTAATTATTTATTAGCCACTTAGTTTTGCATGCTTCAGAAAATGATGAGCCTTAAAACCATTTTGTTCATTTCCTCTTTTCAGGGAATATTTGCTTCCTCTGTGTGTGAATTTAAGGACTTGTGTCAGGAGCCCAATTGAAGCTCTATTGGTGCAGAATATTGGTGTCTCCTAAGCAATGGCAGCACAAGCTTCCCTCACCTTTCCTTTCCTTATGAACTTCAGTCTTTCCCTGAAGGGTAGTTCTGTCACCATGACCCATTCAGTCCTTCGCATCTCTATTGAGATGGCTTCAAATTAGTGGCAATTTCTCTGATGTCGGTACTTATTCATTAGAAATACTGACAAACTCCCTTATCATAAGGGATCAAACAGCCATCACTTTCCTTCACTACTGAGGAGCATTTGCACTGCTATCACAAGAGTTAGTATATCCTATTTCCCTCCCCTTCCCAATCCTTGATATTTCTTGCTTTAAATTAATTTTAGACCATGTCTTGAATCAGTTTGTCTGGGGGAGAAGGTGCACAGGGAAACAAAGTCAATCGTAATCTTCCCTACACACACACACACACGGAAAGCTGTATATAGTGTTGGTGAAATATGAAGAACAAGGATGTATAGTGGCCTTATGTACAATCACTGCAAACTTGACTCAGGATCCTATTTTGAAACCCCTGATTTAATATCTCCCATTTATATATTTCCGCAGAAGTGGGGATGCTGGTTTGGGCCCAAATTCAAAAACCAAATACACACTGTGGAAGTCCGGTTCCAAATTTTACACCTGGCCCATACTCCTAAAATGGGCTGAACCAAAACTCCAAGTCTAGAATGCCAGTACCTTGACTGTTGGGAAAGTCCAGGGAGGGATCTGAACCGTGTGTCTCAGGTCTTTGTCTAGTTTTCTCAAGCACTGGGCTTTTCCTAGCAATGTAAGTATGTCACAATTCAAATATTTTATGCAGTGATCTATCATGGATGTAGCTATCCATCTTAGGTCTTTTGTCCCTCTAGTATTAAATCATGTATGTGTTATATTGTAATTTATATATAGGGCTGACTGAATTTTCATGACTTGCATAGCTGTCTGTTTTACTTAAAAGAACCAGATGAACAAGATATTGCTTTTCAATGAACAGGCTTAAAATGAAATGCATTGTTCCCCCACCCCCTACCTTGTGTGTAAAACCCTGTTTTCACCCGATTATGAAAATACTAGCAGCTGCTCTGCTGTGATTATCTATCCATTACTTCACTGGTAAGACTGGCAGCCACGAGAGATTGATGCACAGCACTTCACACCAGAGTAACCGGTTCTTTCCCCTTAAAACTCCAAACCTGCAACGGACCAAGTCTGCACATCTCATACCAGTGGACTCTGGGCTCTCTCACCCCATATATACAATTCTTCATTAAATTCATTTTGTTTAAAAAACAAAAACAAAAAAAACAAAAAAAAAAAACAGCTTTGAATTTTTTCCCCTCACTCCCCCCCCCCCCCGCTTACTTTGTTTGTTTTTTTGGCAGTTACTCTTCGCCATTGAGGTATGACGTGAAGCATTATAGAAACACTAAGGCAGACATGATCCCAGTAGCAAAATGCTTACATTCCTGTAGCTCTGTTAGTCCCAGGACCCTGGAAAGGGAGGATGCTTTGAAGTAGACCCACTGTTTAAATTTATTTGCAAAACAGTAATTGGCAATGATTGGTACCTCTTGAGATATTAGACCCGTTTTAAGATGCGGCTGCTTTATGGATGCCTGGTCTCTTGGGCCTAACAGGTTGGAATTGCACAGCTCATCATTCTGAGCCACTGAGGACACGTTTACACAGCATTTTGGAGGTAGGGTGACCAGCCATCCCAATATTAGGGGTTTTGTCTTACATATGCAACAATCCCGGCCCCTCCCCCCACCCCCACACATAATAAACGTTTGGTCACCCTGTTTGGAGCAAGGCTCCCAGCCTGAGTCGACAGACTGGGGATAGCAGGACTGCACCAGTGCCCTAAAAACAGATGTGCACGCAGCACTGTGAAGTTGCAGCTCAGGCTCTGAAGCCTGTCCTCTCCTCAAACTTCAAATCTTCGATCATACAGCTATTTGTAGAGTGGTAGCGTGCACCCCACTAATCCAATTCGGTTGACCCAGGCTCATTCCAAAATTTTACATAAACATACCTCCCCTGCACCAGCCTCTATCTGTTGAGGCAGAAACAGAAATAGTCACTCATTCTCTCCCTCTGTGTCCCTAGGATAAGATGCTTCCTCCTTTCAGCTGCTGTGTTGACCTTAGTTTTTGTTTACCTTGTCACATCTTTTCCTGCTGATCCCCTCAATTCCTCTAGTGGCCACAACCCTTTCCAGTCACTGCCTATCCAGATTGTAAATCCCTTCTTCCCACTGGGGCAGCGCTTAATTTGTAATCAAAGAGGTGCTTGGGCTCAAGCAATTTTTTTTACAGCATAACTGATGCAGCAAGCCTAGAGGTGCTGGGACTATGAACTGCACCTGTACTCTTAGGTTCTCAAAAGGAGGACAAAAGTCCAACCCCGCGTTACACAAGACTGTTTATAAAAGGCAGCAGACATTGAAGACAAGTAGGTGGTACCAACCGGTGAAATGAACTAAAGCCAGAGGACTTCCAGGCTCCTGCTACAGTCACAGGTGGATTTAACAATAAGACGGAAGATTCTAGAAATGGGAGGAAGTGCTTGTAGTGGAGAGTACTGAAATGTGCTTTCATTGGATGATAATAGTGGGATGAGGCTGCCACCCTTTATGGGCATTGTTTATCTGGCTGTCATTCAGTGAGAGACAGGGATGTGTAGAATGGAGAAAACAAGGTTTACCATCATGGTTTCCTCTCCCCACTGTTTTCTGAGACCCCACATCCACTGTGACCCCCTTGGGCCTTCGCTGTCCTACTCCTGAAAAATATCCTGACCAGACTGGGTAAAAGAGGTTTCCGAGACTGGGGCCATCTAAATTAACTTACTCTCTCAGCCCCCATAAGGACCTTTAACACTCTCTTTAATTCCACCTAAACGATTGGCAAAGAAGAGTTTCTCCTATTAAACACAGAAGGTCTCAATACAGCAAACATAAGAGAAAGAGCAGTTTGTTTTATACTGTGAAGGCCTTACTTACTACTTTATATTTCAAATGCTTTAACTGTTTTTCTGTGTCTTTAATAAAAAGGTTAATAGGTGGTTGTTACACTGGGAGTCGCCAGCAATCACTTGACAGAAAACCCTGCCTTACTCCTGTCTGTTAAATGTTGTAACAATGAGTAAAGATTTTATTAACATCTTATCCCATCTGCGCTCTGACACCCCCCTATATCAACACAACAAATCACAATCTGACCCTAAAGGATTTAGTGGGGATTAAAAAAAAAAATCTTAAGAATCTTAAATCTGAGCCCTTTTTATGAATAAAATTGATGGTCAATCTGGTCTGGCAAGAAGCAGTGCACACTGTGGTTATTCATCTGGATAAAACTCAGAGTTTAAGGCTAAAAGGAATCACACCAAGGTCAGTGAGTCTGACCTCCTTTACATCACAGGCCAGAGGAGAAATAGGGGTGCCGTTTGGATGGCTTACATGATTTTGGAGCTGTTCCCATGAGACTTCAGCCAGAAATGGTGGCTATTTCACCAGATCAGCTCATCTGGCAAAAGATTAAGAAAGGAATCATCTATGATCAAGACATTTGTCTCCTTGGACCAGAAGCTTGCAAGAACAACCCATCATGGGAGTTTTAAATATGTAGGATTTAAATTGGTTTTTGCTCTCCCAGGGAAATAAGGTCAAAGCAATGAGTTGGGATCCAGCAATCTGAATTCAAATAACCCCTTCCTGAAATTTGGAAGGGTTCAGATTAAATATTTGTGAAAGAGAAATATTACAGTATTCCAGCATTTGAGCATCCAGCATTTGAGGCTACGTCTACACTATGACCTACAGGAATGATTTCCCTGCTTGTGTACATCATATACTCATGGCTAGCTGTCATTGAGCAAGCAGGAGTATCAATAGCAATGTAGCCAAGGTAGCACAGGTAGTAGCAGCCGAGCCTTGAAACCCACTGGTTTGGGGCTGATGGGTCACGTACAGCGTAGACATAGCCTAAGTCAGGATTTCATTTTTGTAGCTGAAAGGCAGGACATACTTCGCCATGAAGCTACTTGCAATCAGCATGAGTACATTTGGCATATATTTTATAAGATAAGAAAAATATCACTGGTAACTTGTGTTATATTGCATGCTTCCCTAGGATATATAGATTACAGAGGAGGCAGGGATGGGGGTGGGGCAGGGAAATAGCACTTCCACTGAAATCACTTACTGGACACATTTACATTAGCCCATCGTAGAATATCAGAACCTAGAGTGGAGCAAAAGCCAACATAGAAGCCAGAGAAAAGGGACTGGGGTAAGAGAAAGAAAGTCTTACCATGTTTTTAGAACCAAGATATAAATGGCTTGACTATACCACAACAGCTGCATCTCTGTAACATGAGCAGCCCTGGGCATAAAGGGGGCAAACATCTCTCGTCAGCTCAGTGACAGAATGACTCTTTCATTACCAAGAGAAGCCTGCTATAGAGTTTCAAGCTGGTTATTAGATAGTAAAATTAATGGAATAGGGAGCAAACAGGTCAAGCAATCTGATTGGTTAACATGGGGGTAATTCCCTATAATATCCTTTATACGCCAACCAAAATGATATCACTGAAAAAGAAAAATTCAGACGATATTTGATTTTATTTTTTGCTATGTACGAGCACTGAAGATCTCAAATGTAGAACATTACTTAGGGATCAATGAACAGCGCTGGGTCTGTCCTGCCAGTCAGTAACCCTCAGAATGTGCCTTGCATCATGCTGCCAAGTTTGAGCATTTTACTCCTTGTCGATTTTGTATGCTAAAGCCTAGGCAGTTACACAGCAGTGCCAAACCATCATCAATGGCAAAACCAGCACAGTCTCCAGTGGGACCCAGATTTGACTCTGATTGTGTGAGCGAGCTGAGGAAAATAGAAATCCCCAGACAAGGAAATCAGCATTACTTACCCAAAGTGGTCTCTTCCGGCACCTCCCATCCTTCCTCCTGCTTTGAGTTTCTCATAACTTGAGTCTAAATGGTTTTATTTTTTCTTTAATCTTCTAGAAGATTTATTCAAATAAGCTTTCCACAATTCTGGCACAGCTGGCAGGGTGCCATCTCTGCTAGGAAAGCCCATACTGTGAACCAGGGCTCTGCATCTTTCTGATCCAGCTAAAACAGTGGTTCCCAAACTGGGGTTCATGAGTCCCTGGGGGTTTGTGAAGTGTTACAGGGGTTCTCAGGAAAAAATTCCCTAATGGTGGACAGAGCTGTCCCTAGGGATCCCGGGCAGCATGGGGCCAGCAACCCAGAGCCCCTGGACTTCCAAGAGCTAAGCAGATCAAAGCAAAACATCTCAATCACACTGAGGAGTTTTAAACCTCAAAACTCCTTTTAAGAAATGGAAAGGGAGGTGGATTTTTTTTTGCTGTTTCTAAAATTAAGTTAACAGTTAGTATTGTTTTTAAAATTATTATGAAGAACAAGTTTAAGCTTTGTTGTACTGGACTGCTCAAGACCTGAATGCTTGTGTAGGAGGAACTCTTGAGCTGGTTTCTTAAATATCTTCATGCTGTTTCACATCTGATGTTCCTTGATGAAACATAGGTACCTTGTCTCATAATAGGCTTATTCAAAAGTGATACAAGCTACAAATGTGACATCTTGGAAGAATGTTGCCTTTTTCATAATGTAATAACAATACTGTAATAATAAATAATAATAGTGTGTAAAGCATATCATAAAAACAAATTTTATATTTCCAAGATCACTGCTTTAATAATTTATACTTGGGAAAAGGAGAAAATCCCTAGAAATATTAATTTTTAGGAGGGGGTTTGCAAGACTTGAAGTTTTAGTGAAAGTTGTTAAAGTTTGGAAACCACTGAGCTAAAAATGTATATTTGTATTGATTGTTATTGTTATTTGGATTATGCACAACAGAGAAAGAGTCTCAGATGGAATTGTGATCTCCAAAAGGCTGTGACATGATTAGGGCTGGTTGAAAATTTTCCATCAAAACTGTTTTTAGATGGATAATTTGACTAAATGACATTTTTCACTAGGTTGCAGTGTTGTAGTGGCTGTATTGGTCCCTGAGTACAAGACAAGGTAGGTGAGGGAATATCTTTCTTCAATTAACTGCTGTTGGTGGAAGGGACAAGGGTGACAGGGTGTTTTGCTGTTCTATAATTTTTCTGTGAGAGTTCATTCGAGAGCGTAGTGATTCTCCCATTTTACCCACGTTGTTGGTGGGACTTTTGATGCACAGGATGAGGTACACCACATGTTGTGGCAGGCCTGTGCAGGATTCAGGGACCTCAAAAGGTGTGTTGGGGCGAGGAGGCGGGGTTGCAGATCATCACAGCAGTGGAGATATGTCTGCAGGTTTTTCTCCTGTTTTTCTGGCAGGGTTTGGTGCCAACTAGAGTTGGTGTCTCCTGGGCTATGGGGAGCTTGCTTCTGATGATGAGGTTGGGGGCATTGTTTGAAGGCCAGAAGAGGGGATTCAGGAAAGATTTACATGTTCAGGTGTGTATCACGGATTCTCTTCCAGAATACACCCCTAAACACATTTAAACCCACCTTCAGTAAACAAGGACACTCCACCAGAGAAGTAGATTGCCTTATGGCCACCTACATAGCTGGAGAAAACCTGCTTTGATGCAGAATCACCCCCATGCATACACTGACTGCACAACCCTCATTGTCACCAACCACCCTACACTGGGACCCCTACAGGGTATCAAACAATTGCAACCTATACTATCAGAAGGGTAGCCGTGTTTGTTGCTTTTTACAGATCCAGACTAAGAATCCTGTGGCAGCTTATAGACTAACAGACGTATTGGAGCATAAGCTTTCGTGGGTCAATACCCACTTCGTCAGGTGCATGTAGTGGAAATTTCCAGAGGCAGGTATAAATATGCAGGCAAGAATCAGTCTAACCTCGTTATCTGTAGACTGATTCTTGCCTGCATTTTTATACCTACCTCTGGAAATTTCCACTACATGCATCTGACGAAGTGGGTATTCACCCACGAAAGCTCATGCTCCAATACGTCTGTTAGTCTATAAGGTGCCACAGGACTCTTGGTCAACCTATACTATACACCCTGAAAGAAATACCCACCCTGGACACTGGCTTCCTTTCCAAATGCTAGTTCTTTGAATTCTTGCTAAATTTAAAAAAAAAATCCAAAAGGAAAAAACAATATTTTCCAACCAGCTCAAGACACAACCCTATGTACTGCTGTTCAATCAGCTGAGGTGGGTCATTTTACCAACAACGGTAGGTGGGCTGCAGAGAGAGATCCCACCTAACAGAGCAGCAGCTTCTTCTCCTACACTTTGAGCTCAGTAATGTATTATATTTCTGCTCTAGCCTGATGCCAGCTTGTGATCTTGATTAGATTGAAGGCAGCTTTGATTACCTGCCTTTTAGCTTTTCATTTAATTAATTCAGGCCAAACCCCTCACAAGGTGTTAACACCTTGAAATCAATGGGAGTGAGTCAGTTGCCTAAATACCTTTGAGAATCTCAGCCCAGTTCCCAGTCAATAGTTTTAGGAAAGCCAAGTCTTCAGTTCATCCACACTAAAGTGCAACTGCACAGGGAGCATCAGTCGCTCACTGCTCCTTCACACTGACCCTGTGCCTTAATTCAGAGCCACTCGGCCTTGGCCCAAGTTTGGTTCCCGTTTGGCACAGCTATGCAAAACCTATAGCCTGTGTTATACAGGAGTTCAGACCAGATAAGCACATTGGTCTCTTCGGGCATCATGCTCTATGAATCTATGAACTGCACGGGAACCCTGCTGTGCGCCCTCCCCCCACCCCCCCATGACAGAAACATTCCCATTAAATACATCCCATCTCTGTGGATGTGGTTCCCCTTTTGGTCAATGTGGGGGAGCAGGGCAGAAGGCTCTCCATACACATCCCCCCTTGCCACCAGCCAGGATTACAGGGAATCTGCTGACACTACGACCAGCCAGTCCAGAAACCATCAGAAACCACCAATACTGGTAAGTGTTTTTTTCTTTCTTTCCCCCTCCCTCAGCATCAAGGCAATTTAAAGGGCTAGTGTCACCCAGTCAGCTACCCTGTCCTACTGCCACCTCATCCACTCAGCTCCCGATCCTCCCTCCTCACGACAGCAGCCTTTCCAAGAAGGTGAAGTTCCCTGGGCTAATGACAAGAGGGTAAGTGGAGAAGGGAAGAAATGCCACCCCCACCACTCAGACCCCAATTCACTCGGCCTTCACCACCCTTCATCAGTCAGAGTTTCTATCCCACAGGAAAGTCCACGGTTTCTACGTTTGTTTTCGTTCTGCATTGGAACCAGGAGTGAAAAAAATCATGGAATCCCCTGCAGAACAGAAGAGTTCCTTTCAATAACCTCAAAACGCTTCTTTTCCACTTTAACATTTCAACTTTTATTTTATAAATAAGTTGAAATGAAAACATGACTCCTCCCCCAACCCAAAATGAAATCTTGACACATTCAACACATGCTCATGGAAGGTTTTAATTTTGTGGAATCAACATTTTCCAACAGATAATTTTTTTTAACCCGATCTACAAAGCATTTTTACCATTGAAAAAAGGACTTTTTTTAAAAAAAAAAAGAAAGTTTTTATTATTTATTTTTCTATTAAACTTAAAATTGAAAAAAAAAAGTTCTTTTCCGTTCCCATTTTCCTTTTTGTTCCAGTGACAAATTGGAAAAAAAGAGAACGGGCGTGGAAGAAGGGAAAAAATGAAAGTTTTGAAACGGGAAGTTTTCCACATCCAATCGTTCCTTTTCAAACCATGTGGCATGAAAGGGACAGAGAAATTTTCAAAATGTTTAACAACTTAAAAAAATAGAAAACCTATTTTGCTACTAAGCTCTAAAAGAATTCAGACAAGAACCAGGATAGTTAAACACATACTAGAAAATAAACGGATAAATTCTCTCTCTCTCTCTCTCTCTCTTTTTAAATTAACCTCCTTTTTATTCTCACCCCAGGAAGAGTAGGAAAAGCTTATATGTTATGCCTTCCATTAGTTATCTTATAATACCACTGCCATGTTCAAATCCTAACCCCATTCTGCCATTTTGAATTGAACTTCACCAAAACTCAAAAACCATCTGCATGGCGGAAGAAAGCATTTTTCCTCTCTGACGCAGCCGGTATTACAGAAGCCTCTTTTATTTGTCCTCTAGATTTATTGATGGACTCGCTCCATCTGTCCCTGGTTTAGTATTAAGTGGAAGACATCTCCTATTAGAATTCTCTAGCCAGCTTGTCACTGGCTACATAGGTAAAAATCAGCTGCCCTGAAATAGTTCATTGTCTAAATACTTTATTGTTGCTTTATTGCCATCTGCTGGTCAAGTTGGGGTAGGATCCAGCTTTACAAACTTCCCCACGTGGGTTCTGTGGGCTAAGCTAGATACTGAATTAAGGAAGCAACAGACAGACAAAGGTTGTTGAGCTCAGCCCATCCCTGGCTTGTCCCACTAACTGCCTATAGTAAATACAATGATAAGAAGCAGCACTCCATCCCCATTGTGCTGCTGTTGAACAGAATAAAAATACTAGCCTCTAAAACTACACACAAACGAGGAGTCCGGTTTAAAAGAAAGGGAGGATAAACATACGACTGACAGCCGTCATGCTAAATACCCCATCACATCACATTTGAGCACTCTGATCCACACAACTGGACCAACGCACCTGTTCAGGCTGCCATTGATTTCCTTGCCTGGGTCAGCTACACTAGCTGAGCCTCGAGTGGAGAGAGACAAGACTAGTTTCAAGGGGAAGGAAGTGAATGCCCGTCTACAGGGCCATCTCCAGCAAAAGATCCATCAGCTCTCTGCTTCTGATGGTACAGTGGCATCCTTCAATGTGCGTGGCATATGATTGCAAGTACCCACCAGTAGATAGCTCAAAGAGCAGGTCTCTGATATTACCAGGATCTGCTGATTGTTACCTTTCAGGAGGTAATGGAGTCTAGTCTATTCTGATTGTAAGCTGTTCACGGCAAGGACTGTCTCTGCTTATGTGTTTGTACAGCTCCAACAGAGCTCCAGTCTTAATACAAACAGGAACTATTCCTTTTAGTGCTCTCTTGATTGAACACAGCAATTAACTGGCCCTTTGAAATTCCTGCAGGAAGACAGCATTGTATTCAGAATGCCTGCACCAGAGGTGGCCAGGTCAAGTGCTCCTGGAGACTATGAACCTGGTTTGACCCTAGCAACATCCCAAGACCAGGGAGCCCTTTACCCTGTGGCATCTACTACTGAGTTTCAGCTGGCATGACCAGCGCACCCACTCAGTGGGGTCATGTTCTGTATCTAAAACAGTGGTCCCCAACCTTTTTGTGGCCAGTAACACATTCATGTTTTCAGAAGAGTGTGGCTGGTACCAGCAATTTGTTAAGGCTTATTTTGTATTTGTACATTAAATAATACAAAAAAACCCATTGTATTTAATATTACATAATATATGAATCCAGAGAGAAGCCGAAGAGAAGCCGTAAGGACAGACAACACTGGTGCCCGCAGCCCTGGAGTACTCTGTCCCCAGCAGGCATGGGGTCCCAGCTTCTCTCCCCTGCTCAGCACTAGGCGGGCCCTGCACATGCCGGGGACCAAGAACACTGGCGCCTGCAGCCCCAGAGTTTTCTGTCCTTGGCAGGTGCGAGGCTGCAGCTTCTCTCTGGCTTAAGCCTCAGCCCCGCCTCTGCCAGGGACCAAGAACATCGGTGCCTACAGCCTGCAGCCCACGAGTTCTCTGTCCCTGGCTGGCGCGGGGGCCACAGCTTCTCTCCCTGATGGGCACTAGGCAGGCCCAGCACCTGCCAGGAACAGAGCACACCGTGCCTGCAGCTTCAGTTCTCTGTCCCTGGCAGGCGCAGGGCCGTGGCTTTTCTCCCCTGCTAGGCACTAGGCGGGCACACATAAATGCCCCGGCAGCACGTTGAGGACCACTGATCTAAAAGGTGTCAAGTAATATATTGTTGGGAAACTAATGACACACTGATGATGAATAGCATTAATACATACATTTCACAGTGAAATATGTGGAGTTATGGATGCTCTCTGAGACTGTGTTTGAAAGTCTGTATTTGAACGAAGTAGAAAACAGGTCTGCCCAGGTCTTGAACACAAAGGGAGCCTGGTCATCAGGCAGAGACAAGGAAGACATGTTTACATGCAAGGTAAACACAGCCATCATGAGATCACGTGGGGAAAGGTCACTACTTAACCATCTGCAGGTGTGATGGAGATGTCACCCCCCAGGAAACCTCTCTGCCTCTTGAAGCAATGTCAGTGAGCTTGGAATGATGCTTTGCAAAGATTTACTGGACTACTAGAAGGAAGAGCAGAGAACCCCTAAGTTATCCATCACTTGAGGGACGAAAGAGGCCAGAGGTCTTGAGATTCCAGAAAGATGAGTCCTTCAACCAAAGGGGTTGAAGGCTCTGGAGGTTGATTATAGGTGAGAAATCTGCTTAGGCAAATTGTAACTGACTGAAATTAAATTTTAGTCTTAGAAGCATATTCCTACTTTTGTTGTTTGTAATTCTTTCTAAATTCTATTCCTTCCCTTTGATATCACTTAAAGTAGGACTTTTGTTTAATGAACTTGTTTTACTTTTTACTGTGAACAATCCAGTGCTTTGATTAAAATGTTTAATGTTAAAGTGTTCCTTAACTCCAGTACAGTGGTAAAACTCCTGATGTAGTTCCTTTCAAAGGAATGGCAAACATCTCTTCTCTAAGGTGACAACCCCTCACTGGTCTGAATTGCACCCTCAAAACATGACACCTCGTCAAGCTGCTTCATTTATGATTTTTCCTTAGTCCTTTTGCCAAGTCTTGTTTTGTAAACTCTTCATGGGGGATGTAAGCAACTTATTACTTGATACACTTAAGGCCTGGTTTTCAACAGATACTGAATATCTGCAGTTCCCATAATGTGGATGCTCAGCACTTCTAGAAATCAGGACTCAACAACAATTGAACTTATACTGCAGTGAATGCAATGGACCAGGTGAAATGCAACTGTAATATTTGGACATCAGGAGAAGCCAACCAAGTATTCTGCTTCTTAATCAATGTAGATTGTTCAAAAGTAAGACTTAGCACTTAGAACGTGTTTTATGGCCCGGGTTAATTCTTGGTTTCCATGTGTCATGGACTCACAGATCGTGCCCACTCATGGCCCCGTGCGGTCTGTGGGGGGTGCCCCTTCCAGTGCGACAGCCCTTCTCGGGAGTCCACTCTCTCTCAGGGTCAGGCCCCTCCACCTCCCGGAGCCACACATCTCTGAGCCTTAGCACACCTGTTTCTCACCATGGGCCCCCTCAGGGAGTCCACTTGCTCTGGACCCCCGGGCCTCCACCCCTGAAGGGGTTGATGTAACCCTGTTCTCTAGACCAGAGTGATTCTCAGCCAGCGTAAAACCGGAGGGTTTATTGAGAGTTGAACACAGAACAGGAACCTCTCAGGGCCTTAGGCTTGGCCTCCCTCAGCACAGCACATCCAAGTCTCCCTGCATCCCCAGTGGGCTCTGCCTGCTCCCCCTCTCCATCCCAGAAACCCCTTGCTTCCAAGCTGGGCCTCCCATATCCCTGGCCCCAAACCCCACTTCTGTCCATTGTCTTCTCTTAGGTAAACAGGGTCATAAACAGGATAGCCTGGGTGTCCTCTCCTCTCAGCCCTCTTCTGGCTAGAACTGGCTGGTCAGGTCACCAGGGTCCTCTCTTCGCAGCCCATTGTCCTCACTGGCCAGAACCAGCTGTGACTCCTGAGCTGGGCCTCCCAGGTCACCAGTCGCTGGGGTCTCCATCTTCCCAGCCATCGGCTGGGGTTCCAAGGTCCCTCTCTGGTCCTCTGTAACAACAAACTCCCTCTCCCCTCACCTCATTAAACCAGTAACACCTGGGGACACTGAGTCCCATTCCCTCTACATGCAATCCACTGGAAAACACAGAAAAACCAAGGAAAAAACCCCACTTCGTCACACCATAGAAATCTGGGTTGTGAGCCACTAGCAGTACAAAGTCTGCTCGGTAAAGTCACATGGCAAAGGAGTACTGTGGTACAAGGTGACACGGAGGGACCCAGAGCCAGCCAGCACATCCCACAATGTGGGACCCAGGCTTGTAGACTTGGTGTTTCCAGGTCTGTGCTTGAGTGTTTACACTGCACTCTAAACTTGGGTTTACAATTGCTGGACCAAGGTCTCACAGCCACGCTAACATGTCCATATTGTGCCATGCAGACCCTCTGACTCAGATCTGCCACTTGAGCTGCAGCCACACTGCAAAATGGCAGGGCTTGGACCAGAGTCACAGCAAGACTCAGACTCTGACCTCCCCTCGCCTCCTCCCAGCAGGGTTCTAGGACCCAAGTGCATGGACAGGAGGGCGGCTTAGGCTTATACCTAAAGTCAGAGCCTGGCTTTAGTGAAGAATGTAGACATACCCATGAGACTAGTTGTGGAGGAGCAGGGCTAGGGGTGCCCAAAGAGACACACTTAAACAGTACATCTCCCAGGGGTAATATTCCATAAGTGGGACACACCAGAACAAACAGCTGCCCTTCCCTGGTGGAACCTCCCAGAGATGACAATGGTGTCATCATCATCTGGCCTCTCTGGGGGCAACCCCTATGCCCCACAGGGCATCCTCAGCTGGCTTTGGGTTCTGGATCAAAAGTAGGCAACGCCTAATCTGTGTAATTGTGCCATTGCATCCCTGCTCCCTGCCTGCTTGAGTTTTGTCTCAGATCACAGAGTAAGGAATCATGCTTTATTGTGAGTATTTGCTTAGCACCTAGCTCAACTGCCCTGGTTGAAGCCTATGGGTGCTACTGCCATAAAAATAAATTGCATTTGGAATCTATTGCCAGCTACCTCTGATAGGGAGTTACCTTGTGAAGACAGACCTGGGCTTGCTCAATAAATGATACCCGTTAGCCCTTCTCCAGTGCTTTTCATCAGTTGGTCTCCGAGCACTTTACAAAAGGAGGTCAGTCGCAACATTAGAGCTGGGTGGGAAACTTTTTCCTGTCCCTAAGAAAATTTAAGATTGCAAAAACATCTGTTCCACATCTGGACATAGCCAAGACCTTTCAAAATTTTTCATGAAAAGAAGAGAGAGAGACCGTCCCCCTAGAATAGCCAGTAATCTGCAGCAAAGCACTCACTTGGCAGGTTCAAATCCATGCTCTGTCCAGTTCCCAACTATGGGAGTGAAGCACCTAAGTACCTTTGAACCTTCAGCCCAAGTGACTTGCCTAAGATCCCACAGGACTTCTGTAGTGGAGCAACAAACTGGACATGACTCAAGTCCCTGCTGCCTAAACCACTACATCATTCTTCCTCTCTAGTAGCTGCCGCAAAGGAAACTGAAAATACTGAAGGAATCAACTGGTCAGCAAGAGTGTGATTCTGCATCATCCTGAGTACTATCAACTCTCATTGTCTTAAGCAGGAACAGAGGATGCTCAGCAATTCAGAGGATTTGTCAACGAAGACCTGATCCAGTCTTCATTGAGGTCAATGGAAAGAGTCTACTGACTTCAGTGAGCTCTAGATCGGATGATTGAATAGGTGAAATTCCCTCGGCCTGTGTCTCATTAAAAAAAATTGTGAAAATTTTATTTAAAATAATTTTGATGTTAGGCTTGATTCACTACTGTCTAACACCAGGTAGCTCCATTGAAATCAGTGGAGAATTGGGATCATCAAGCCTATATATAATCTGTGAAAGAGGCCAAGTCTAAAGGCAGAGGGGTGAGAGAGAGCATCTATTTTTCTTTTGACAGCTTTAGGTGTTCTGTCAGAAGTTTTACTGTTCATCTTTAAATCCATACCAGACACTGGCTGATATGAAGATTGCTGCCCACTTGAGTAGTACAAGACAGGGCCTGCTAAAAGGAAACATTAATAAAAATACTAAATTACAGTAAGTGCTTTTTTGGGAAAAAAGTAATTATTGAAATTGCCTCTAACATCATGCATAAATGTATTCTTGGCTCATTAGCTCTTAGAGGGGTTATGTTTCAATATTTCAGACTGAATATTGATGAATGGATTGGATACACTGGAAATTAAACCTCTTAAGCTTTAAAAATAAAAATAAAAGACAAACAACATTAGGGTGGAGAGAAAGTCACAAAAGCAAGAAACTTCTTACATAAAGCAGCGATATCATCTGTAACTCAGCCGCTGGCTGTGACTATGGATAGAAAGAGGACCTGTGTTTAGCGCATCGCAACATAAACTTGTGGGGGCAAATCTTTTATAGCTCTTCCTCAGACAAAAACTCTTTATAGGAGTGTCCTAGAAAATGTGACAATTCAATTCCTGCTGTGGCATTTTCTTTTTAAACAATGCTTTAGTAAAGAGACAGTTCTCATGGCCTCATGTCTCCATTACAGGAACATCTTTTCTTTGGCCTTGACCACCATTCAGGGCGCAGTTGCAAAGGTCATTTTCCTAGCCTATCACTTTTTCCAGACCACTCTCTGTTGACTCCCTCGTCTCCACAGCATCACACACAAACTACTTGTCTTCCCATTAAAAGCCCTTCATGTCCTATCCCCACTATAGCAAACATCAGTCTCAACACTGCGTACAAAGAAATCCAGTTTCATTCTACCCAAACTGTTTTTTTCAATTTTTCAGAACTGCCAGTGAACCAAAAATAAAATCTGCTACTTGACCAGCTCCATTAAGAACTACAGGTTATGGAAATTAGATATCAGTGGGAATTGACCTGAAAATTGCTAAAGAAGCATCATGTGTTTAGCTAAGGACAGAATTCAGCCCTTTGAAATCAGATGCAATGAGTAGAAGTAGTATAATTTTACACTGGAGTTCTCCTTTACTAGGAAGTTCACTACAGCTAGGGGTAGCAGTTTAAATGACAAGAAAGGCAGAAAACCACATCTGTTCAGCAAGAGAATCTGACACACAACTAGCTAAATTGGCTGTGTGGCTAGCAGTTAATTTATAAAGGGATGCTTTTACATAGCTCCGTGTGTTTACTCAGCTATTAGACACTTGCAGAGATCTGGGAGTTTTGCTGGTACGAGCCAGCTTACTGGATGCTTAGAACATGATACTGGGAACCAGGGCTCCTGGGTACCATTCCTGGCCTGGTAATTGATTTCCTGTGTGATCTCAGGCCCAAAATGAGATGTGCCTGCTAATTTTCAGGGCAAAGCATGAAACACCTAAATCCTGAAGTTAAGAGGCACTTGACACCCACACCACCAAAATGAAGTCACTGGGAGGTGCACATACTCTGTGCATGTGAAACTTGTGTCTTGGATTGTCAACTGGAAGTTAAAGGGCACATTTGACAATTTTGGGCTCAACCTCCTTGTGCCTCAGTTTCCTCATCTTTAGAGGGATGGAACAATGCTCATAGGGGTGTGGGGAAATTTAAGTGTTACTAATATGTTCTCCAGTGTCCTAGATGTGCATAATGCTGGGAAAAGGAGCTATGGATGTCATTAATTGTCAGGAACACCATAAAACCACACATACAAGATTATGGCCCGTGGACTTTATTTCTGGCACACTCTGCATTCTCTGAGTTCTTTGATTATTTGCATTCTCAATTCTTCATTTGATTATATCTTATTTAACACCAAGCAGCATTCAAGAGACAGAGAACCCCTGTTTCGAACCCAAAGAACTTGCTTTGAGACTGCCATTTGCTTGACTTAGAGTAATCTTTATTACTAGAAAAGCTATATGAATCTAGTGCTTCCATGCCCAACCAGAAGAGAAGAAGTTCTTGAACTGCCTCCCATTAGACACATGACCACATAAGTCTTTTCTATCCTGAAAATCTGATTCCTAAATGACTTGCACTTACTGTGTAAAGTGGTGCTCTCTCTAATCATCTGGAGTTCATTTTCTGGATTTAGTTTATTGTAGAGATAGGTGCCAACTAATTCCCTAGATCCAACCACCTCCCATTTGTCAAAGTCAGGTTAAAAGTTTGAATCATGCCCATGGCCCAACTATGTAGAAATGGTCCAACTCAGAATCCAAGATCCAAAATATCCCCTTTCCCATCAACCTCCCAAACAAGAGTGTTGAGATTCTCAACACAATCCATGTTTACTATGTGTGCTTACTGGAGATGGGCCACAAATCAGAAGACAGATCTGAATTCTTCTCAGAATTTATTACTTTTCAGGAGCCAGACCCCAGTTTTACAATTCAGAGGTGCATAGAATCATAGGACTGGAAGGGACCTTGAGAGGTCATCTAGACCAGGCCCCTGCACTCATGGCATCTATCGATCGATCTTAAGGTTTATATGGCACCCATCATCACAATATTGAGCCTCTTTTTAGGCATGATCTGAACTTGGATACTCAACCCAACTGCCCTAGAATTTGGCCAAGTTCAGATGCAGATCCAGGTCCAGATAGTATTTGTATTGCAATAGCACCTATAGTCCTTAATAATGGATCAGGGCCTCACTGTGATAGGTGCTGTACAAAATGTCAGTCCTTGTCCCTACAGAGCTTACGGTTCAAATACAAAACTGCACAGCTCAGTTCATCTCTAACATGTACAGGAAAATGGAATATTTAACAAGAGGCAATTGAAACCTTGAAAGGGGAGGAGGGGACGGGAACAGAACATGCTCTCAGACACAGCACACTCAGAGAGAAATAATTTGCCATATTTGGAAATGAACATACCCCACCTACTGCTATATAGTTTGAGAGATTCAGCTTGGCAAATGCTATCGAGACCTGCACTTCCCCCAAAAAACAACCTGCAACTCTCTAGCAGAAAGGTGAGTGATTACC
This sequence comes from Gopherus flavomarginatus, assembly GCF_025201925.1. Lineage (NCBI taxonomy): Eukaryota > Metazoa > Chordata > Testudines > Testudinidae > Gopherus > Gopherus flavomarginatus. The sequence continues at coordinate 157,080,151 of NC_066618.1, read as the reverse complement.
AACATCTGGCACCGATTTTTATCACTTATTTTCATTTGGGTTTGCATAGGATTTTGCCATATACCTTTGTTTAAAAACCTCTCACTCCGTCCAGTGAATTTCAGAGCTATGTAGATCACCATTTGTTTTCAGTTACTCGTAAGTGACCTGGATAAAAGGGACTGCTCATAGACCCGCAGTAATTCATGACCCAAAGACTGATCTTGAAGCAAAAGAAATTGCATTGCTGTAACAAGGACCAGAATTCACGTCAAGCTGTCTTATCTGGATGATTATTAGACTTGCTCTCAGATAAGTTACCCAATATCTGCATGGTTAGGTCCTAAAAGAACTGGCTGTTTCTTCCAGCCCATGCAATGTTAATTGCTCTGGGATATTAAAACCATCATTGATAAATATTTTTAATGGGTGTAGTTGCATGTTGGACCTTAACTGACCTTTCCATTGAGTTTCAAAACCTTGTGTCTATAGAGTCTTTTCCTGGAAAGAAAGGAATGATGGAAGAGTTCTATTCATCTGCTAGTTTAGACTGAAGCAAATATATGAGTATGTAGTACCATATTTAAGGGGAAAACCACAAAGCGTTTACAAAAAAATGTATCTGGTAGATTTCGTTGCTGAATTTAGCCTCATAGAAAAAAAATAATCACATACATAGACTTGCTTAGGCTTGTGATTTCTTCTTTGAACTAAACAATTTCTTAATGGTCTGTTTATGAATGTGCTAAATCCTTCTGTTCTAATCCGATCCTTACTCTTCTAGCATCCCACTGACTCTCAGTCAGAGTTTTGCCGGAGTAAATGCTGCACAATTTGGCTCTACAGAAATACACAGGCAGCACCCTATTTTCCCCTCAATAATACCACTGTGCCTACCTTGGAGCTCTCAGGGTCCCAAAGCGGCTTACCATCATCCATTCTCACCACACCCCTGCAATACAGGCAAACAAACATGGAGAAACTAAGGCTCGGGGACATTAAATGATTTACCCAAGATCAGAGAAAGCTAATGAGAGCTGGGGATGAGAACCTAATTCCTCTGCTCTAACCAGAGGTCAGAAAGAATAGGAAATGGTGTAGAAGCATCTGCTCATCCCATCTTCTATGTTTCAAGCTAAACCAACATGATACATATACGTAGGGTGACCAGACAGCAAATGTGAAAAATCGGGACAGGGGGCGAGAGTGGGGGTTAATAGGTTCCTGTATAAGAAAGAGACCCAAAAATTGGGACTGTCCCTGTCAAATCAGGACATCTGGTCACCCTACATATACATGATACTCTATCTGCCCAGGTATTTAAAATGCACCTATCACCCTGGTATCTGCACTGTTGTCTCTTGTTGATCTTTCCGTTCTAGCCTGCCACTCTGATGAAGACTGGTAAGCAAAAAAAACCCCACCCAAACGTAGACATTTGAACCGAATCCATGGTTGTGGGTACATAACTAAGAGGGAGAAAGAGAGAGAAAGCATGTGTAATTGCACACTTTTTCCTTCCTTTTTCTCTTTTCTGTGGAGCATTCGGAGACAACACTCAGCAGTACATCCGAGTACCCTTAGCTGGGTCCACAGAACTGATTCAATGGGGAGCTTCATTTGATAGCCTTTTTTAAAAAACAAAAACAAAAACAAACAAAAAAGTTACCCACAGATTTCTGCGATGAATAAAACAGCCACACACTATTTCCGCAGGAAGAATCTGTAACGTACCGTGGAACAATTTGCCAGGGCTGCAAGCTACAAACTTTGTTCTATGAACCTAGCTGGAAAGCGGCTACTCGTTACTTTCCACTGAAAGTGAAGCCTTACAAAAAGACAACATCCTGTGATCATAAAACAGCCTTCCTATAAGCACAGAATGAGTTGGGACATTAGGGGCCTGATGCAAAGCCCAAAGTCAAAGGAAAGTCTCCCAGTGGATCAGGTCCTACATGCTCAGAAAACTCTATTTCCATACTGTGAACATGAACAGTTTCAAAACTTATTATGAGAAGCCCAATGGGTTGATTTTTAAGCAGATTTCCCCCCCCCCTCCCTTGATATGGATGGAGGGAGTTCTGCTTGATACCCAATGGCACAATATGGGTTGTGGCTATTAGTTATTTCTTACCCCCAAAGCACTTCTAAAACACGGTGGGTTCAGAAGTAAATGGGGTTAGGTGGAGAACAGCAAATGATCATTAAAAACTAATATGCACCTGATCCAAAGCCCATTGAAGTCAGTGGGACCAATGTATTCCTGGAGAGCCCTGTTCAATATTCTTAATTCTCCTTTAGTAGCGTACAAAGAAAGCTCTTATGGCAGCCTAGTTTGTTAGGAGTTAATTCCAAAATACTGACAAGTTAGAAAGCCCTGAACTTCCTACATAAATCTCAATGGGGAAAGCATCTAAATCCCCAAGGTTATTTTGAAAATAGCAACCATTGACTTTAACCTGTGCCTCAGTTTCCCCAGATGTAAAAAGGAAATATCACTCTGGCTACTTATATGATGGCACCTTTGCACCTGAACCAATGCTATTCAAGGACATGTCAGTCTACTGCACCGTGCAACTGCAGGTGTCTCTTTTGTACTTAAATGGCCCCCCACTGCTGTAGTTTCTGGGCAGGTCACAACACCACTGTGGGGCACGGCAAGCTGACTATCCCCATTTGACAGGGCCCAGAGATGGAAAATGATTTAATGCAAGGCCAACTCGGAAATCTGTGGCAGAGCCAGGGAATTGAACTTGGGTCTCAAGTGCTAGGGTGGTGCTGTAACCATTAAACCATCTTTCCTCCACCCAAAAGGAAGTATCTGGCCGCTCTTAGTCAGCTTCTGGGTAATCCTGAAGGGTTGTGATGCTTCATTATTAAGTCCTTTGAGATTTCTGGATGAAAAGCGCTATCTACTTATGATTATTTGTCACCTAAATGTTGGCAGCTTCCCTTGGTTGTTACCCCAGTAGTTAAACAGCTTGCCCAAACTGCATATGTCATGGAGTTGATGTGCTGGAGAATTTGGAATCAGAGTTATTCCCCCTCCTCTTCCAAAAAAGGTGGGGGAGCATTTGCGACAAGGGGGTTGGTCTGTCAATTACAAAGTTAGGAATTGTATGCAAAATTCAGGTCTAAATGCAGGCTAGGATTCTGAAACCTTTCAAAGTTTACAGGGTGTTGGGATTGAGCCCATATCTATAGGAAATACATTAGGTTGTTAAGAATTAGCATTAATCCAAGGACATTGTGGAATTGGAGAGGGATCAGGAAGAGCCGTGAGAATTAGGAAAGGATTGGAAAATATGCCTTATAGTAACAGACTCAAGGAGATAAAGATAGCTTAAGAGAAAGTTAATGGACGATTCTATGACAGGTTATAAGTACCTACATGGGCTCTTCAATCTAGCAGACAATGAGCATAAGAAGATCCAGTGGCTAGAAGTAGAAGCTGGACCAGTTCAAACTGGAAATCTTTTAAAATAGTGAGATTCAAAGGTTAATTATCAAGTTGCCAACCATTCTGGCGGTTTCGCCATCAACTGCCATTCTTTAAGTCAGGGATAGGCAACCTATGGCGCATATGCCGAAGGCGGCACACAAGCTGATTTTCAGTGGCACTCACACTGCCCAGGTCATGGCCACCGGTCCAGGAAGCTCTGCATTTTAATTTAATTTTAAATGAAGCTTCTTAAAACATTTTAAAAACCTTATTTACTTTACATACAATAGTTTAGTTATATATTATAGACTTATAGGAAAATACCTTCTAAAAACGTTAACATTTATTACTGGCACGCAAAACCTTAAATTAGAGTGAATAAATGAAGACTCGGCACAACACTTTTGAAAGGTTGCTGACACCTGCTTTAAGTCAAGACTGGATGGATATACTATAGTTCAAACAGGCATTATTTTAGGGATGTTCTGTAGCCTGTGTTCAGCAGGAGGTCAGATCAGATGATCACAGTGGTCCCTTCTGGTTTTATAATCCAAATCTCTTCCCCTTTCAGATCCTCCAGAATGGGAAGGACCCGGATGGTGACCTGCTGGATGGCTATGCTTTTTCTGGTGCTATCTAGCGATATCACCCTTTGTAGGAGGGGCTCCTCAAGGAAGAAAGCAAGCCAGAATAAAAGCCCTCCCCCAGTTAATAAACCCAGCCCACCAACGAAAAAAGAACCAGTGAAGATTCCAGGAACACTCTGTTACACTGGCCAATTGCTCAACATCAAACTAGAGCCTGAAGATGCCAAATATTACACCGACAACTTCAAAAAGTTCCCTGATTGCGTTTATTACCCTACGTGCTTCCGGTCACTAGAGCCAAACGCAACCAAGGACACGGTTAGCGAGTGCTTTAACGTTACGGTGAGTTTGACTGAAAACAAACTGGACTTATCTGAAGGAAAGAATGCCACCAGTGTGTACACCAGGGTCATGTGGCAAGTGATAAACCATTTGTGTGCAATGGAATTCTGCTGCCAACGATGCAGCCTCGCTCTGTCAATCCATGGTTCCTTTGGTTGGTTAGCAATGCTTTGCCTCGTGAGTTTTATTTCTCTTACCGTGCAATGAGCTTGCAGCAAAAGCCATTGATTTACTGGCAAAAGTGGAGTGCCTGTCAGTAACTATTTACCTTTTAGGATTTGTATATACTAAACTTCCATAATTCTTTTATTTGTTATTTTAACCAAAATCCTTTGTGCATATAAACTAAAGTGATTTATCTAGCAAACTAATGTGCTTTGTTTTAAACTGGATTAATGTGTGTCCAAATAAAGGAACATGCTAATCTTTTAACTCCTTTAACCTAGTCCAGAGAGGGATTCTGGATTCTATGATAATAGACATTCTTATTAGTAAACAAGACAAGCTAATATACAGGGTGTGTATGATTTATAAGAGGCATTTGTTATTGCAGATTTTTCCTGTGATGAATGAAATAATGACCTATTGAGAGATGTTGTTAACTCATTAAGAACTACCGGTTGCCACAGCTGTCAGTAATAGTGACTGGATTATAAATCCCCTTTAGTTTATCAATCAGGTACAGTGAGATAATCATAAAAGAAATCCCATCAGTAATGAGGTAAAAATAAGATATTGAAAACAACAGAGTAAAATAATTGTGAGAAAGTAACTTTTCCCTCTTCACAAAGATTTCTTTGTCTCACACCCTGTAAAAAAGCGTTTTGGGGAGATAAATTGGGAATTAATACTGCCAGCATTCCACTAAGTACGGAAGATGGGACTAAACTACCTTCATCATGGACAGGAGTGGTTCTCTTTCTGTATCCTGGATATTGCTGTATTAATCTCAAATTAAATAATTCCATGTGAGCCAGTTATTCCAATACTTTGCATTGTTATTAAATTCGAACATGCAACAACATTGAAGTGAAGGAAGCCATGAACTGGTTGCAAAGACACAGTCTTCACCTCTTCAGTTTGTGTAATGCCAACAGACCCTGCTCGACAGCGGACAGGATCGAACTGAGGACCTCTAGAGCTTAGTGCATGAGCCTCTATTACTTGAGCTAAAAGCCTGCTGCCTGTTAGCCAAGGCTGTAGAGCACGCTCATTTTATCTCTCTTTCTAAGTGCCCCCAGATGGGACAGAACACCACACCCAAAAGGTACATGGGTTACACTTGCACAGTTGAATGGCCAAGCTATTCGATAGACAGTGATCTGTGCGGCCCTAGCACTCCCTCATTTCTTTGCTTTGCCATTTCTAATCAGCATATTTGAGACTCATCGGAAACTCAGTAATGGTAATGATATTGAATACTGGGGCGGAGCAAAGCATATTTGGAAAAGCATTATGGAATATAAGAAAGCCAGAGTATCAGGAAACCTACTGAGCAACCAAACTTCCTCCCACATGTTGAGTCTCAACCGACAAGATGCCCAGGTGCAAGAGTGTGGATGGGGATGGTAAATGTTGCACCAAATCCAGTGATCCTGCTTTACAGAGGTTATGAGATGTTCTAAAGAAACCTTGGTCTTTTGGATTAACTATGATGAAGGTGAAGATTTTATCATGGTTATTTGCAGTAAAAGTCACAGACAGTTCACAAGCAATAAACAAAAATTCACGGAAGCCATGACCTGTCTGTGACTTCTGCTGCTGTGGCAAAAGCCTGTGGCAGCTGGAAACTTCAGGGGGGCCCCCTCTGCCCACGATGGCTGGGAGCTGCAGAGTGACCCTATTTCCCAAAGAGAAAACAGGACACCCCCAGCCGCTTGCCAAAGGTGTCCCTCTGACCCCGTGTGAGACTATCTCCAGAGTCCTGCAGCCCCTGGGGCTTAAGCAAAGAATGTCACGGAGGTTTCTGGAAATCAGATTCCATGACCTTCGTGACATAAACGTAGCCTTAACTAAAGCTTCAAAACTGTAAGGGACTGTCTCCCACTGTGCCTGTAAGCACATAACACAATGAGGCCTCTTTCTCTTTATTAAGCTGTTGTGTCCTATTCCAATAGTCCTTATGAAGATTATAAACATCTCACTCCCCTCAGATATGGAGGAATTCATATTCTGCATGGTCATCACATCACCCTGCTCATGCATCGCTGAAAATGGAGCTGCTTAGAGATGAATAGAACATCATGCACTTGGCTGCAGAGACAGTAAACACTTTAGTGGTAGGAAGTCTATTTCTTTGAGTGTAAAGAATTCTAATGAATGTTTAATGGGACAATAATGGGTGGGGCACAATGGTTTGTGCTTAGTTTGAAATGAAGGATTAATGTGCCTATTTAGAGGGCTATGCCCTTCTCACATTAAGGAGGTTACATTACATCACAGCTGACTCTGGCATATTACAGGAGAGGAGACGATGCTGTCAGCTAATTACATTGCGCTACATCGCATCACTCCAACAGACTGATCTGCAGCAGAAACAACTCTGTCCCTGGAATCAGCAGCACCCAGACTGTCTCTGCAATTGCATCATTATTATCCAAATTAAGAGCAGAGTGAGATCTAGGACCAGGTCCTCAGCTGGTGTAAATCAGAAAAGCTCCACTGCTGATTTAAAAAAAACACAATTTTCTATCAAACATTTTAAAAAAAAAATAAGAAAAATAGGTGAGTGACCATTCAACTAAGAACAAAAAATTGTCAGAAAAATGCATTGGGTATTTTGTGTTACAACCCCCCGCAACAAATAAATAAAATAAAATAAACTGCCAGCAAAACAGATTTAATTTTCATTGCAGTTTTTCCATGGGATCAAAAAAATCCCCCCAACCCAATCGCTATTTCAAAAGCTCCATACGTAACAAAACTTGACACATGAACACCATTGCAAAAGAAATAGTCTGAGACCATAAAAAAAAGGAGAAGAACGAAAAGCCAGGCTGCAAGACCAATCCATAAGCAAAAGCAGAGAGTACAAAGCGTCCCTCCAGGTAGCACATAGCCTCAGTCATTCAGTTCCAGAAAGAACACTGGCTTAAAGCATATAGCATTATCTTCTCCCACTGGACATACTCCTCTGATCTGACGTTCCTTCTCAAAAAGGCACAGGCAGCTTGATTTAACTTGGAGACCATCACCAAACTGCATTCCTACGTGCTGCCATGATGGGTAAGGATTAAGATTGTTAGCGGGGCGGGGGGGAAGGAAAGGAGTTGCCAATCAGCACTGCACCCCAAGCAGAAGGCTCACACATTAAATCCTGCTGGACTTGGCTCTCTGGGCAGCAGAAAGCTTTTTCTGAAGTAATCAAAAGATCACAACAGGACCATAGTGCTGGAGAGAGGATGGTCAAGCAGTTAGGTCATTAGCCTGGGACCTGGAAGGCCTAGGTTCAGTTCTGTGGTCTGTCATAGACCTGTGTAATCCTGGTTAAATCACCGTCTCTCTGTGCCTCAGTTCCCCATTTGTAAAATGGGAACAATAACACTGCCCTACCTCACAAGGGTGTGGTGAGGATAAATACAAGAAGGACTGTGAGGTGCTCAGATAATGGAGGCCATGCAAGTACCATAGATTGGTGGGTAAGGAGCAATGCGTGGAGTGCTCTTGAGATGGCAATACATTTTTCTTCTCCCGTTGCCTCCGAGGCTGCCTGCATTGACTGACCACAATCCTCCATGATGCTGGGAATTAAAATAGCAAGCCAAGCCATCTGAACTCTGGATACGTTCATAGGTTCTTATATTATATAGGACTCTGTGCAGCAACCCGAATGCATAGACTGTAAGCGCCTTGGGGCGAGGACTGCTTTCTGTTCTGTTTGTTTATCACACCTAGCTCAACGTGGCCCTGTCTATTGTTTCGTTTCCTAGATGTTACAGCAATAATGGTAATAAATAGGAAGGAACATAAAGCCATCTCTATGGTACCTATATCCATTAGCTGCATCAATGCAAGTACTATGCTTTCGTAGATTGACAAATCAGGCCCTATACATCTTATTGATCTTTTACACTAAGACCACTTTACATTTTCAGAGAAGCACATGGGTAAATTATACCTACTTTAAATGGTCCCTTTACGCTGCCAGATCAGTATAAAGTGGTCTGAATGTAAATGAGAAAGAATCAGGTTCATGACAGATAAGAAAAACCCCCAATATAGCTCCCCCAGCACGGGGAAAATAATGATGATGATAATGCTCAGAGCAAAGCCAATAAGCAACGGTTATCCCCTCTGTTCCCCAATTTACAGAAACAAAGAGGTAATACAAGTCACCACAAAGAGAGGGCAATGGAACAGGATAGCAGCCTACAAATATCTGATGGGTATAAACACCTGGGAAGGAAGGGGACTGTTACTGTGTGATATGGGGATATAGGTAGGAGAAAATGGATTAAATTTAGGCTGAGCATCCAAGAAGCAACTTTCTGACAGCGGGAAATGCAAGGCTGGAGACTTTGGTTTCCCCAAGGATGTGAGACTCTGCATAAAAGTTACTGGAAAATCTGAAACATCAACACACAAAAACTGCAGAGATGCATGTGGTGTCCAAGGTAACAGGACATGGAGCTGGGAATTCAAAAGATGTGCTCTCAGATGCAATTCAGCTCTGAGGTCCAGCACGGGAGTGCTGGGCATCTGCACATGGATGAATTTCACCCTTAGTACATGGAGTCAGTGACCCCTACACACCAATCAACTACCCTTTTACAAAGGTGTCTCAGCCCCTGCAGTTAAGAATGGAACAAACAGCACCATCTACTGGCTAAAGCACACAAATTATCTCCCTCAAAAGCATTTGCTTCCGGCTGGAGCCACATAATCTTTAAATTTGCTTCTATAATCATACTTTCCAAATGGTCTGTTATCTGAGGTGAAAACTGCTGCTTCCTATGAAGGAACTTACCAACACATTTCAGAATGCTTATTTACTGATGTCATTTCAGAGCCCGCTGCTAGAAAAAAGCAACACACTCCAGGTTGCTTAAAAAAGAAAATCCTATCTATACACTGTTGATATGGAATAGCAAGTTTTCATAGCAGCTTAATGTCTCTAATTGCTTGACTGGAGAAGATTAGTACAAACAAAACTGTTTATAATTGGAATTGTTATAGTTCTGTTTATTGATCCAACAATACTAACCCTAGTGGATCAAAAAAAAAAAAGATGAATGGGTTTCGTTTGCCTTAATACATTGATCCATTGTGTTTGAGGAATAGGAGTCTCAATCAAAGTGAAACAATTCCTTGGATGATAATTGTTATGGGCCCTGTGGAGCCATTGAAGCTTATTATGCCATTAAATCGATACAATATTTAGCACTTGAAACAAATGAATATTGTGCTCACATCATCAGCCATTTGAATGTTGATGCCTACATACTATTTTCTTTTTGAAGCTACCGAAATTAAGAAATGTAATCTACAAATATTAAATAAAAATAAAAAACAGTTAAATCTAGGCAGGACAAGGCAGTAGGACAATATGCTCTAGGGAACAGTCCTGCACTGTCATGGGAGAATGGACTGGCTCCCCTAGGAATTGATTGCTGTCACTATGATTCTGCCTGCTGTTTCATGCACCAGGTTCTGGGTGGTAACATGAGAGGACTACACTTCTATAAGTAAAATGGCTCTTTATTAAGAAAGTTATCTACCGGGATGCTGCAACTGCAGTTAGCATTCCAGCCATACGCACACAGACTGACTTTCTGGTGCCTTCTCCAGAATTCTCGCCTCCTACAACCTGTGCTCCTCCCTCCAAGTTCCATGCAGCTTGCTACAACTGTGAGCAAAGAAATTCAGATTTCAGTCTCATGTTCCATATTTAACAGGATTGGATAAATTCACTGAAGTCAATGGAGTTACATAAAGGAGAAGTGGGTTAGTTGTGCCTAGATAATGCAGGCATGTGACTTTAGACCTCGATTTAGCCAGATGCCCAAAGATGTGCCTAATTCTAAGCATGTGAGTAACCCCATTGACTTTATACATTTACTTTAAACCATATGCTTATACGTCTTGCTGAGTCAGGGCTGCATATACTACAATACCATAAGAGCAACAGAGTTCTGCTTTGGCATGCATCAGCAAGGATGCGAGAATGGAAACAGAGAAAGCATTCTAAAGCTGTGTCGTGCCTGGTGACATGGCAGATAATGAATGAGGTAAAGAAAGATTACAAAGGGGCTGGCCCAAAGTCCATCTAAGTCTCAGAAAGATTTTCATTGGTGTCATCGGCTTTTGGATCAGGCCCTACAAAAAACCAAACCTTGTTTGGGTTCTCAACATTAAAAAGCAAGACCAGAATGGTTTTGCAAAACTAAAATCCTGCATCCTTGGCCCACCTCATCGTGGTGCTTTCAGCTAGAATATTACTTTAAAAGTAACTTTAATAATAATAACATAAAATAATAATAATAAAAAAGTTTTCTGGATACACTGAAAAGGCTATATTTTATGTGGGTAATTTGATGGATGTAGGTCCCTGCGGGGTTATTGGGATAGGTCAGGCGGTTTCTGACGTTTTATGGTTCAGACCATTAATTAATGTCATTGTATTGCTGACTGTGTTTTTTAAGTTCTTTGTGAAGGTTTGATTAAACAACATGAAGTGCTTCGAGTTTGGGATTAGCCCAAAATAAATCCCAGCGTATAATTACAGTAATCATCTATTCACTGCTCATGAGAAGCTGAGCTGTAAGTGCTTGAATGGACTTTGCTCTTGCTTTGACCACTGTAAACCAGAGTGACTCTCACCTACATCAGTGCGCTAGATTTGTACTGGTGTTTCAATACAGGATTGAACCCACAGCTACAGAATTTCATACAGAGCTAAATAGTAGTAAAAATAATATATTATAGCAGAATACAGCAACATTAAGTATACACAGAATATATTAGTTTAGGTTAGTGATTTTCAACCTTTTTTCATTTGCGGACCCCTAACAAACTTTTGAATGGACATGTGTCATGGTATAATTCCCCACTCTGAACCTTAGCGTCCAAAAGATGGGGTACCAGCATGAATTCCTCTAAGCTTAATTACCAGCTTAGAACCTGTAGCGCTGCCACCAACCAGGAATTCCAGTGCCTGGTACACTCTGGTCCCCTCAAAACCTTGCCCGGGGACCCCGCAAGACCCAGACCCTCTGGATCTTAACTCAAGGAAAGTAAACCCTTTCCCTCACCGTTGCCTCTCCCAGGCTTCCCCTCCCTGGGTTACCCTGGAAGATCACTGTGTGATTCAGACTCCTTGAATCATAAAACAGAGAGGACAATTCACCTTCCTCCCTCCTCCTCTTTCCCCCTCCCAGACTCTTCCTGAGGGAAAGTAATCCCGGCATAGAGAGAAATCAGCCTCTCTCTCCCTCTTCCCTCCTTTCTCCCCACCAATTCCCTGGTGAATCCAGACTCAGTCCCCTGGGGTCTCACCAGAATAAAAAAACAATTAGGTTCTTAAACAAGAAAAGCTTTTAATTAAAGAAAGAAAAGACAGTAAAAATTATCTTTGTAAATTTTAAAAAAAATGGAATAGGTACAGGGTCTTTCAGCTATAGACACTGGGAACACCCTCCCAGCCTAAGTATACAAGTACAAATTAAAATCTTTTCAGCAAAATACCAATTTGAACTCCTTCCAGCCAAATACACATTTGCAAATAAAGAAAAACAAACACAAGCCTAACTCTCTTTATCTACCTCGTACTCACTATTCTGGATCTATAAGAACCTGTATCAGGGAGATTGGAGAGAAACCTGGTTGCATGTCTGGTCCCTCTGAGCCCCCAGAGTGAACAACCACCAAACACTAACAGCACATACACAAAACCTTCCCTCCCTCAAGATTTGAAAGTATCCTGTCCTCTGATTGGTCCTCTGGTCAGGTGACAGACAGGCTTACTGAACTTGTTAACCCTTTACAGTCAAAGAGATATAAAGTACTTCTGTGCTATTAACTTTTCTTATCTGTTTGTGACAACATGTGAACCCCATTGGAAATCTTAGGTATAGTCTGCAGATCCCAGGGGTCCACAGACTACAAGTTGAAAACCACTGGTCTAGGCTAGACATGCCTACACACAGACATCCCCAACCCTTGTTTCTCCCCTCAAAGGAAAATTTCAAAACAAGTTTTCCTACTACTTGAAGATATAATCTCGGGAACAGTACCAGGTGCAGTGCTTATTAATTCCACGTACTTCAATAAGAACATGCCAGTGGTGGTGGTTGTGGCCCTGATCCCACACAGCAATTAAGCACATACTTAACTTTTAAGCACGTGAGAAGTGCCATTGACTTCAACCAGGCTGCTCAGATGATTGAATCAAAGCACTGGCTTAAATGTGTTGCTGGACGAGAGGCTATACTCAGTTTTAAGTGTATGCAGGATCATCTCTTCTCTTCTTCCTCTGTATGGGCTGTGGGTCACTTGCTAGGTTCATCTGGGTCTCTCTAACCAAATTAATTCCCTACCATTGCAAGGACCTTAGCTGCTAGTGTACCTTGGGCCATCCCATTCTCTGCCTGTGGCACACAACAGTTTAGACCAGGGGTGGGCAAACAACGGTCCCTGGGTCAGATCCAGCCCACGTGCCATTTTAAGGAGGCCCGCCAGCTCCGCTGGGGAGCGGGGTCTATTAGCTTGGTTCCACACCAGTGCTCCATCCTGGGCACTGGGTCAGGGGCCACTCCAGCTCCCCAAAGCCGTGGTTTGGCCCTGCTCCAGCTCTTACGCCCTTCAATGGCCCTCTCTGGTGCTCCAATGGGAGCTGCAGGCGCTGCGCCTGCGGATGGGGCAGCGTGCAGTGTCGCCTGGCCATGCCTGAGCATAGGAGCCAGAGAAGGGCCATGCTGCTGCTTCCAGGAGCTGCTTGAGGTAAGCGCCACTCAGAACCTGCGCCCCTGAGCCTCTTCCCATGTCCCATCCCTTTGCCCCATCCCTGATCCTTCTCCCACCCTTCAAACCCCTCAGTCCCAGCCGAGAGCACCTCCTACACCCCAAATTCCTCATCTCCAGCCCCACCCCAGAGCCCACACCTCCAACCAGAGCCCTCACCCCCTCCTGCACCCCAAGCTCAAATTTGTGAGCATTCATGGACCACTATACAATTTCCATTCCCCGATGTGGCCCTCAGGCCAAAAAGTTTGCCCACCCTGGTTTAGTCTCTGACGTGTTTTAATATTTTAATCTAATCCAAGTTATTGGGGTCAACGCAGGGGTAACTGGGTTGTGTTTAGAGGTCTGTGATGTACAGAAAGTCAGACTACATGATCTATTGCTCCCTTAAACCAGGGGATCTCAAAGTGGGGGTCATGACTCTTCAGGGGGCCGCAAGCTGTCAGCTTCCACCCCCAGCATTTATAATGGTGTTAAACAGAAAAAAAAAAGTTTTTAATTTATAAGGGGTGGTCACATTCTGAGGTTTGCTATGTGAAAGGGGTCACCAGTACAAAAGTTTGGGAACCACTGCTTTGAACTGAGTCTAGAGAAGTCCATGTGCATGCTTGTGCGCTCATAGGCAGACTCAGGGTACATGACATAAAGGGATAATTATATCATATGAACACAAATGCGTCAAAACTGCAATGTTGTAATACCATCAAATCTCTGAACTACAGATTTAGACAGGCAACCTCTAAACTTTTTCCAGCATGAGTGGACGATGACTTGGGTATTTTCTTGTGGACTAGGGTTGAGACACAATCTGGCAAAAGCCGAACCAATGTTGAGCAAGGCTGGCTCCTCTTCAGTTTGTGCCCTTGGATATATGGATTTGGGGTTTTTTTGCATTTGATTATACATTAGTGTTTATGGCCGGAAGGATTATACATGTGCTTTCCCAGGCAAACAGCAGCAAGGGAGAGAATGCAAATGGGTTCGGATCCTTCCTCAGACAAAAAAATAAATGGAGGAGTAGGTGTTTTACTCTCCCATTGAAACCAAGGGGAGTTTTGCCCAGGATTATAATGGGAACAGAGTACCATATTTTTCCATAGATGTATAACCCACATCCACTCAGGGTGCTGCTCTGTCCCCTTCTAGTGGTGGATAAGTGACTATAGTGGTTGATAAGCCTGTCATTGCCTTGGCTAGCAGCCCAATTTTAAGAGCCAGAAGTCACAGGTTCACTCCCCACTGTGGACAACCAAACCAGGACTATGGTGCAACATAGGTATCTGTTTCGTGCTTTCAAGCTATAGGTGAAATTCACCTCCCTCTGCAGCAGGCCAGCCCAATGCCCATGCCTCTCTTGAGCCCCCCAGACCTTCAGAAGAGGATTTATGCCCCCCTCTGCACAGGGGTATGTTTTACTGTATCTGCACAGAGGCACAACACAATAATTACATTCCCCATCGAGTGTGCCGCACACCCACGTTCAGTACAGGGTTGGGATCATCTTTTGTGGGCATGGCTTGGTATGTACATTTAAAAGATTTTCCTCTAAAACATATCTGTGAAGGACTCGGTAGAGTGACCCCTAGTTAGAGATGAAGGATGTTCTTCGGTTAAGACCCTGGACCTCAGGAGACCTGGATTCATGTCCTTGCTCTATGACAGACTCCCTGTGTGACCTTGAGCAAGTTGCTTCATCTCTCAGCTTCCTTCTCTCCCCGACCCCACCTATAAAATAGGGACAAGGCTGCTTGCCTTTCCTTCCATCTTTTGTCTGTGTTGCTTACACAGCTTATCAAAAGCTGTTAGTCTTGGAGAGTTTACAACATTCATACACTGCACCCAGCACAGCACGCCCCATCGCCACAAATCTAATACACAGGGTAATTATCATAATGATCAAATCAGTGGAGTACAATATTTCAGTTCCTTGGTGCGTGGCGGGTCAGTCAGAAAGGAAGTTATTAGTGAAGAGTGATATTACAGCACAGAGGTCAGAAAAACACTTCGTTGTATAAGTAGTGGGGGGAGAGACATAGATCATGTCAAAAGAGCCACTCTTTACAACAATTGCTCTTCTAATGCAAAGCTTATCAGCAATCAAGCCTAGCATGAGAGGCAAATTATACAATTAAATGAGAGTTACTGGAAAGATATCACAGGATTCCTGGCATTTCCTTCAGCTATGAGCATAAATAGAAAGCAATGTTCAAACCCCATGGAGAATTAAGAGGAGATGGGCTAACCTTGCACAACTTGAACTTTATTGGAGCAAGGCTCAAGTTCTAAGTGCTGCCAGGAAGAGATCTCTCTCATCACTCCTTGCACTTAGGCGTGTGCATAGCAAAGATAACTAAAGAATGGTCTGTCTCTCATCTAAACAGTTCTCAGAGCTGCAGAGGACTCCCCAGATACTCAGTTTATCAAATTGCTGTTGGGAATTTTAGCAGTTTGGGACCTTTTCCTTCCTCCTCATGTATGAAATCACAGACCTCCTTAAACAAATCATTTGTTGAACAGAACAACTGCAGATCAACAGGCTTCCACACAGCTCAAGTTCCAGCTTAGTATTCCTTGTTTACCAGGAGCCACTTGCTGGATGCCTATACATCATAGAGACATCTAGTGGCTGCACTGCATTCTTCAGGCAAATAAATCATTGCACTCCCCATAAGATGTTACCACAAGTATAAACAGCAAAAAAGTCTCAAGCTACCAGGGATCGGCAACCTTTGGCACATGGCTCACCAGGGTAAGCACCCTGGCAGACCAGGCTGGTTTACCTACCTGCCATGTCCGCAGGTTTGGCTGATCGCAGCTCCCACTGGCTACGGTTCTCTGTCCCAGGCCAATGGGGGCTGCGGGAAGCGGCAGCCAGCACATCCCTCGGCCCGCGCTGCTTCCTGCAGGCCCCATTGGCCTGGGACAGCAAACCACAGCCAGTGGGAGATGCAATTGGCCGAATCTGTGGATGCAGCAAGTAAACAAACCAGCCCGGCCCCCCAGGGTGCTTACCCTGACAAGCCACATGCCAAAGGTTGCTGATCCCTGAGCTAGACACTACTCAGTATAGAGAAGGGGGTGCTAATGGCAAGATGCACTTTGTGAGAGTTTCTTGGGCTTGGAGTTTGTTTCCCATTCCTTTTCCAGAGCCTGGCTCCAACCCACTAGGCATGCTGTAAAGCCTACTTTTGCCTCAGAGGTTTGGGGAGGGGGTGGGCTTTCTGGAAGGAGGTGGGGTCAGGATTGTTAATAGGGAGCATTGTTAAAGAAGCTTGTTTGTCATTTGTCCAGGCAGCCTGTGAACTTCATTGAGCACACACATATGAAGTTACCCAGGAACCTAAGAGTTTGCAGAGACGGGGCCTTAGATAAGCACCACAGGGCAGGATATTCCCCTTTGGCTATAAAAGGGATGCCCTATAGTACAGCGCTGTATAATAATCCATTAGAGAAAGTGCCAGTCCGGCTCTTAAATGAGCAGGCTCAGTGAGCAGCTATGCATCTTCTCAAGGACAAACAGCACTGCAGGACCATGGCATTGAGGGTAGCATAAATAGCTAGATGGACAAGCCATCCCTCACCAGGCCTGCCATGTGTCTCACTTCTCCTCTTTCCCCACTCCTCCTAATAAACCTTCACTTTTGCACAAGTGCTCAAGCCATCCCTCATCCCTGGGAAGGAGTAGGGAACAGGCAGTTGCCTTGTCTCTGAAGAGAGGGAGAAGTCAGCACCACTTTCTCTCTCCCTCACTCATTCCCAGCATCCGCAGGACATGTCCCAGAAATAGAATTCCCTGCCGTGCCCCCTTCCACACGACAGGTGTCCCTGTTTGGCTATCTGATCACTTTAGAAATGTGAAACTACAAAGCTCATGATTCAGTCAATGAGGCACTGGACTGGGACTCAGGTGACCTGGATTCTAGTCCCAGCTCTGCCACCCACCTGCTCTGTCATCTTGGACAAGTTACTGCCGCACTCTGTGCCTCAGTTTCCCCTCCTTACCAGTCATCCTTATTTGGATTGCAATTTCTTCAAGGCATGGACTGTCTCTTGCTATGCCTAAGTACAGCACCTAGAACACCACAGACACCAATCTTGTCTGGGGCCCACAACTAACTACCACCATAATAATATGGTCATCATCAAGGGACCAGAAATCAAAGACATAACCCAGTGGGAATTCTAGGGAGGAATTGTTGAGGGTCAAGTTATGATGTAGCAGCATGTGTTCATGTGTGTACATTTATGTGAGTGAAACAGAATGTGCCGGCCAGCAAGAGAATATTTTTCTGAAGGCATCTAGATCTTGGATATGGATTAAAGAAATCCCTGTAAGTGAAAGTGTCACGTGAATGAATCCCAACTCTCGTCAGAATCCTGGCACATCTGAATCTGTAATCAGTGGTAAGCATCATTGGAGAAACAGCCTTTCCTGCTTTCAGAGAGCCTGATACTTCTCTTCAGCCATGAGTCACCTTCTCACTGCATTCTCCTCCCCTGCAAAATAACGGCACCACACTGGCCTGACAAGTGTCACCTCTTGGTTCCCTGTCATTTTCACTAACATTTAATTATTTAAACAGGAGAAAGGCAATAAACAAGCACTGGAAAGTAACTTACAAATGCCTGTTAAAACACAGTAGCAAAGGATTCTACAGGGCATCCAACCCCAGCCTCTTTCTAGCAAACTTTTACTGAAAATACAGTCTTTGGGATAAATGCCACCAGCCGTGCCCAGACTCCTCACTGTAATGATGTTCACTTACAGTACACTAGTCGGTTCTCTGTGTGCAGTACAGCATTAACAGAGCATGGTCCCTCGGAGACAAAGCTGGAACTTGGGTTGTGTGGAAGCCCATTTCTCTGTAGCTGCTGCTGTTTTAGAAACACCTCTTGTTTAAAACAGGCTGCGACTCCATGCCTGACACTCACTTTTCCTTTGCTCTCTGTGCCTTTCCTTCCCCTTCCATCTTCATTTTTAGCATCCTCTTTGTTGCTGCTTTGGTAGCAAGGACATTTTTTCAGGACCTGAGAAAGATTCTCAGCTCAACTCCTCCCCACCTCGGCCAGTGGGCAAGAGTTCATGAGACTCTCTCCCTGCCCCTGCCAAAAAAACAAACAAACAAAACAAAAACACATTACAAACATTCTTGGGGGTTTCTGGTAATGACTGTGGATTCAACAATTTCCAGTGGGTGTTGCATTTGCTGGGTTCTGGGGTGTTGCATTCAGTTCTGGGGATTGCCATACTAGAGTGATTGACAGCTTGGAGGGAGTTCAGAGAAGAGCAAAGGAGGAGGAGAGGGAAGAGATGGGGGCAGGTCAAAAATATGCATGGTTACATTTTTGAATTTTGAAGCATTGACTGAAAATTTCATCAAAGTTTAATTGGAAAAAAATGGAGGAGGAGGGGGATTTGTTTTCCTATTTCTTGGATGATAGAGCTGGTCACTTCCCACACCCCAAATTTCAGAGAAATTTTGAAACTGGATGAAAAAATAGAGGAAAAAAGAGCAGGGACAAAAAATTTTGGCAGATCCCCAGGGTTTTGACCAATTCAACTGACTAAAGTGTATTAAGGTTGTAAACAGCCCCTCTGAGGTGATAAATGACTTATGGGAGCACCTGGAGCTGGCCTTCTGGAATCACAGAATGGAGAATTTACCCTTGAAAGAATTCCTGAAGGAAGCTAATGAGACTGAGGGAAGTTCTCCCCCAGAAAGACTATCAAAGGTACCTATGTGGCCCCTCATCAGCGCAGTATCTAAGTCTCACAACCTTGAATGTATTTATCCTCACAACAGCTCGGGCAGTTCTGTGACCCTATTCTGCGAGGGGGACTGAAGAGGCTAAGTGAAGTAACCAAGGTTACAGAGGGAATTTGTAGGGAGACCTGGGTTCCACTCCCTGCACTGCAAATCTTAGACTAAAGTGATGGAACCCTTGGGGCTTGGGACATTCAGAGTCTGACGCTGCAGCAGCAGGGATGCATTGTTGCCAGCTAGAGAAGCCAGATGTGCACTAGTTCTGCTCAAGCTAGCACCTAAAACTGGGAGGGTAGCCATGGTGCCTTGGGTTAGCCATCCGAGCATGTACCCAGCAAGTCAGGCAGGGTTGTATTCAGCCAGCTAGTCCGACATGCTGCCCAAGCTGCCACTGCTCTTTTTAGACTCTAGCCAGAGGAGGATTACCCAAGCTGGGAACTGCACCTGACAGCTGCTGCATAGACGTACCCTTAAAATTAGAGCTGGTGCTACTTTGTTCAGCAGTGGTGAGGTCTCAGCTGGAGACCAGGGATACTTGGGAGGAGAAGAGCATGAGGGAATGAAACTTTCATTTATGAGCGATAATGGACCTCAGTGCATCTCATACAGGGCTAGGCAGAGCCCTCCATTTCAGTGTGAGGTGTTCACTGATCGCTCAATGCCTAAGAAGCTGGCACACAAACTTGTCTCGGAAGCTCAGCCCTTGAAGGCACATTCCCTAGTACCACATATGCAATTACCCCAGGTAAAGACATATACTTTTCTCTCCACGCCTTTGATATGTGACTGTCCCCACTAATGCCCCCACTGAAGTCACCAGCAGGAGATACTATTCTGTTCCTAGAAAAAACTCTCTCTCCAGATCCTGCCCTGTGAGAATCACATACTGTGCTGAATGCCTTCCCCTCCCCCCACTAGCTCATCATGACAGTGCAATGCAAGCGATGATCACTGAAGTACGTAATCTCACATTTATAGAGAACAGGGGAAATGCTGCTAGGATTAACGCTGCCGATTGATCCACAGGGCTGCCCTCTAAAATAAACAGTGGTTGGTAATGGTAACTAGTACTACTACATAAGAATGGCCATACTGGGTGTGACCAAAGGCCCATCTAGCCCAGTATCCTGTCTTTGACAGTAGCCAATGCCAAGTGCCCCAGAGGGAATGAACAGAACAGGTCATCATCAAGTGATCCATCCCATCGCCCATTCCCAGCTTCTGGCAAAACTAGTGGGAAGGGGTTGTCAGGGTTTTGTGTTTTGTTTTATAATTTGTATTTTAAAGAACTCTTTCAATATAGTGTCACATCAGCAGCCCTCAAGCCACAAGGAGGAAAGCAGGAGAAATGTGTCAAAACAGACTGTTGGGATTTTAATCCATACTGTTTGCAGGAAGAGTCAAATTTTCAAGACAGAAATACAAGCCCTTAGCGAGAGCTACCCACCGCGGTAACTTGTCAGAGAGGGCAGCGTGCCCGAGCAATTACAAGTGAGTCAGTGAAATCCGAAGAAAAGCTTTTCTATTGTTATTCACATCACTGAGGAGTTGTCTAAAATCTGGTGTTTACAGCTTTTAAGAAAAGCTCTGTGCGTTTCTCTCCCTACCCCCAGCTCCTCACACTCTGCAAGATTATCAGAAGTAACAAGCAATTTTGGATCATTCACTTCTGGGTACCAAAATTGAAACACCTTGAAGGGGCCTAATTTTCAGGGTATGATGCGCACCAGCCTTCTGAAAATCAAGCCCTTTTAAAGGTATCTTTAGCTGGACACTCAACATGTGTGTCAATTTTTCCATCTATGACTCCTGGCTACAGACCACAGCCCGGTAATAGTTATTTAACCTAAAAATGTCTCTGCTGTTCAGAGTGTAGTTCTAAGCATCCAAGGGACTGGAAGAGGGCAATCTTGGAATTCCACATTTATTCTCACTCTAACATTCATACCATGGGCTCAGTTCTTCAGCCAATATGATACCACATGAAATGCTGCTTGAAGTTGTACTGTACCTGCATAGGTTGCAGAATCAAACCACAGGTCTGGGCAGTTCACAGCTTTTGGAATCATGCAGTCATCTGAATGTAGAGCTAGAAATGAGCAAATCCCACATTCATACTGTTACAGCTATACAAAGCTCCCACCTATACCTCTTGGCCTTAGCTTCCCTTTTTCGTGAAGTAGCAAACCTTCATCTTCAAGGGATTGCATGATGGCTCACTAATTTATGACTGAAAACATTTGGAAGATGGCAATGCAAGGCTCCATTTTCTAAAAGCCATTGCAAACCCAGCTCAGGCTCCAAGTACCAAGGAGGAAGATGCTGCAGTCAGAATTTTGCTGGCTCTGTTCAGTGAAGAACTGAATCTAGCTCACTCTTCCATAGCTGAATTAGGCCTATATTTTAGCTTAAAAAGCACCTCTCTACATGCTGTATAGAGTCAAGATTCCACCAAGTGATGCACCTGAACACAATCCTAACCCTGTTAGTCACAAAACATGGTCAGACTCCTGCACAAAACCCCAGTGACTTAGACAGGGAGTTATTCCATATGGTAGGCTGAAAAATCAGGGTCCAGAGCTCCAGGCTAGATTTCCTCACCCCAAACACAACATTACCCACCCCTCTTTGCAGTCACCTCTCAGCCTCGTGACACAGTTAATAGAAAATAAACACCGATTTGTGCTACACATTAAGCAGATGCACTTTTAATAAGTCTCTACCTCCTCTATGGCAATGGTAAATGCATCATGATGTCTTCCAGACAGTTTCTGAACGCTATAATAGAGAGGAAAGTGGTAAATAGCAAAGGCATCAGCCTGCCTACAAAACTCAGCTAAAAAATCATGATATGTGACTTACCTCTTTGAGGAAGATGACCAGCTCTGAGTGCATGTCTTCTAGGATTTAGCCAGTACTTTTGTTTGCTTTGGTTTTCCCACCTCTTTGCTTCTCACAGGGGTGGGTCTTAGACCTTGGCTAACCAAGGATTTCTGAATGGCTCTTTCCTCCAGGTGCATGGATAAACCAGATGGGGAGATAGAGACCTCAGGGACTAACATTATTATTAAGCACTTATTCAGAAGGACTTTTCAGGAAGCCTCAGGTTGGCCCTTTCTAGAAGGAAGGACAGACAGAAGTTGAATTTGCTGTCTGAGGGTTGTTTGCCTTCCTCTGCTAAGCTGTTAGAGGGGAAAATGTCAGGGAAGGCTTCAGCTGGAGACAGCTAACAAGTTTCACCTGGAACCATCAAATCACTGACTAATGAGAAGAGGTAAGAGCCATCTGCTTGCAAGGGGGCTTGCTCCTAGGTATGTATGTTAAAAGATTTGTATAACCTGGTGCTTGATGTATTTGAACACAGTGGTCGAAGACAGGCAGGAAGGTGTCAGGTTTGTGACCAGATGCCTTCTGTTCACACTCAGCCAGCATAACAGTGATTCAAATCCCACATACCGTTGCTTTAGGGACTTCAGTGGTGCATCAACCTCATGCTTGGTCCCATGTGTGTCTGTGTGCGCGTGCCTGCCAAACAGAGGCATCTGCCAACACCCGAATGCATCAAAATCTCTGATTTAGTTGGGGATTGGTCCTGCTTTGAGCAGGGGGTTGGACTAAATGGCTTCCTGAGGTCTCTTCCAATCCTAATACTCTAAGTCAGTAGCAAACCCTGTGGAACAGAAGTTCTGTTCCACAACATCAGAGCAGTAGAATATGGTGGGACAGGGAAGAGGTGAGGTTAGAACAGTAAAAGTAAGTGACAAAGAATCTCAAGGCAAAACTTTATTACAGGTTGCAATTCAGGGCTTTTCTCTTACATGTCTTTGAACCCACCCATTTGTTTACAGTGGAAGCTCTCACCATGTTTTTTTTAAATGTAAAATCTAATGGCACGACACAAGTCAGTGCACCAAACCTACAACAATACAGCAAATCAGTGCCTTTATAGCACCAGGTCTATTAAAAGCACTATTTAACCATTAACTAATAATCCTCATAGCATCCCTGTGAGATAGGTGCACTGCTGAGGTATTATTACCCCATTTCACAAATGGAAGTATGACTCACCTGAGGCCAGGCAGTGAGTCATGGACAAGGCAGGATTTGAACCTGAGAACGGCCTGGCTCCCAGTCCTCTGGATTGCACTATCTATCTTACAGGTTAATGTTTCTCACCCAGTTTATAATTTTCCAGAATCATCATTGTATTTGTTTGCTCAACTATGGCCAAATACTAAGGCTGGTGGAAAGCAGTGATACACATACATAGCCCTTATGAAGGGTTTTTTCCTCTTCCAAGCACTTTTTAAAATAATCCTTCCAAGTACCTCTGAAAAGTGGGTCAATCGTATTGTCCCCATTTTACAGAAGGGAAAATGGAGGCACAGCAAGGTGAAGTGAATTGCACAAGCTCATAGTAGTAGTCAAGGAGTGAGCCAGGAGTCTATCTTGAAGGTTCCAGCCTCCCAGATCATGCAGCTCTGGATAGTACTCTTTGGTATTGAGCAATGGATTAAAAGCAGTAATGTTCTCCCCGCCCATAATCCTGTGTACATTTTTGAGAGTGGAGTCATACAAAAAGTCCAATTTATCTACTGCCCTGCTTTTCTAGCTATCAGATCAGTTCTTTGTATCGATCACTCTAGCACAATAGTTCCCCACCACAAAGAGCTGGGAGGTACTGACCCAGAGTAAACGCAGAGAGAGATACAGAATAATTGTGGTGATGTATTGGTTGTGATGTTCCAGTTGTGGCACTGCTTCGCTAGGCAATAGGCTGCCTCATCCTAAGTCAGCACAGCCCCACCCTGGCAGGGCATCAAAACTATCACTGCAACATGCTCATAGGTCACATCAGCCTGAGTCCACCTAGCATTCCACCTCTTGGGGAGGGGGAAAAAATGCCTCTTGCTGAATGGGAATCAATGTACATTCTTTGAAGGAGCCTAGGTTTTTGCCCAGCTAATGCGAAAAAGGGATGAGCACCTGTGCCACAACAGAGTCCTTCCTTTGTGCGAACCATGCCTTAAGATGCGAGCAACTTTTGATTGGAAGTTCTCTGGCCTGTGTACCTGGACATTGCTTTACTAACAACTGGGTGAAAGACATTCCTGGGCCCTATGTGCTCCATAAGGCTGATCTTCAACCTTAAAGTCTAGAGGTGCCATAGCATACCCTGGGAGCTGAATGTGGCTTATATATAGGGCACTACCAAATTCACGGTCCATTCTAGTCCATTTCAGTCATGGGATATAAAAAACTGTCAATTTCATGATTTCAGCTATTTAAA
Source organism: Gopherus flavomarginatus (assembly GCF_025201925.1). Taxonomy (NCBI): domain Eukaryota; kingdom Metazoa; phylum Chordata; order Testudines; family Testudinidae; genus Gopherus; species Gopherus flavomarginatus. Next base: position 157,055,788 of record NC_066618.1, on the reverse strand, counting down.
TCTGAAATTTCACAGTGTTGCAATTGTATGAGTCCTGACCCATGAAGGAGTGGTGGGGGTGTTACAAGTTTATTGTGGGGGGGAATTGTGCTGCTGCTGGCGGCAGTGGCACTGCCTGCAGAGCTGTGCAGCTGCTGGCTGGGAGCCCAGCTCTGAAGGCAGCGCCGCCGTCAGCAGCAGCACAGAAGTAAGGATGGCCTGGTATGGTATTGCCACCCTTATTTCTGCACTGCTGCTGGAGGGGTACTGCATTCAGAGCCGGGTGCCCAGCCAAGAGCTGCTGCTCTACAGCCACCCACCTCTGAAGGCAGCTCGGAAGTAAGGGTGGCAATCCCGCAACCCCCCTGCAACTCCCTTTTGGGTCAGGACCCCCTATTTATGAAACACTGGTCTCCACGATGAAATCTGTATAGGATGGGGTAAAAGCACATAAAAGACCAGATTTCATGGGGGGAAAACCAGATTTCACAATCCGTGACACATTTTTCATGGCTGTGAATTTGGTAGGGCCCCACTTATAGAGCCTTGTAAAAATATGGAAGTGCCGGATGAGGGGCAAGAAAAAACCCAAGCAAGTTCTAATCATGTCTAAGAAAAGAGCAGCACCCAGATCAACTGTGCACAGTTGTGCTAATCACCATCTTGGAGGACACTGGGAATTCAACTGAGGACCTCTGGTGTTCAAAGCATGAATGGCTACAGTATGAGCTTTAAAAGAAAAACCCAACCAACCAAAAACATCCTTGCCTGTGGAGAGCAGTAATTAACATATGTCCTGTGGGGCTCAGCCAGACCTGGAGAGGGAAGATGGAAGATGCAGTGTTCAGTGGGTTACGCATTTTTCTTTAATTATGTAGTTATTAACTAGAGCTGGTTCAAAGAACTTGAAAAGTTTCATGAAGCTTTTTGAAAATGTTCACAGAAATGTTGAACGATGGCAGCCAGCTACAATGTTTATTAGACTGGCAAAGTGGGGAGCTGGGACTCTTGCTTTTTGTCATGTGCTAAATTCAGTTTTATTATCTTATCCTACTAACCCACCCACTCCCACCACGGGGTGTTTCATCCACTGCTATCTTTTATGGAACTTGTGAGGCTTAACATGTTTGTGCTATACCTAGCTCTCTGGGGCCCTGACCTTGAACTGAGATGCTCAGATGCTTGGGAGTAGTTATACGTATGGAAGCTATGAACAGGCCCTTGGATCCTGGCATGGTGCCCTAGCTGACGGTGCTGTTGGAGAATTCCTGACAGTTTTCAATTAATCAGCTGAGGTCTAGTTTTTAGAGCTTTATTGAAACAAAGCAAGTTAATAAAAGATAATGGAAAAAGTGGCACAAAAGGCCCAGGGTCTGTAATGAGCTCTGTTTATTAGAATTAGAAGGCACTAGGGGGTTTCAAGGACCAGGGCTGAATTTTTTAGGGGTCCTATGGACTGTGGAAGCCCTAGGCCTATTAAATCCAGCCTCTAACTCAACATTAGGATTTGTCATGAGTGGGTTCTAATTTGAGTAATTAAGCTGAACTTTGAAGAGCAAGAGGTTGGATACTTGAATCCAGACCCCTTCACCTACCTCCCAAAAAAACCCCAAGAGCTGGCTTGGATTTTGTCAAGCCAAAAGCTGAACTAAAAAGGCTTGCAAAAATCAGCACCCGCCCTCAGCGTGCTCCTTTGCGATGGTGTTGTGGTCCTGTTCCTCCAAAAGACTATAGCGTTATTGAGAGTGGGGAAGTGACTCTGCTTCATGAAGTCCATCTCTTTGCCTTAGAGAAAGACTAGGAAGAGAGAAAGTGAACAGTGTTAGATGTCTGTTGGTCTCCAGCTGTTCTATACTGTCTCTTGTTCTATACTTAGATTGTAAGATCTTTAGGGCAGGGACCAGCTTTTTGTTCAGTGTCTAGCGCAATAGGATCCTGGGCTAGAACTGGGGCTCAGATCTATCACCACACTAGATGCACAGGGCTTGGAGGGGCCTGCTTTCACCCTGACATACCCCTGTGGTGTAATTCCATGGATTGCAGTGGATTTTCTTACAATTCACCCTATCAGGGAGCAGCATCAGAACAGGAATTTTTGTTTCAGATCTCCACAGGCAAAGACAAAGAGCCTCATACATTGTTGCACCCTTCACCACCAGTGCGCTGATCATGCAAACCCTTAATATCACTGACTGGAGCAGTCCCAGAGACTCCAGGGGCATTATTCACCGCAGTAGCATTATAGAAACATAGGACTGGAAGGACTCTCAAGAGGCAGGATTAAGTAGGTTTACACCATCTCATGTGCTTACGTGTTTGCAAGAGGTGGGCGTAGGTACATAGGTTGGTCACAGTCAGGATATTTGTGACCAAACTCACTGATTTTCACCCTGCTTGCTCCAGAGTTACTGGGATTGGGTATGTGTCTAGCTTCAACTGCATGCAAATATTCCCAAACCCATTAGACTCTGCCTTAACTAGAGGGTTAAGTTATAGCAGACGAGGGTGGAAAGTTGGTTCCATCTGACCCTGTGCGTCGCTGTAGTTTCACTCCTGCAAGCCAGCTACAAGATTACAAAAAATAATAAAAATAGCAAACCCTTTGTGGCCCAGCCTCAAAAGGGGTTTGCACAGCTCCCAACATGGCCCCCTGGATTTATCTACACACAGATTAGACTAGTTCGGCATTAAGGAGGTGCACAGCTATGGGCTCTCTTTTCCTCATTGCTTCTTTTAACTCACTTGCGGGGGCACTGTTCAGCCCCTAAGGATAATACTAAGGCAGCACCCAATTGGAGACAGAAGCAGGGTAGTGAGGGCTTCAGCATCCTTCGGGGCCCGGTTGTAGAACTCTCCTTCAGTGGAGGAGTAGGACCAGTTGGAATAGCCCTGGCCACTTGGTGGCACCTGCTTTCCTCCTGAAGCGCCATGTCCTACGCGGGAGTGGCGAGACCGCCCAACAGCGCCCAGGCCGTATCCAATGGCAGCCCCGGCGGCAGCTGCTCCGGCCATCTTCACACCACCGCTGTGGCTGCTCTCTTTGCTCTGGCTGCTGCTGCTCTTCGGTAGAGCCTGGAACCCTCCGCGCATCCCTCTGCTTCCTCCTCCATTTTTCCCGCTTCCTCCTCTGCTTCTTCTTCCTCCTCTTTGGCAAAACGCAGCCTCACCAAAGACAGCGAGCACTAGCATTATTATCCAGTACCAGGCCTTCAGGGTTCTCCTCATCCTGCCACACCTGCAACAGGTACACGAGGGAGGGAAGTGAGCCCTGGATTCGCTACAGGGAATGCTACAAAGAATGGCACATTGATACCTAGCCCACCAGTCTGTAATTAAGATTCAACAGACCAGAGTTCTGTTCCTAGCACTGCAGCCATGCTGCTGTGTGACCTTAAGCAAGGCTTTGTGCCTCGCTTTCCCCTCCCACTCTTTATCTGTCCCATCCATCTAGCTCCTCCAGGAAGGGACTCTGGTACAGTATAGCACTTAACACAATGAGGATCCAATCTCTGGGGAGGCCCCTCGGTGCAAACCCTTAATACAAATAATATTAAATAGATTTGCTACCTAAGGGGTCCTCTTAAAGGAGAGAGAAAGTTTATATGCACTTGAGTGCTATAGAAGATAGACAAAAATTTCAGAGCAAATCTGTGCCACAATTATTTAAAAGGGGAGGTCTGGTTATAGCTGGCCTGAAACTGGGACCGTTCAAACCAGTGAGTCGATGAAAGGACAATTGGCATCAATCAAGAGATTCCCATTAACTTGTTATTTGGACCATGTCCTTGGAGTATTAAAATCACCAGAACCACTTGTCATCCCGCTGTTCACAGGGTGAGCTGCAGTAACTTGCATTGCACCCGTGACACAGCAGAACCTTCTCCCTGGGAGCTGACCAAACAAAAACTGTTGTGTGTAATCAGCTGAGCCATCACCAGCCAAGCGCTAACACTGGACACACCGTCAAGGTTTACAAAGCACTTTTGACAAGCCACATGCTGATGTGGTTCCGTAGCTGGAGATTCCATTTCAATGGAAGCGCAGACATAGCATTTAAGGCAGCAATTTGGGTGCAAATATCTGTAGGATGACAGCCATCAAATAGCCCTTTTAAAAAAATATAGGGGATGAAAAACAAAAAAGTATAAAAGCTCATATAGGGCAGATGGGGGAGGGGGAGAGAGCTGTTTTATTTAGTATATGTTACAGACGCTGATCCTGCAAACAACTGAGCCCGGCTAAACGTTTTTTGAGCAGCACCAGGGCTCTGCTGAGTGCCTGTCAACCGGCGCTTACAGCTCAAGATCAGCAGAGGGTCCAGCTGGGTGTTTGTGCCATGCCCATCCCCATAGCATCTGAACAGAATTGCAGTAAACAACGTATACAGTTCTTGGGCAGAAAGACAATGCCGACAGTAAGGCAAATGGTTTATTTCCCATCTACTGCCGGCTCCCCATGCCAGATGTCATTTCTGACACTGCCTCCTCATTTAAGTATAAGGAATAAAGGTGAGTGGCTCATCTCATGAAAAAACACTCAAGTGTATCCAAGTCAGAGCAGGGCTCTGTACTCTGTACTTTTCACATCATAGGATCCAGGCTGAGTTGCATGTGTTCCTATAGGCAAATCTTGGGATGCTACAGCCTTGCAATCTTCACTTTATCTATCCCCTCTCTGCTGTTTCTAGGGACCCCACAAGCATAGTCCCTCAGTTCTATCCTTCCCCACCTAGTCCCCTTTATTTCTGCTATTTGAAGGCATTTAAACCCAATCATCTGCTGCCATCTTTCCCTCACATGCTCTTTACTTTGAATGCTTAGGAAGTAATAGACACAAACAGGTTAGCATGTCTGCACACCAGGTTGCAAGACAAGACTTATTTCAGAGTGGTAGCCATGTTAGTCTGTATCAGCAAAAAGAACGAGGAGTCCTTGTGGCACCTTATGCTCAAATAAATTTGTTAGTCTCTAAGGTGCCACAAGGACTCCTCGTTCTTTTAACCAAGACTTAGACCTTCCTGTATTTAAAAGGAGGCAATCCAGGAAATGCAAATCAAACCAGGAGCCTGTGAAAAAACATGTTAGATCAGATAAAGAAAATGGCTTCACTTACTTGTTGCTGGGGCAGTAAGAGACAGCTTGATTCCCTCTAGGGAAATAATCTGCTAAGGAAGGACTTCCGAAGTGCCGCATTCTGCATGTGTGCTGGTGATAAAGCATCAGCTACTCTACAGGATTAGGATTCCCCATCAGCTAACTATGACTAACCAATAGAGCTGACATCACTCATCACATCCTGCCCAATGAGGAACACGTTAAAGCCATGTGCTCTCTTTGGAATGGTTACTATTAGAGACACTCTGCAGACTGTCTGCTAGGGCTTCACTCATTCACTCGTGGCCTTCACATGAGGGTAGGGTGACCAGATGTCCCAATTTTATAGGAAGAGTCCTGATTTTTGGGTCTTTTTCTTATATAGGCTCTCATTACCCCTCCACCCCATCCTGATTTTTCACACTTGCTGTCTGCTCACCCTACATGAGGGGTTGCAGGTTGGCTTTGCAGGATGCAGCCTTACTTTCCAGAGGGGTGGTGTCAAACAGGCAGATTTCAGTGCAGATGCTTAGCCACTGGGAAGAGGATGGAATCCACCGCACAGGTGCTGGACAAGGTTATGGAGGAAGATGTCCATTTAATAGGTTAAGACTTGTATCTGATTAACAACAGCATCTGTGGAAACACTAGGCAGGTTAGCCTTCTGCAAGACCAAGCCTCAAGCTTCAGGGCATAAACTGATATCAGGGTCAGGAAGGAATGCCCCCCCCACACACACACTTGGTACCAAACAGCACAGTTCAGCTCTCCATGGAGGAAATACAGCCCCAGGTAAAGGGTGTAGTCTCAGATAGACTTCAAAGGTACTTAAGTGATGCACAGACATTCTGCTGCCACTCTACAAAGGAATGAATTTTGCCATCTGGAAGATAAACATCTGAAGAGTCCAGCACTGAGGAGTGAGGCAGATAGGCTATCAGGCTAGATTGCCAAAAGGCCAACAAGAGAGACAATTAAGATCAAGTGCTGTATGTCACTATCAAATGGGCTTTTGGTCTGTGCCACTGGGGAAATTTTGGGATGCAACCCTCATAAGCCCAATTGAGGCATAATGCACCAGATGCTTAGCTAGTGTAAGGAAGCTCCACTGGCACTCCAACCCCTAGTTATTCTCACCCTGTGAAACCTTTCCCCTGTTTTAACACTTATTTATTCAACTTAGTCTTGTCTCCTCTTCACCATCAGCTCTAAAAAAACAAATACACACAAACTCAGCAATCTCAGTAGCATTTCTATCCGCAAAGTGCTTTATTTGAAAAACAAAAAAGGATCTAACTCATGTGCTTTGATAACGTATAGAATTGTTACATAAGCTTTTCTCATTAATGAGGCATTGTCAAAGTCATAGTCAAAATACACAAAAAGCATTTGTCACTTTACAATACTTTCAGTAACACATGCTAGACAGATTTGTGTAAAAAAAAGGTACCATTTAAAAAAAGCCTACAAAGTTACACTACAAAAACCTCAAGAGGAAGAAAATCACCACAAATTTTAGTTACCATCGACATACAAAGAGATATTGCTAGTTTAGCTCCAGAATGAGAGAGATTTACACAGAGGTTCTACTTATGTCAATGATAATGGTAATTGAGGCTCAAACTGCAGCTCAGCTAGGGATGTGGGGGCAAACCCAGTAGTGGTTTTAGATTTGGATCTGGGTTCACATTTATATGAATGTCTAAAGGGTTGGGAAAATAGTTCCAGCATTGCCCCGGTCGCTACACATCTGTCACTGACGTAATCCCAATTGCTGCTCATTCTCTTAGTAACAAGGATGCACTATTGCCCCATTCGTTCCCCTTCTGCAAACAGATCTTAGTGATCAGGATTTATGTCCCCATGCCATGTCAGAACTGTGCTGGGGAGAGCAACCATGTGAGGTACAGGGCAATGAAGAAATGGAGCTCTTCAATTTTTCTGGCAAGGAAGCAGAAGCCCAGCATGCATGTTCGCAATGGCTTTCAGAGTCTGAACCTGTGTACACTGAAGGCCTTGAAAAGACTCCTGTTGCCTTCAATGAGGAGCAATGTAAGGGCCACTCTAAGTTAGGGAAATCTGCGCCCCCAAAACACTGTGACAGCACAAAATGGTGCTGGTACTAGAAAAAGCTGCAGTGGGGTAAGCACCACTGACTGGGCACTATGGCCATGTGTCTAAAGATAGAGAAATATGCCATAGTGCAAGCCCCTAATCTACACAGAAGTTAGCAAAAAGTCTTACAAAGATCTCTATTCACCCTATACACAAGGGCAAAGTTAGCCTAGACTTATTCATTAACCAAAAAATGTACACAGTGACTCAAAAACTAAAAAAAAAAAAAAAAAAAAAGACACCAACGAATTCACAAATAGCTGGTTCTGTGCTACATGATCCCGAAACAGGTGTGGAGTAACCTCCCAAAACCACGCTGATCGGAACCTCAAGTTGCAACTCTTCATACGGTCATTGTGCTGGCTTGAGTTTCTTTCTAACAATGTCTTCCAAGAGAAACTCATTCTTGGAAACGATTTCCCTGGGTGATATTTGGCATGTTGTGTAGATCAGAGAGATTCACATCATTTTTTTTTTCATTCCCCAATAGAACTAGTGCAAATGAGAAGCAGGGGAGGGGGAAAAAAGAAGGGTTACACGGCCAGATACAAGTGGAAAAGAAAACCACATGAATAGGCAGTTCTCCCATAAAAAGCCCAATGGACACTCGACTACAGCTTCTTTTATTTTCAGCAGAGGCCATGCAATCAAAGGCGAATATTTCCAAGCTTAAAGAGTCTCCCTTCCCTTTTAATTATTACAATAGAAATGTGCTTTCATTTAATCAAGTCATTTTGTTGCATGTTACTGTTTTGTGCCTTTAATTATGGAGGGAGGTGAGGGCAAGGTTGCCTCTTAACACTGCGTGTGTGAACTGAGCCCTGGTAAAAAATGCTAGAGGCCTCAGTTCAGCAAAGCACGGGCTTAACTTTGAAGGTTGACGTAAGTGAGCCTCAGGCTAGGGTGACCAAATGTCCTGATTTTATAGGGACAGTCCTGATATTTGGGGCTTTTTCTAATATAGGTGCCTATTATCCCCTTCCTGATTTTTCACGCTTGCTACCTGGTCACCCAACCTCACACACATGCTTAAATGTTTTGCTGAACCAACGCCCATGTGACAGCCCCGGAGACTGGATAAACATACACGGCATTAAAGGGGCAGTATAAGCTTCCCCAAGGCTGCCATGGCTGCATGCCTCAGAACCATGTCCTCTTCCAAGCAAGGGAACAGGGTTCTGGCTCTGGGGCCTGACAGCACTTAGCTTCTCTGCTGAGTCTCCCAGCAAGAGAGGGTTGTTAGCACCTACTCTGGCATTGGGTTTTATGCCATCAGCACCAGTTCACTAGGAAAATAACACATTCCTCTCCCATCGGGCCACTCAACAGCCATCAGCGTACAACAGCTTCCATCCGGACTTCGATCTGAGCTAACTAGAGCTGCTTAAAGAACGGGGCAGGGAATTGCAAGAATAAAGTAAAAAAAACAAAACAAAAACAAAAAAAACCCTGGTGTTTCTGTGAAAGTTTTCAGCAAAAATTAGAATTTTTTTTCCCAGCTTTAAAAAACAAAAAACGAAACAGCAGTGCAGGGATGAAAGGCTCTTTATCCCAGTGCTCTGGGACATCCACTCCCCTTCTATCTCTGTCTCTGGTTTTGTTACACACTTTACGTAGATTGAGTGCTTTCTGCTACAGACGCTCTAAAATATTAAAAACACTATTTGCCCACAGATTGAAACCTATTCTATATTAAGATACACAATGTAAAGCCACCAGCAGGCAGCTCGTCACAGCAACGCAGAGCCCGCACGATGGAGATGCTCCTATCGCCCATCTGGAAACTCAGCTTGGCTCCTATTTCTTGCGTGATCCTACTGAGGGGTTACACAAGCCAAGAGAGACAGGAGTGAACCACGTCGTACAGATCACACCAAAGCAATGAATCCCGAGAGTAAAGAAAGTGAAGAGACAGACACCATTATATTCAAGTCCCATTTAAAACGAAACCAAACCCATTCTCCTTAGCAGTACCGGAAGCAATGTTATCCTCCACAATTGACCTGCTGGGAGCTATTTCCCCAGGGCATCTAGGGACAGCTGAACACCTTAGGGCTCAATGTCCGTCTGAGAAATGCTAGCAATATACCACATATCATAAAGGAAATAAAGGCCCCATAGAGATCTGGTCTTAAGCCAATCAAGGAAAACAGAGACCGAGTTAATTTAGGGCATGCTTGGAAGTCCGCCAACCCCACTGCCAGTTTCTCTGTTCACTGAAGACCAGCATTAGATTAATCTTTGAAGCCGTCATTTACAAGCAGGGCTTTCTGTTATGGGCTCTGCAATGCAGATATTAAGGACTGAAGATCAAATTTGGGCTGGATTCAGAGAATAAGTGTCCCATGTCATCCCAGCTAGGCTTTGAACAAAGAGCCTGCTCGTCTGTAGGAAGCAGTTCTACCTGTTGAGCCAAATGAAAGGATGCCACTTACAACCAAGCTGGGAGCCTTACAAGTTCCATTGTGCTTTACATCCATCATACAAAAAAAACCCACAACAAAATGCACAAACAGTGGAGATGGTAAACACTATTTACAGACAGTCAGCTAAATTTAAGACATCAGGAATTGAACGGCTACTTCCACATCGTCCCTGTCAAACTAGTTGGAGTGTGAAGCTAATGGTGATATTATAGTTGCTTGCAGAGATTAAAAATCCACTGACAACTAGCCACTCTCCAATCAACAGCCCCAACCCAACTCATGTTCTGCAACCGAGGAATCGCTCAGTATAACTCTAGACAAAGACACTATGCTGGTGGGAGTCGGTTTCCTTTGCTTGAGGAAATGTTTATGGATCAAGAGTCTTTAATCACAGGTGTGGACAAATCAAGGGTCTTTCTTCAAACTGGTTCTGAGACAAATTTTCCAGAAGCTCTTAAGTCTCCGAGGCACTTTCGGGAAAAAAAAAATTGTCTGCCCCCCGCCCCCAACCCAAATCTCAAAACATTCCTCTGGCAGATGCATCAGAATCTAGATAATTGATGTCAAGCTACATGGAACTGCCACATCTTGGCTCCCTTTATTCCTTGTGATGACCACGTGAGTATCACACAACTGGAATATCTCATGGACACACCCAGTCCCTGCTGACTTTGACAGCCTGACCTGGCAAAGTGCTTAGCTCAGCAATGCACCCGTCAATTTGCCTCTTGATACCATTTTTTAGGCTGGTCATAGAGTCATCAAGTTTAAGGCCAGATGGGACCACCAAATCATCTATATTCTGTTTAACACAGGCCACCAACACCACCCATACACCAAACCTACCAACCAACAGTTTCTGAAGCAGGGCTCCACTGACTTCAGAATTACTCCTGATTTACACCAGAGAGGGGAGAATCAGGCCTATCACATGTTGAGAGAACTCAGCACCTTGCAGGATCAGGCCCTCACTCTAGAAACCAGTCACTTAACACTCCTCTGCCCCCACCCCCAGAAGCTGCCCTGGCCTAACTCCACACCACGACCCACAGACTCCAAGCTCTCAAGGACAGAACAGCCCAAACCACCAACAGGTGATGGTTATAACTGCCCCCACCCCGTCAGTCCTCCCAAGAGATCTCATGGCAGCATCTAGGTAGGTGCATCTCTTCCTATCCAGCTGCTGTCTGTCTCCCACCAGCCCTCTGGGAGCTCCACTTCCTGCTCACGCTATTCTTCGGTCTCCTCCTCACTTTGGGAAGATCTACACTGCCATTTCCAGCTCAGGCAGATGATCAGACCTAGCGTGTGTACAAGCTAGCGCGCTAAATAGAACCGTGCAGCTACAGCAGTACAAGCGGTGGCCTGAGCTAGCAGAACCGAGTCATTAGCTAGGCTCTTGGATGGGATTGTACTCAGGTGGCTAGCGTGACCTGCTACCTCTGCTGCTACATTTGGCATGCTAGCTCAATCAAATCTAGCACGTGTACATCTCCCTGAGCTGGGAATGACACCTCTAGCTGCAGTGCAGACATACGCTTGGTGACCCACACATGAAAGTGAGGCGCCAAGCATCAGAACGAGGCAGGAAAAGCCAAACACCAGGGGACAACAAGATGCATCTCCCACCCATACCATGCGGGGGGAAAAAGTATATCTTTTGTAGCTGCACTCTGAGAGCCCTCTGAACAGGAAAAATAAAGAAAAAAGAGGATTGTCCTGTATGGGAAAAAGGTACACAGAACATATATCTTGCCATCAAAACACACTTCATAATGCATGACATTCTGGCACGAGCGGAGGTTGGCAGGAGTTATTGCAGCAAATTGGCTACCCGTACTGGGATTGGTCTGGAGCATTTACACGGACTAATATTTTCTAAGTGTGCGGGCATGGCAGAAGCTGGTTTACTAGCTTTTGTGAGCATGAGTTTTGTTCTCTCTTTTGCGTACAGACATGAGACCCTATGCATAGTAACATCAGCACTCAAGCATGGATAAGCATCTCAGAATGGCAGTAGGCGAGAAGCAAAGGAGCATGATCCACTCCTCTCAACTCAACTCAACTGGTTCTTCAGTACAGACACTGCAGGTCAAGGCGCACTGGCATGCCACACCAGCCTTGGTGGGCATATCCCAAAAGCCTTCTTTCGACATGCCAGCAAGGTCAACTCTCCTCTTTGTGAATGCTAGGCTTGCATTCTGTAAATCATTTCCTTTGAGAGGAGAGGAAAAGAAAATTGTTGGAAGGTTTTCCTTCTGCAGAAGGAGTCCATTGACTCTTACACATCCATGTCTGCTGAGCAGGTACAGGATACACATTCAATCTCCACAGGGTTTTGCATTCAGGTTTGGTTCCCAGGATGGAGTGCATCTTCTTTTCATTCTTCATGTAAACAATGATTCTTAGAGAGACTGATCGCCGATACAGGGCTGCAGCACAGCGCTGAGAAGAAATTTAGATTGTTGCCGGGCTCTCAGAAATCTCTTCTAGTCTTTGTTCTATCATTAACCGGAGGACTGTGTATCTAGAGAGACAGACAGAGAGACAGAGAGAAAGAGCCTTGTTAGAGCTGAGCCCCAAAAATCTAAGTACCTTGACAAATTGTCAACAATACTATAACTCCTCACCCATATGAGCTTCACAATAGGCCCCGAAGGTCTTTGAACTTAGACTCTGACTGGGCAAGGGAGTAGAGGAGCCAATTTCCATGAGTCAAGGGCCTTCTACCTCTAACCCAGTCATAGTCTTCATACAGCTGTGAGCAGGATGTTAAAAAAAGAATTAGATAAATTCATGGAGGATAGGTCCATCCATGGCTATTAGCCAGGATGGGCAGGGATGGTGTCCCTAGCCTGTTTGCCAGAAGCTGGGAATGGGCAACAGGGGATGGATCACTTGATGACCACCTGTTCTGTTCATTCCTTCTGGGGCACCTGACATTGGCCACTGTCAAAAGACAGGACACTGGGCTAGATGGACCAATAGTCTCACCCAGTATGGCCATTCTCATGTTCTTGTAAATCTACAGGCCAGCAGCCCAAGATATTCTCAATTGTCTGGTAAGCATGAGGAGAGGCACAGGCCTCTGAGGTAGCCAGAGACACAAACCAAAGCAATACGAAGCCATGTGTCAGCCCAAACTTACATGAAATGTTTGGGAACCTCAGACAAGCCTGCTTTGAGCTTCACAACAAACTTTGTCCCAAGCTCAATGTTTAACCAGACAGACCTCTCTCAAGGTCCCATCTGTTTAACCACTGGAAACAAGTAAGGCTGAGCTTGCCAGGGACTTTTTAAACACATGAATTAGCTGGCACATTTAGCTACTTTAAGAAAATAGAAGACAGAACGCTTCCTCCTACACCCACCCTGCATTCTTTATGGGGACATATACAAATGATGCCTCTAGTTGAAATACTGCCAGAAAGGGAGCATTTTCATCTCTGTCAATTTCTCTGCAGGAATAGCAGCGAACCATTCTCACAGCACGTCATCACAGGCCAGGTTCTCAGTCAGGGAACAACTGTGCCTTCACACCTCACAAGTTCATGCTGCCAGGGGTCTGACACTGGTTGGGTCCCTGCAAGAGAACTGGCAGCACTGCTGGGATGTCAAAGGACAAAGAATAACCTAGAATTCACCTTCCTAGACACACTACTGTTTAAATCAATGCAGCTGCACCAACGTAGGGCCATAGTGTAGATTTGCCCCAAGACAGCAGCTAAAAAGGTAGTGTGTTCGAAGTCTGAAACCAACTGAACTGGCATGTTTGCATCCACTGAGGATAGACAGACAATCACATTGTCAGCTCTCTGAAGCACCCGGCACACTTGGAGGCGCTGTGAAATAACAATTCATTATAAAGACAGAGGAAATGCTACATTGGAACAGACCATCTACTCTGGTATCCTGTCTCTGCATTCCAGCCCAGCAGTGGCTGCATCTGAGGTGGGGTGAAGCCATCCCTGTTAATAGCTGAGGAGCACTGAGATAAGAGAAAGGTGCAGAATATTGTCAAAACCATTTATCAGCATCATTATTATTAAAATGGATCCCATTGCCAGGAAGCCCCTGCTGCCGCAATTTAAGAATGGGCTATATGCAATATCAGTGCCTTGTGCTTCCCCTCTGTGCAATTCTGTGAAGGTTGAATATTGTAGGGGGAACCAAACTTTTCAAAAGCAGGTGCTTAACTTTAGGCAGCTACACCCAGATAGGCACCTGGATGTGTGGCTCGCCTTTTCCCTCCCCAAGTACTCACCGACCAGTAACTCCCTTTAAATTGAGGGAGATGACAGCAGTTCAGAACCTCTGCACATCGGGCCACTTATTTAGGTGCACAAGTATGGATTTAGGTATATGGATCCAGAGGGCTAAACCCTGGGTCTGGGCGCCTGATGCTTCTGCTCTACCATCCAGCAGCCACGGCACAGCCATGATCAATGCACTGCAAATCCTGGGAGACTAAATACCACAGGAAGTACACCCTGGAAGACCCGACTGGCAGCCCAGATGTAATAAACTGAGGCATGGATGGTGAAGTCCCCTGCCTGCTCCAACCACCAAGCCTGACAACCCACAGGCTCCTAATGTCACAATATCTTTAAGCCCCTGCTTGTGACAAATCTGGGCCTCAGGCATTCGTGGAAGAAGCCCACAGGACTATTTTAACTTGAGAAGGGAGCACTTACTTGCGCATGAGTTTCTTCACTTCACGGTCTTCTTCTTCTTGGAGCTTCTGGATGAAGCTTTTAAGAACTGGCATTTCAAATTTGATGTACTGAGCAACCTGCGTTGAAAGGAAAAATAAGAGAACACAATGGATGGAGCACTACCAAACAAATTCCTGTAATCGGCAGATCTGAAAGTGCTTTAAGGGCATTTAAACCTCCTACCATCCCGCCCCCCAGTCCCCGGCGGCAGCATTCTCCCAGTACAAGGTTGATAAACTGAGGCATGGATGGTGAAGTCCCCACCTCCCCCTGATGCAGAGAGCCAGCACAAGTCTATCACTTATAGCAGTTGTGCTGGCCCTATGCACAGGGAGTGACCAGCTTTACAATAGATCACACTGCCAGTGACGTCAGTAGCAGGAGAGTTAGGCCAACTCTGAATACTTCCAAAAGCCCACCCAAAGCGAGCGAATCACAGGCCCCCAATGTAACTGCTTAGGCAAAACACCGCTTGCCCTCTATTACATCCGGGCACCACACGCCAGTGAGTCTATAGCTTCTTCTTATAAACCGCTGCTCACGGGTTTAACTGTATTCCTTTCACAGGGTGCTGCCTTGCGATGCGAGTTTCCTTCCATTCTATGCAATGTAACTCAATGCAGTAGCTGTTTGCGCATTTGCAAGAAAGGCAGCAACACCAGCGTTGGGAAAACGTTGACACTTGGGAACACCTCACTGAAGGTTCTTTGCAATTGGCCACAAAATATTTCAAGACTAGAATGATCCTATAGTATGACACAAGAGAAAATCTAGACAAACAATGGCAGTTTCCTTAAACAAGATGATTAAATAGGTTTATTCAACCATTACTGAAGCTAAAGGCAAAAACAGAAATTCCTGTTTTTTCTGAACCATAGGGGCCAGTATTCTGTTTTGTTACACCAGTGTAACTTCACTCAAGTCAGACAAGTTACTTCAGGTTTACACTGGTCTAACAGAGCAGAATAGATCCCTCTAACTCTCAATGAAAATATCTTTTCTATCCATACCAACTTACTTTCTGCTAATACAAATCACTATAAATCAATTAGTGAAGAGACCTCCAATAATAATTTTGGCTGTACAAGCTGGTCTCAATTCTGGAGTGAACTCTAAACTCTCTCCAGTACATGTACACAGATCCTAGTGTATGTGTGTCTACTGAAAGAGTGAAACCTGCTAAGTTCCATCAATTCATATAAAACACTCTACCTTGAACTCTGCTGACTTTCTGTCCTGTTTGCTGAAATTAAAGGCGAGGACAAACAGGGAATCCAGCTCCAATAGGATTATACTCTGTTATCCACCAGATGGCAGAAAATAGCTATTGGCTATGAGCATTAATTTCTCTCCTTTGAAAGAATGGATGATGTCAAGGGACATGTTAGAAATGAGAGGTTGTAATGATTGTTGATCAAATGTGGAAGAGCTAAAATCTGATCGCATGATTGGTTCTTGATGCTATAAAACTACGGTAAGTGACAGAAGTCAGGGGAATACCCAGGCAAATCCAGGTGATTTATTAATCCAAATAGTGCCTGTTTTTACCATCCCAAAATGTTCCCATCCTGACCAGGGATAAGAAGTTCAAGCCTGAAAAATTTTCATGAACGAAAAATTGAAAACCAAAACCAATAAGGAAGACCCCCAAAAACTCTGCAATCAGGTCAAAAAGTTATATTTCAAAATGTTTAGTTTTCAACTTATATATTTTTATAATATTTTTATTGCTATTTATGTCAAATTTTTAAACAAAAGAAGTCTCTGAATTAAATAACAGCTTTTTCCATTTAAAAAAAAATGTCAAAGTGGGACATTTCAGCAATTTCTAAACTTTTCAAAAAATTTTCCAAGTGGGAAATTTATCAAAAAAACCAACCCTTTCCCATGAACAGTTTTGAATTCAGATGAATCTGCATTTTGTAACAAAAAATGCTTCCTCAAAACATTCCCAACCAGCCCTACAACCCAATCACTAAGGCGTTGAGTACTGTAGAGATGGGGTGTTGCTAAGAGAACTCAACTTGGTAAACCTTCTGCATGGACTCTGCCACCATCCACTACAGCGATGAATATACATTAATCAGGTTTGGCTACTATTTGGGAACTGTAACTTCCCCCACTATCAAAAAAAATCCTAGAGAGATGAAGGCTGAATCTTCAAAATGGATCTTAAAGAGACTTAAGGTAAAATTTTCAGAACCACCTAATTGGATTTAGTCTCCCAAGAACCAGTATGACCTATGGGCCTCTTGATGCCAACTGGCTGCGGACACTCAGGATGCATCATTTTATGGGGATCCCTATGGACATGTAGTAGAGCTCACCAAAAGGTGTCATGTGATGTCTCTACCAAGAGCCCACTGCTCATTATAATCCTTACAAAATGTACGCAAGAAAGATATTTAAGAAGTTATGCATCTATGCTAAAAAGTTATGCTCATAAGGTCACGAGGAGATAAGCATCTACCTCCTGCCTAAAAGGAATATGCTATCTGCCTGTCTGGTCCTAGGTGTACTTAGAGTTACCACCTTTGAAATGCAAAAAAAAAAAATAAAAAAAAAATGGCACCTCACACACAAGGCAACTCCACACACATACACCCCCAGTTCCCCAACAGCCACTTACAGTATCTAGAGAGACATCATATATAGATAAGACTGAGAATATCTCATGTCTCCTCACTCTTGTGGAACTCAACCCCTCTCTATGCACATTCACAGTGCGCTTGCGTGTTGGTGAGCAGACAGCTGCTGTATTTTCAACAGTTTTGATCTGTTATCGCAGAATGGGGGACACTGCAGCATCTTTAGCTGGACACACACTTTTAACATTAGCTATCCCAGTGTATTTGATAATAATGCAAAATTTGTATATCCATGTTAAAAAACAAACGAAACAAACAAAAACAGCCATGCCAGTCAAATACTGGCCAGATGGTAACCCTACTTGTACGGCATATTGTTCACTTCACAATGAAAGATCGCAGCCACCCCTGGCTGCGCAGCACTGGCAAGCAATGTTTTAGACATGAGAGTATCTTGTTAATTAAGTCCAAGCTCTAGAATGCATGTTACCATTTTATTCATAGGTAACCATTTGATTCCAACACTTCTACTTGCTATCACTTGAATTCATATGCTTTGTTACCCTGACTCGTACCTGTTTTCACTACCAACATATCTAAGTGCTGTGAGTAACACAGAGTGGTGCTCTCAGGTCAAACTTGTAAGATGAGGGTTACTGTTTCTTTGGAACTCTAAGAATACTGCGAATGTTCAGCAGACCAGGGGCTGGATGCTCCAGGGAGATGCTTTCAGGGCTAAGCGGTTGGAGTGTGCCCATCGCTACCCCGTAGAGAGAGAGCGCAAACAAGGCCTGCAGAGGCTTAGAGAGGACTGCTTGTGTTGCCGAGGCTGGTAGAGTTGGGAAGTAGGCCCAGACAAGGCTCCCTCAAGCTAAGGGCAAGTGATAGTGAGGTGTCTCACAACATTGGGCAGCCCAGGAAATGTCACACCCACTGAAAAAGTCCCCAAAATTAAAGTTTTGCCCTACAACACACAACTACCATCATATTTGGGTCCCTTAAACTCATCCCACAATAGAAACAGACAATAAGGTTGAACAGCAGTTACCCTTAAAGAAACCCTAGATATTCCCATAAAGAAAGATCCTCTGTTGAATTTTTAAAGCCATCTTGCAAACTATCCCCCTGCTATAAGCTATTAGCATTGTTTAGTTTTAAAATTCTATAGGTCTTCTCTGTAGACTTATTAGCAATGCTTTCAATGTTTTTTGAGCCAAGCAGGAAGTGATCTTTTTTCCTAATAATGCAAGAGCATTATTTCCCTGTCCTACCTCGTCAGTGCCAAAATACAAAACAGGGCCAGAACACTTGAGATCTCACAGCGCTTTTCGCAAAAGCACTTTATGTATCATCTTGACCAGATTCCACTTAGCAATAACTTTCTGCTTTCCTAATCCCATTCTCCCCCTCACCCTCTCAGTTATAGATTATGGGGCCCTCTATTTCCTCCTAAGAGTAACACCCTGTTCCAGTTCAGAGGCAGCAGCATGAAAATTGCAGGCACGCATGATAGAGGGAAGAGAAATGGCCAACTTCAAGCACAGCTCAATACTGGATCTGCATTTTCCACTGAACAAGTTATGCACTTGTAGCATTTGTACTCATGCTACAAGTATGACTTAATTGCAACGCTAGCCAGTTTCACGTGGTTAAGTGCCGGCAGTGCCTCCCTATGTTTAAGGGAGGATTGCCAACCTGCTATTAACACAGCACAAGCATACGACAATATATATGAACATTCCCACACCCACTTATTTAAATAGCATATCCCCGAAGCAGAACTGTACTTGGGAACATAAGCCTTCTTACCCAAACTAGCTGTTTTACGTCTTTTCCCTGCAAGACCGCCTGTCCCTCCCTCTTCTTTCAGAGAGACCCCATGTTTTTTATATTCCTGAGCTGGCTATTATGAAACACATTTAACCTGCCTCCAGGGTGAGACAGCAAAATAGTTCTGCACATCACACAGGGTCTTAAAGCTTAACAGCCTATGGTGCTCCACTCAAAGACACTCACATCATAGGTGACTTCTTCAACTTGGTCCTTCTCCATCAGGAAGACCTTGGAGACCTGTTCACACGGCCCTTGCAGAATGCGGGCAATCAGTGGATAATCTGTAGCCTTCAATTTCTGTTTTTCTACAAGGGACCCCCCCACAATATATAGGACAGCAATTAGAAAAACAGACCATACAAAGCAGAAGATACTATTTTTAATCTTGGCAGTATCCCTTAAAGCAGTGACTCACAACCTTTCCAGATGACTGTACCCCTTTCAGGAGTCTGATTTGTCTTGCATATCCTCAAGTCTCACCTCACTTAAAAACAATTTGCTTACAAAAATACACAAAGGGTCAGAGCACACTATTACTGAAAATTGGCTGACTCTCTCATTTTTACCATATAATTATAAAATAAATCAACTGGAGTATAAATATTGTACTTACATTGCAGTGTATAGTCTATAGAGCAGTACAAAAGTCATTGTCTGTATGAAATTTTAGTTTGTACTGACTTCACTAGTGCTTTTTACATAGCTTGTTCTAAAACTGGGCAAATATTTAGATGAGGTGATGTATCCTCCGAGAAGACCTCTGCGTACCTGCAGGGATACGTGTACCTCTGGTGAAGAACCACTGCCTTAAAAGATACACAGCGGAGGTCGCCAATTAAGCCAAGTTACTCTAAACCATTACAGCTAGAGGATTTCTTCCAGACTTACCTCCACTGGTGTGGACAATATACAATGCAAATTCGTCAGCCGAGTTTTCAATCTGAACCCAGGAAAAAAGAAAGATGTCAAAGCATCAAAAGGCAGCTAGATTACTTTATGAAAAAAAGAAACATTTGGCACTTCCATAACACCTTGCATCCACCTTGCATTGATAGGAGACAGTTCTCCACAATATGCTTTTGGCTTCAGGCAAGAATTCTAGTCATTTAGTAGATGGGTTAAAAAATAGGGTAGAGCTAGGTACAGAGTTTAGTATTCCTTTAGCTCAGGGGTGGGCAAAATACTGCCCCTGGGCTGGATCCAGCCCATCTAACATTTCTGTCCGGCCCACCAGGCTCTTTGGCTGTCCCCTCACGATCTTTAAGCTGCTAAATGTCCAGCAGCGCAGCGGGGTGCTCAGGCAGACTGCTTGCCTGCCGTGGTCCCATGCTGCTCCTCAAAGCTGCCAGCTGCTGCTGGCATGTCTCTGCACACCCTGGTGGGGGGCAGCTTTGTGCGCTGCCCCCGCCCCGAGGGCCATCCTCATAGCTTGGAAACTGGCCAATGGGACCTGCGGCAGTGGTGCTTGCAGGCGCAGACAGCACACGGAGATTTGCTGCCTCCTTCCCCACAAGGGGTGTGCAGAGATGTGCCAGCAGCAGCCAGCTGCAGCCGCTTCCGGGTGTGGCATGGGACCACGGCAGGCAGGCAGCTTGCCTGAGCCCTGCTGTGCCACCAGCAGGGAGCCACCTGTGGTAAGCGCCTCCTGGCCGGAGCCTACACCTCACACCCCCTACCGCACCTCAACCCCCAACCCTAGGTCAGAACCCTCTCCTACACCCAAACTCCATTCCAGACCCTGCACCCCCTGCTGCACCTCAATCCCCTGCCCTAGCCCGGAGCCCCCTCCTGCACCAAACTCCCTCCCAGAACCCACATCCCCTCCATTAATATAGTAAAAATGTGCGGCCTGTGACGACTTGCCAGAATTCGTGGAGTGGCCCCCCTGAGAAAAATTATTGCCCACACCGCTTTAGCTTTATTATGGTAACACCTAGCAAACAGAGCCCCATTGTGTTAGGTGCTGTACATACATGTAAGTAGCATCTCTGCCCCAGAAAGCTTACAGTCTAAGTAGACAAAAGGAGCCAGGAGAAACAGACACAGACAAGGGAAGCAGCAGGTCAGTAGCTGATCCGAATATAGAGTTCTGGTTTCCTGACTCCCCACTCCACTGCTCTGTTCACTAGGCTGTCCTGCTTTGGACAAAACCCCTCCCAAAGTGGGAAGCAGAATCCACCTCCCTGCTTGGTCCAAGCAATGGTTCACTTCTGACTTTGCTTGGTTTGAACCAAGCAGTTGCTCAGGATTCTCTAATACAAAGACCCTGTTGAACTAAAAAAGCATCTTAAATTATATGAGTTCAATGAGAAGGTTTAATGGAGAGAGTAAATTGGGATAAAACTTGCCTTAAACTTATTGAGCAGCAGTTTGAGGGCTTGAGAAGTGGTCATTGTGCTGTTTATCCTGACATTAGTGACTGAGCCATAGGCTGGTGTGAACACAGATGTCTAGGGATGGAAAAGACACAAAGGATTTAGATTATGATAGACACAATATGCATCAGTAATTTTCCTCACAAACACGTCCCCTCCCCCACCTAGGCAAAGTTCACTCCAATGCTCTCCTCAGCCCAAGGTCTAGGCACCTTTCAAGTCCCATTTAAACCCTATTTTGAAGAATTCAGGGGACTCCAGTCTTACTGCACATGGATGGGTTTTGGGGGGACAGCCAAGGTCGCCAAAAGTAGGAACGCACTACGGAGATACTCTTCAGCCACATAATCAGTGCTGACATTTGAATAGTGATACTTCTTTTTAATCTGCTAGTCAAGTTATTTTTTGGCACTTCAAAAGTGTAACTAAATGCTCTGTCTGGGCTCCAGGTCCCTACTTTGTGATTGTAGAAATGCCCGTTGATGGAAAACCGATGGCGTTTGATCCGCCGCTGTTCACTTGGAGTACGGAAATTCCCCCTGCGACGGACTCCTACATCGCTCCGGGTCCGCATCAGCTGTGGAGTTTCCTCTTGCTGAGGTTTTAAGTCTCCAACATCTGAAATTAAGAGTAAGAATGGCTTTAAAACAAGACTCTCATGTGTAAAAGGAGATACCACTGGAGAAACATGTGTCACTACTACTTAGATGGTCAGCTCTTTGGGGGAGGGACCATCTCCTTGTTCTGTGTTGGTAAAGCACCCAGCACAATGGGGTCCCTGGTCCTTGAGTAGGGCTACTACGCACTACCACAAAACAAAGACCTCAAGAGGTCATCCAGTCCATCTGGATCCTACACTGAGGCAGGACCAAGTAAACCTAGATCATCCCGGACAAGTGTTTATCCAACTTGTTCCCATCATTGGAAGCTGTTAAGAATTCCACAGCCTCCTTTGCTAACCTGTTTCAGTACTCAACTACGCTTATAGCTAGAGAGTTTTTCCAAATATCTAACCTCAGTCTCCCTTGCTGAAGATTAAGCCCATTAGTTCTTGTCCCACCATCAGTGGACACGGAGAACAACTGATCACCTTCCTCCTCCTAATAGCCCTTAACAGATTTGAAGGCTTAGCAGGTCCCCCCTCAGTCGTCTTCTCTCAAAACTAAATGTGCTCAGTTTTTTTTAACCTTTCCTCACAGGTCAGGTTTTCTAAACCTTTAATCATTCTTGCTGCTCTCATCTGGACTCTCTCTAGTTTGTCCACATCTTTCCTGAACTGTGGCACCCAAAACCAGACACAGTACTCCAGCTGAGGCCTCACCAATGCCAAGCGCAGGGATGATCAGGGAAGCTCCACGTGTTACCCCTGCCCCCAGCGCCAGCACTGCAGCTCCCACTGGCTGGGACCTGTGGCCAAGGGGAGCTGTGGGGGTGGGGCCTGCAGGTGCAGGCAGCGCACACTGCGCAGAGCACCCTGGCCCCTCCGCCTAGGGGCCAGACATGGCGGCCACTTTTGGAGCAGTGTGGAGCCAGGACACGCAGGGAGCCTGCCTTAGCCCCACTGTGCCACCATCAGGGAGCCGCCTGAGGTAAGCACTGCCTGGCCAGAGCCCGCAACTCGAGCTCCCTGCCCCAGGTCAGAACCCCCTCCTGCACCCTAACTCCTTCCCAGACCCTACACCCCAACCCCCTGTCCTAGCCCTAAGCCCATTCCCACACCCAAACTCCCTCCCAGACCCCACACCTCCTTCTCCAGCTCTGAGCCTGCTCCCACACTCCAAACCTCCTGGCCTTGACCCAGAGCTCCCTCTTGCATCCCAAGCCCCTCATTCCCTGCCCCACTCCAGACCCCACACCAGAGCTCTCACCCCTCCAACACCCTAATCCCCTGCATGGAGCCTAGGGGAAGCCCCGAGCCTCCACAACCCCCACCTCCCTCATGGGGCTGTGTGTGGCCCACGACTGATTTTTTTCTGTGGGTCAGTGGCCCCTGATAGAAAAAAAGATCCCACACTCCTGGTGTAAAGTGATGCTAATTTCTGCATTTTTTAGCCTGAAACCAACTAGATCTAGTGCAATATAATCTTAGCTGTTGGATTATATATTAACCCACACTGTCTCTCTCATTTATTGATGGAGGCTATTAATTCACAATTGCAGTGTAAATCCGTGCAACTACTTGGCTACAGCCTCACTTTTATGAAGTTAAGCATCTTATTCGTCTTGTCACATTTTAACATTTTTTTAAAATGAGAACAGGAGACGCAAGCCAATATTTAACATCTCTGAATGAAAACTGGCTCATATCCAGATTATAATGAAATAGCAGTTCATCCATTTTTAATGAACCACTTGAGCTAGGACTTAGTTCTTTGTGGTTTTTTTGTTTCGTTTTGTTTTGTTTTGAATTCAAAGCACGTCCATGCCAACAGAATCTCTTGCTCGTTCCATCCCCCACACAGACAGGAAACAGTGACCCAACATTCATGAGGAGCCCTAGATGTACATTATGTAGCAGTTTTATGGGCATATTAGACAACCACAATAAACGTTTTTGCAATGCCACGCTATTAGTAGAAGACACCTCTCAAGGTACTTCAGACAAGTAATAATAGCCAACCCTGAGATGGGCGATTGCTATGTTCCAAGTGCCTCACACATACCAGGCAGTCAGCCCTCAACACAGCTGCCAGGGAGGGACGTATCAGGCACTTTGACACGTAGGGAAGCTGAGGGAGACAGAGTCACAGCCCTACTTTCAGAGATTCTGAGCACCTACAACCTCAAGTGCTAATGGGAGCTACATGCGCTCAGCGCCTCAGACAAGCAACTCGGCCACAGAGTGAGCGAGTAGCTAAGTAGGGATCATGTGGCTCCCAATGCCCAAATGCCAGACACCACTTCTATACCAGCAGAAAAGCATCCAGGTGTCTTAATGGGCAGGGTGGGAAAAAAAACTGAAACCGAGAAAAGGCACGTCCATAAGAAGCCGTGATATAAACCACATAGGGTTGCAACTGCTCTTTCAGGCCCAACCCAGATTACAATTTCATCTCTCTACCCCACCAGCCAGTCCCCGAGAAAGAACATAATGCAACGAAGCTACATTAACAAGGGAGCCGTCGCAGAAAGGATGTAGACTTCCTGTTTTTACAGACCCACATGCAGCTTCCTCTGATATAGTCAGATTGCCCCGGTAAAGAAGGCCTTAGAATGAGTCCCAAGACAGGCACACTCATTAAATGCACTGAGAGCTACTTACCCACAATAGAGAAGATTCCCAACTGTGCATTAGCCTTTTAGAGAATTAACATTTAGATAGCACTTTCCCTCCCAACAGATCCCAAAGCACACTGCCATGACTATACAGGAACAGTTTCATCTACTGCTGAAAAGCAGCCATCTCCAGAGAGCAACATGGTGGGTCTTAACAGTGTCTTGGGACACTGCACGGCAGTCAAGGAGGGGAAACTGATCAGCCAGCCAGCCAACCAGAACTGCAGTGAGATCCAGACAGGCAAACTGTGATTACAGATTGCCTTGTCCCAGGACTTCTCCATCCACACCCTTGGAAGACAGGCCATGGGTCTCTTCACTGATCCCAGATGATCTGGTTTTCTGTTTCTCTGTCCCAAGACGGCAGTTTTGGCAGCACCTCACCTGTTAACACCATATTGGGGCACCCATTCAGCACCAAGACACAAAAAGGAGCATCAGGGGGTAGTTTGGTTCCAGGAATAGGATATAGGATCCAGAGAAAGGAGACCTGGATTCTATTCCCAGCTCTGCCACAGAGACCTTGGCCAGTCAGATCCTTTCCTTGTGTCTCTATTCAGAGCAGGGACTAGTTCCCCATCCTCTCATCCCAACTGGAATATAAACAACCACCTAGTGAAGAACAACCCCATTCCCTACAGCATTTGGGCAGTCTCCCATCCAAGCAAAACCCAACCTAACCCTGCTTAGAGTGGAAGATCAGGCAGGATCAGAGCTCAAGGCAACAGGACGGCACAACACCAGCATGGTAAGAGTTACTGTACTAAAGCATGCCTGGAGCAGAGACAAACCTCCCTCTGCTCTGTACACAGGAAAGGCCCTTCAGACTCAACTCTGTGTGCACGGGCAGCTGGGGGGGTGGGGAGGGAGGAACTTCTTAGAAATGTTTACTTCTCCATGGTAACGCTGCTAAACAATGGCTCCTATTCTTCCTCTTGAAAGCAGAGGGAACCCAGGCACCAGGGGCGCGGGGGGACTGCCAAAGGAAAGGGAAGCAAGGGGACAAGTGGAGATTGTTACTCAACAACCCTTGCTTTCCTTTGGGGTTTCACGCTGGGCTTTTGGAGTAGCTTCTATGACACCTGCACAGCTTCTGGGCAAACAGCAAAGGCTACGCTGGTCCCACACCAACGTGCTCCCTGAGATGCCTGTGGTGGACATTTTTGGGTTAGGCTTAAAGAACTCAACAGGTTAACATAGCAACAACTCCCTTCCTGGGGAATCTGAACGCGATAAGGCCAGAGTGGTTGGAGAGGAAGATACAGGAATAGGCCATGTTAAAAAAACAAACCAGTGGAACCCCTGACTCATTCAATGCATAGGATGGACAGTGCTCACCGAACAAGCAGCTATTGATTGTTTCTTCTTATCCTTGTTATTCCATGTGTGGCCCTTGGTCTTAATTACTGTACACCGTTTAAATGTGGTGGAAACTCTTGCGCACCCATAACTAAAGGCATCGCTACCTATAATATAGATAGATAAACCATTTCATGCAAGACACATGCAAGAATAATTTCTGGCAGAGTGATTCCACTGAATCAAAGAGATTGGAATAAAAGAAAGCAAAAAAGTTTTAGGCATGGGGCATCACCCCTTTGGTTTATACTGGAACAACCTACTGAAATATAACAGATTAGTTAGAAAATCCACCATCCTGGTCTCACCTGTTCCACTCCCGGAGTCATCAGCATCCGTGGGGGCGTCAACATCTGTAATCTGAATATCGGGTATGATACTTGGCTTCACTGCAGACCTAATGAAGAGACAGACATACGGTTACAATACAGGATCAAAGTCACCAGCCAATGCACCGAGCTCACTTTCTCACACGTAATGGACTGTCAGATGTGGGTGTCTCATTTAATGGGGGTGTGATAGTGGGGTTTTTTTGTTTTGTTTTGTTTTTTAAAGTTCAAGTAATGTTCGTATCTCAGAGTACGTAGCCAGGCCAGATAACCCTACACAAATACAAGTGAGGTGGAAATTCACCCCTTGTGCAAAAGGGCCAGCCCACTTTTGCTTGCCCTCCACACGGGTGAATTTCATCCCTGAATACTTTCCAGTTTTATACTGGACTGAGGTACATACACCCATGCACACGTACACACTGGAAGCCAAGAAGGTTGGGACTGAAATTTTGGATCACAGGCAAGAGTGGGCTCCCTATTTGACAAGGCAAAAGCTTGCTAGGTTTCACTTCAACTCTCATTAGTCTGTAACGCAATTCAAAGACAGTGTCCGTTGTTGGATGTAGCAGAGACTTTCTGTCACCCTAGTTTTCAATATGCTATTTACTTCTGCACACTACAGCAGGGAGAGATTTTAGGCTTTTAGTCCCACAAAGTCTAATAACTGGGGAGAATGTTGAAGTGACCCTCAGATTTAACTTGGCTAAAACACTGCTGGTGATGTACACCCCTCTGCAGTGACGTGCAATGCCACTGCATGACTTCAGTCCTCTTAGTAGCTGGCACTTGCACCAAGTCACATGCTGCTCTCAATAACTATGCAGAGGTAATGGGTCCAGGAGATTGCATTCAGGGCTAGAAGTCAGGAAACTGGGTTCTATTCCTGGCTCTAACCTGCTGGATGACATGAGACAGTTCGCTTCTCTCTGTTCCCCCACCCATTTCTTGTGTATTAAAATTGTAAGCTCTTCGGGGCAGGGACTGTTGTACAGTGAGACCATACAGTGGCTGGGTCTCTAGATGCTATGGCAAAAAACACAACAGCGTGTCCAAGTGCCATAGAATTCAGTGCCTACATAATGATTTTAAGTATTGTTTTTCAATGCGCCCCACATCTTAACACACACACAAATGGAATGCACTGGTCATGGTAAGACAGTCAATGAAAAGTCAATCTATTAGTTCAATCAAAAGTTGATCATTTGACAAGTCCAATTCATTAGCTGAAATATCAGCAAATCAGTAAGGATTTTACGCAGTTGGAAAGATCAGGTGGCTTTCTAAAGGAGATTGGCCACATTTCGGGAGATTTAAAGGAGGTGTAACAATGCCTTTTGATAACATAGCGAAGCAAAAAACAATGTGTTGCGCAGGATTAATGCCCTATAACTGTGTCCCCATCTCAGCTATTAATATCAAACTACTCAGCCAGTGGAAATGTTCTGGATGTAGATTTTCCAGCTATGGTTTTCATCTAAACTGATTTTTATAGGGGGGGGGGGGGGGGGGAAGGATGAAGTTTCCCCCAAATTCCCCTCCCCTTTTATTTCCCCCCGCCAACTTTACTTAAGTTGGATGTTTTGAACAGTAAGCTTTGTGGGGCTTCACTGCTGAAGAGAGGATCTCATAACAAATACTGGGTTATATCAAATGTTTCAAAATATAGGATAATTTTCTCTCAGCGATCGATCCCATGGAATACATTTGTATGACACCCACAGTGGTTCCCCTCCTACACACACACACCATAAAAAACAATGTGGTCATACCAGAATGATGCGAAGAAAGTACCGTGAAGTAAGACAGGCAGCAATACAATGATTCCAACGGTCGCATGATGCAAGACGAGACATAAGGAGGTTTCACTCAACAATGAAATGATGGAAAAATCGTAACGACAGCAAAGGAGGAGAGGGAGACAGGACCGATGAGATTTACAGTTCAAGACAGTGAACTGGGACTTCTCCCAGCTCTGCCACAGCCTGACAGCATAATCTCCGTATGCCTCAGTTTACCAAGATGTAAAATAGTGATAATACTGGTTTATTTCACAGTAGGGGCTAGGAGACTAAATTCCTTTCTCCCCCCCCCCCCCCCAGAGGCTCATTAGCACTCATTTCCTTTCTGGGATATTCTAAACCACCTAGATGGAGGCAAAGTTAACTTTCCCACCCCTCGCTCCCAGTCACATTTATAGATATTCTCACAGAGTTTAAGGCCAGAAGGGACTATCAGATAATCTAGTCTCATTTCCTGTATATCACAGCCCCTAATATTTCACCCAGTTGTTACCCCATAACGTGTGTTTGGCTAAAGCATATCTTCCAGAACAGCACGGAGCCTTGAGTTAAAGACAAAGACAGGGAATCCACCTCTTCTCTGCATAGTTGGTTTAAAAATAAATATAAAACTTTAAAATGGTGCCTTATTCCCAATTTGAATGGGTCTCGTTTTAGCTTCCAACCATTCTTGTTCTGCCTTTCTCCACAAAATGAAGGAGCCCTTTAATACTGGCTGTTTTCTCCCTGTGGTTTCTACACTGTATCAAGTCACTACTCAGTCTGGTAAGCTAATCAGACCGAGCTCTTAAAGTCTCACTGTGAGATCTTCTCCAGCCCTCAAATCATTGTTGTGGCTCCTTTTCTGCACTC
Organism: Gopherus flavomarginatus; assembly: GCF_025201925.1. NCBI lineage: Eukaryota > Metazoa > Chordata > Testudines > Testudinidae > Gopherus > Gopherus flavomarginatus. The sequence continues at coordinate 157,027,046 of NC_066618.1, read as the reverse complement.
TCTGTAATTGTTTTGGTGTCCTCTGCAGAATGCTGACAGCAGAACAGGATGCAGTACTCCAGTCTGTCTCCTCAATGACATGTATTGTCTGTATGACCCCAACTCTCCCTCAGAATTGCTGCTTTCCAGGATATAGTCCACCGTTCTGTAAGTCTGGCCTGCATTCCTTGGTGTATAATTTTGCATTTGGCTATGCTAAAGGAAGCGCTGTTATTCAATCCTGCAAGGAGCTTCATTTGGGTCTCTGTCATAGCAGAGACAGCTCTTTGTTGCCTTGTCTTCACCGGACTTTTGTACCTTGCGTGAAGAAGGATTAGTCTAGGGTAAAAGTCCAAATATTTGCTACAAACATACCCATAGAAAAATGTCCAAACTAGTCTTTACAAATATGTCAAGTGTCAATTAACATGAGACAATCAGTTAACGCAAGGAGCAAAACACAAGGTCCCATCTTCACTAGGGAAAAAAAGCTTAAATCTTAACATGTGATTTAAACAAAACAAAACGTGGACAAGGCAGTTGTAGTTTTAACTTGCGTTAGCCCTTCAAGGTAAACGCGAGTGACTGTTGCCCAGTGACTCTTATTTTTTCCCCCTTTTTGACTTTATTTACTATGGAAGGTGTAGTTTTTGGGTTAGCCAGAGAGCTGAAATATCCAATCTGCATGGAAATTGAGCCAACAGCCAGATCTGATGGTGGGAACATAAGGCACACCCTAGCTGGGCCAGAGAGATGAAAGCTGTATTAAAGTTACATACTCTTTGTAGGGAAGTTGCAAGAGCCAAGCGAGGAAAATAATTCTATTGGCAAATCAAGAAGTTAGAATACCTCCTACGGGATATGTCAAAATACCAAATAAGTGAAATATACTGACTCTAAATAAAACCAGGGAAAAGTTCACTCTACAGCAAACCTAAGCAAGTTTAGCTTCTGTTGTAGATTGGGTTGCTTTTCACTGCCTTCCTGATGATGCTCACACAAAAAGCAGTACTGCAAGATGGGAATTCACCAGGCAGTCTCTCATGTTTGTTTGCCAACTGGCAACGAAGAATTAATACCACCAACCAGCAATTGTACAGGAGATTGTTTCCATCCACAGATCTCCAATAGCTTTACGAGAGGTTCCCAGTTCAGACGTATGAAATTGAAGCACGCAGGAGTTCTGTGATGTTGAACAAGTCACCTAAGTCAGTGGTACAGCGGGGAAAGAAAGCCCCAGGTGTCTCAGTTCCCATGATCCAGCTGGTTCTCTAAAATAAGCAGACTGCATTGGTAGAGCCCTCAGCCGGACCTGCCCATCACAGGAGTAAGGACTTAGTGGCTGCAGAAAGCAGCTTTATCAGGCGAGGCAAAAGAAAGCCTCTCGGGTAAGATGACAGGAGATGTGAAAAGCTCACCTTAGATGTACTGAGGCTTTGAGCACCAACAACTGCCTACACCAGCAGCGCTAGTCTATTCCACAATGAACCAACTAGCCAGATTCTCCTCTGCAGCAGCAGGGCTACAGAAGTTCCCCAATCTCCCCACATAGGGCTGTACAAACCACCACCGTAGCGCTGACCAGCTCAGATGGGAAGAGCTTAGCGCACAGTTTTAATATGAAGGCAACCAATAGTGTGGCAGTGTGGTCTAGTGGAGAGGGCACCAGAATAGGATTTGGGAAACCTGGGGTCTGTTCCCGGCTCTACCACTGACCCGTTGTGTGACCTTGAGTAAGTCATTTCATCGCCCTGTGCCTCAGTTTCCCCTCCACCCTATTTAGCACGTAAGCTCTTCAGGACAGAGCATGTCTTCCTACGTGTTTGTACAACACCTAGCATAATGGGGCTGTGCTCCTGGTTGCGGCCTCTAGGCATGACTGCAATACAAGTAATAACGCACACATTACTCAATTCTTCACGTCAGGAATTTCAACACTCTCCCCCCAGTGACTGCAGATGACACTGGCAATAAGCCCTAATTCAACCTCAGTAGAGAGGAAAAGCCCATTGACCTCTTTCTGGAGCTGCATGTTGGGTCCTGCTGTTGCATGTGTGTGGTCTAGCAGACATCCATGGATGTCTCTACCAAGACAATGAATCCATGCTCGGGAGTTCTAACAACAGCTTCCTCCCTAGGCAGAGTGGACCATCTACTGACCCCTGTGTGCCCAGGTTGCAGCCAGAGTGCCAAGAGGAGGAGGAAGGAGGAGGCCGGATCCGCTGGTTGTCATCTTGCATCTGCAGCCGGATGGGCCTGCGCAAGCCCCAGGAGATGTTCAGCAAACCCTCGACAATGAACTCGCCTTCCTCCTGGGCAGCAAACACAAAAACAAGTCAACATCTCAGAGCAGTACCTTGGCCAGAGCCCTCTCCTCCTCGACAAGGCAGATCTAAACACACAGCCCTGCCATCCTGCCCCCCAACCCCCTAAGCTCTCCAAACACTTGATCATCACTAACAAAGCCTCACAACGTGAGAGAGACCATATCATCTCCATCTCCACGATATGAGCAGAGAAATGGAAAGCCTAGTGGTGGTGGATTTACTCACTGTGTGACATCATGCCATTGGGCAGTGCTGGAAACAGAATCCAGGAGTCCTGACTCCAGGCCTGGTCTATGCTTAAGTTTTAGGAGAAATATTTTGCTTAGGGGCACAATTTTCTTAAGCCAATGTAGTTATACTGGTACAAGCCCTAGAACGGGGGCAGTTACACCAGTATAAAGAGGCTTTGTACTGGTATAGCTTATTCCCTTTCCCATATGGAAATAAGTATACTGGTAAAAAGCACTTTTATGGAGATATGGCTGCACACAGTAAATGTAGTTGCGTCTCTAACAACATCAGTATAGTTAGTGAGATACTACTTTCTAGTGTAGATAAGAAATCCCCTGTTCTAACCCTAGATTATTCTCCCCGCCCAGAGTTGGGAAAAGAACCCAGGAGTCCTGACTCCCAGCCTTCTGCTCTAACTAAAAGCCCACCTTCTCTCAGGAGCAGTGCACTCGATACTCCAAAAAGCATCCCACAGCACACAACGGGCAACAGGCTTAAATCATGCATCATTAAGGAACAATGATATTACTGATAAAAAGTTGGTCTAGAGGATCATAGTGTTCCCATTCCAGCCTTAACCTTTGAATCCTGGGAAGAGACTGGATCCCACTCCCATTTAAATCAGTATCAAAATTCCCATTGATTCCAAAAGGTGATCGTGTGGGAGGGGAGAGCCCAATGGATCTCTATATCTCCCTCTGTAAAATAGCTACAAAATAGGAACTCAAGACCCTACAGCTGTAGCGCTCCCCTTGCAATAATAACCAGCCATCAGCTTGCTTTGCCAGCAGTCACTTTTTGACCTCCAAGGTGGGCACTGACCCAGACGGTATCGTTTTTCCATGCAGTGTCCTCCATCTAAGTCACAAGACCAGCCTGCTCGATAGTTACTCATTGATTTCTCACCTCTCTGTGCCGAAGCTGCAAATTCTGACCTTCATAATACAAGTTGTAGGTCTTCAAGTGCAACAGCAATTCGTTTCTGGAAGATAAACAACATTAATGCAGGCAAGAAGTCACAAGGAGACGAGGAAAGAACCAAAGCCTGAGAAACTCGGATTCTTATGCTGCACAGGGCCCTGTGGTATCAAAGCGCCTGAAGGGGCTGACCTGAAGCAGGTTTGATGGAGTCAGGAATGACTTTCCAGAGCCAGGGCTCGATTACGGCAAACTAGTCATACGCACAATGCCTCATGACCCCGCAGCCCTGCCTCTACATGGGACGGCAGGAGCATGCGTCCCATGGCAGAGCCATCTAATGCCCCGCTGAGGGACTTACCACTACTTCTCTTTGGCCAGGCTCAGGGTACCCCACTTCTACAGCCCTGGGATCTGCTCAGGAGACCATCTGCAGGCTGCGGCAGGAGTCACTGCAGTGGTTATGCTCACATTGCTCTTTCAAGCTTTTCTTTACAACAGCAGGGCATGGAAACACATCTTCTCTTAGATATGAAAGCGGAGATTCTCATGGGATCTCCTGACTGTGGGAGACGAGGCCCTCGGTGTGGGTCCGTAGCACTGATGGCTTAATCCAGCCATATCCAGAGCCTGCATTCAACAACTGAGGGCTACGAGATCAGACCTTGGTCATTCCCTGCCTCGGCTTCCACTCGCACTGCACAGAAAAGGGGTGTGTTGGGGAAAAGCACAAACATGCCGAGGTGGAAACAGAGACCCTCTTCCCAACCTTCGTGACGTGGCGCACAACAGCTGCCATCTCAAGAGGGGAACTCACTGCTCCCTAGGGGTGCATGAGGCCTCTGTGTAACTCCTACTACTCCGGATATGGGGCTGGCAGCGAGGACAGGCTGTCATACACAGGACTCCTCACCCTCACCCCTGTACACATATACCTCCTTTCCTTCTCCTCCCCCTTACCTCAGCCTGCCTTGATGGACCTTAACAGAGCACAGTCCTTGTTACCAACGAGTGCCAGGTGGCCCATGCTTTCCAGTAGGGATTCTTCCCAGGCAGTTACTGAGCAGTAACCTGGAATCTGGAGCTGGTGACCATTATCGCAGCACCTAGATTCTCTCTCACTCAGAGACCGTCTGTGCTCTAAACAGACACGACTGGGGCAGGGAGTATTATCCACACAGAGGCAAAGTGCAGCCCTGAGCAATTAATTCATTTGACCAAGACAGACAGTCTTTGATAAAGCCAAGAATAAAGTGCAGAACTTCCGAGTCCTGATCTTAACCACAGGACCATCCTTCCTCCCTGGAACACGTAGGTGTCTCTGTATGTATGGTGTGTCCAAGTGTCTCCCTCCCTTGCAGTAGCTTACGGGCCCTTCGACAGCCAGATGCTTGGAGGAATCCCTGGGATTTACTACCATGAGTGCTCTCTATGTGATCAATAATAAGGCCTAGCCCCTTTACCAAGTGCAGGATCCACTCCTTAATTAACAGGCGTAACAAATTAGAGAAGCAAGTGGAAATTGGGGGTGAAGAAGATTCCTGAATACTCTAAGGCACTCGCTAGATACGTTTGGGGAGCAAGTCCCCAAGCTGCAGGGGGTCTCCAGCAGCTAAATTAGGGCACTGAAATTCAGAGCACCTTGTTTCAATTCTTAGACCACTAGGAGACCATGGGTCAAGTAGTACACTGTGCCACTCTGTGCTGCCAGCTGCACATTTGGAAATGCGGAAAAATCGACACTCAGAGAACCAGAACCTCTTCCTAGAGGTCCAGTGATCACTTCCCATTTTGTTTCCATAAGCCCTTCAAAAAACAATCTGCAGGGTGCATCAACATATCGGCCCTACAGATGGGCAATGATTTTGCCCCCTCTAAGCACATGCCCCAAATATGGGGGCCATCAATGCTTGTTTATTGCATCTCCCGGTCAAGAGTAAGGAGTGCGCAGCCACAACTACTGTGTCCTGACAGCCAACGCTGCCCTGAGGAATGCTGTCTGGGCTTTGCCAGGGGCCCTTCTTCCAATGATCAAAAAACCCACTGCAACAAAAAACTCAGACAGACCGACCTTGATGAAGCAGACTTCAAGTCTGCAAGACAAGCAGCTTAGGGAACACGCAGTCACTTGACTCTGTACCACATTTATTGTCAAAATAAAAAAACAGCCCCCATCACAACACATTTCTGATGTCTATTCACTGCACCAGCCCCCCCATCTTACAGTTTAAACAGCACCACCATTGTAGATACTGAATGGGAGGAGGGGAAGGAAAAGAGAGACCTAGCATAGGTACACAGGTCCAGATCCTCAAAGCTGTTTAGGCACCTAAGTCCCATTGATTTCAATGGAGGTTAGGAACACAAATATGTTTAAGAATCAGGACCCTAGGGCCTGGTCTTCTGGGTAGCTTTGCCTGCTTGGCACTACTCCATTAGTCAGTTTGGCCCAGAGTGTGGCAGGTGCAGTATTTTCCTGACCTCTAGAGGCATTTTATTTTTTTTGGCACGGGAATAACTTGTTCCCATGCAAAAGTCACTAAACGTCTGATCTATCCAACCAGGCATCTCACAAATTGCCCAGTCGCTGGACTATTACCTGTCACCTAGGTAACGTTTCTATTAAAATACCATAGGACAGACACATAGCATTTGCACAGCACTTCCAATTAGGAGGTGTCTAACTCTGCAAAGATGGAGGAACTAGAATCACAGACTATCAGGATTGGAAGGGACCTCAGGAGGTCATCTAGTCCAACCTCCCCCTCCCCCCAAGGCTCCTCTGTGGATTTTTCCATGCTTTGCATCATCAATTGCTAGAGAGATCACCTCCCCTTCCACTTCTATCCACAGCTTTAAGTTTTGTGTGTGCGTGCATCTGCCCCTCCTCCACCAGTCACCAGGGCCTTTCATAAATAAATCATAATACCAAAAATATTTCTGCGTTAAGCTCTGGTTGCAATCTTACTTTGAAATGTATTTGTCTTTTCCACAGGGGACTAGGGATGACTGGCTGCAATAATCCATCCTCACGATCTTCTTTCATTAGGAGCAGAAATCTGAATTGTGGAGGGAGAAGATACAAGAGAAATTTGCATTAATCACTACATCATTTCCATGTTAATATGTGCAGATTGGGCCAGATACAAAGCTCAGTCAACTCAGCGGGAGTTTTTCCACTGACTTTAGAGCTTTGAATCCATCTGTCAGCCACATCAGACAGCAAAATAGAAAGTTCCAATTCAAATTATGGACCTAAAAGCGGAAATGTGAAAAGTCAGGTGAGGGGAAAGTAAAGAGAATCACTGCAAGTGCACCACAGTAAGACGATCCAGGGGGACACAATTAATAGAATACTTTGTATTTCTATTATCAGAGGGGTAGCCGTGTTAGTTTGGATCTGTAAAAGCAGCAAAGAGTCCTGTGGCACCTTAGAGACTAACAGACGTTTTGGAGCATGAGCTTTCGTGGGTGAACACCCACTTCATCAGATGCATGTAGGGGAAATCTCCAGGGGCAGGTATATATATGCAGGCAAGCTAGAGATAAAGAGGTTAGTTCAATCAGGGAGGATGAGGCCCTGTTCTAGCAGTTGAGGTGTGAAAACCAAGGGAAGAGAAACTGGTTTTGTAGTTGGCAAGCCATTCACAGTCTTTGTTTAATCCTGAGCTGATGGTGTCAAATTTGCAGATGAACTGAAGCTCAGCAGTTTCTCTTTGAAGTCTGGTCCAGATGCCAACTCTGCCCACATATCTACACCAGCAACACCATCACAGGACCTAACCAGATCAGCCACACCATCACCGGTTCATTCACCTGCACGTCCACCAATGTAATATATGCCATCATATGCCAGCAATGCCCCTCTGCTATGTACATCGGCCAAACTGGACAGTCGCTACGGAAAAGGATAAACGGACACAAATCAGATATTAGGAATGGCAATATACAAAAACCTGTAGGAGAACACTTCAACCTCCCTGGCCACACTATAGCAGACCTTAAGGTGGCCATCCTGCAGCAAAAAACTTCAGGACCAGACTTCAAAGAGAAGATTTCACACCAAAAATATCCACCACTTTATACACAACACACACGTATTTTCCTCAGCTGTACAATGGTGTCAGGGACTTTAACCCCAACAACCTGGACCCTACTCAAAGGGTAGGTGGACGTTGCTGGATTTTTACGAGTTTTAGCTGGTTTACAGAACACGCCTTATCGCCAACGCAGAGATTAGATTACCAGGCAAGGCTCCTCTAAACTGGAGGATGCGCGCTGCGTTGCCTCAGGGTCCGATTCCACGCCGGAGAGTCAGACGGGTCCCGGCGGAGTCGCCAAAGATGTTAGGGACTCTAACCCAGACGGCAAAGTTTGTTGTTTGACTGCGAGAGAGACAGGCAACACCAGCAAGGTTTTATTAAAAGCTCTTTATTGACAAGTGCACGCATTAATAGAGAGCAGCTTGTTTTTAGAGAGAACCAGCCTGCTCTTTACATCTTAGTATAAGCCTATATAGACAGTTTTGTTGCGTCATAAATTATTTACTGGAGCAACCCACCCCCTTTTTTTAACAACTAGAAACTAGACACCTTTAGTATACATGCATGCCTAAAGTTAGAAATGTAGGGGAGTTCAAAACAAACAAAGAACAAAACCAGGGAGCGAAAACAAGGAGGCTGGGAAACTAGGACTTTTATCAGTTCTTCGAAGGAGCTGCCCGAACACAGCACATTTGGTACTATGCCAGGAATGCAGCTTCTCTCTTATTTTACTTTTTCCCAGCGCTTGTGAGACATGCTGCTGCTTTTCAGTGTTTTCCACTCAGGGATTACCCACAAACCTCTGTTAGCCTGACTTTGGTTAGGTTGGCATACCTGCTTTTGTCTGCTATATCTTTATTCAGGCCTAACAATGGCAATACTATTATTGACCAACTTTTAAAGTGCTTTTAACTCTGCGGATGAGAAGCACTCTGAGATCCAGGTATTATTGTTATTCATTTCCTAAGGAAATTGCTCAGTCCTTCTCTTTGTCTTGAAGAGAAGGGCCCCAAGTGTTAAGTTAAAGATACAGGGTCCTGTAGCTCATTATCACACTGAAGTCGATGGCAGATCCACGCAGTGGTAGCACGGTCTGGAGTGTATTTCACAGCACTACTGCACAGGGAAGTCGCTCCAGGACCTCAAAGCCCCTCACACAAAAAGCTAGTTCGCTTCACACCTCAAGGAATTGGATATTTTACAGAACGGGAAATGAAAGTACAATGAGTTAACTTGCCTGCAGTCACACGGGAGCCAATGACTGGGTCAGAAATACCTGCTCTCAGTTCTTCTGGGTCGCAGTTAGGATACCATCTCCCATCCCACACTGGCACAACCCTGACTAAAACTGCAGTTACATTCCAACTCCATGCTTCTAAATCCAGCAGCGGTCCAAGCACAAAAGCCTATATTTAAACCCAGCAACAGCAAGCATGAGACAAGACGACAAAGGGCAGGAAATTCAAAGCTACAGCTAACACAGGGCATTGTCTTAAAAAAGGAGAACAGAAACGCAAAATAATAACGCAACTAACGACGGAAAGACTGATTCGGCTTTTCATTTCCTAGCTTATGCTACTGAGTTTCACAATCACCTCAGCAAGGCTGAAATAGTTGGGTTAGGCTGTGAATGAACTGGAGGGAGGCAGGCAATGTTCACTTAGAAAAATTAGAAGGAAATACTCTTTTCTCACTGGAGGCTCTAACAAACATTACTATTGACCAGAGGTGTGTTACTGGTCAGGCAAACACGAACCATATTTAGACTGCCACATTATGATCTCAGGACAATTAGTAGTAGTAGTACTGACACAGCCCTACAAGTCACAGCTGTGATCGGGGTTCCATTGTGTTAGCTAATGTACCCACATGTAGCAAAGACCATGCCTGCCCTGAAGAACTTGTACAGTCTGAAAGTTGGGGAAAAGTAGTATTGTCTCCAGTTTACAGATGGGGAGACTTAGATACAGAGAAATGAAGGTCACCCAGGAAATCCGTAGCAGAGACAGGAACTAAAACCAGATCCAGCACACCATTTAGACAGACAAAGGATGGTAGGGGAAACTGAGGCACAGAGCAGCAACCTGCCCAAGGTCACACAAAAGTTCAGTGTCAAAGCTGGGAACAGAACCAAGTCTCCTAACTCCAAGTCCATTGGTCTGTCCACTAGACAACACTGCCTCTCAATGTTTTAGTATCCATGTTGTGGCCTGAGTCTTGTATCATTCCTCCCCCTTTTTTAGATTGAGTATGTATGTGGAACCATTCTGATAGAGCAGAAATGTACCTGTGTAATCTGACTCATTAACTTCACAACTGATCTCAATGTTATTCACCTCCAAGGAGGGAAACAATGGACTTACAAAGGGAAAAATCCTGATTTATCAGTGGCAGAAGTCAAGAACAGCACTTCTCTACCTCATTCAAGTGTGGAGAAGTTCAGTGCTCGTAAAGAGATACTCAGATGAAAAGTATCGTAGTGCGTAGTGCAGTCTGCATCCTAACAGAGAGATTCTCTTGTGGACCAATTCCCTGCCCATTGCAGATCACGTAACAGTTTCTAGTAAAAGCAGCAAAGAATCCTGTGGCACCTTATAGACTAACAGAGGTTTTGGAGCATGAGCTTTCGTGGGTGAATACCCACTTCCTCAGATGCATGTAATGGAAATATCCAGGGGCAGGTATATATATGTGTGCTAGCAAGCAAGCTAGAGATAACGAGGTCAGTTCAATCAGGGAGGATGAGGCCCTGTTCTAGCAGTTGAGGTGTGAAAACCAAGAGAGGAGAAACTGGTTCTGTAATTGGCAAGCCATTCACAGTCTTTGTTCAATCCTGAGCTGATGGTGTCAAATTTGCAGATGAATTGAAGCTCAGCAGTTTCTCTTTGAAGTCTGGTCCTGAAGTTTTTTTGCTGCAGGATGGCCACCTTAAGGTCTGCTATAGTGTGGCCAGGAAGGTTGAAGTGCTCTCCTACAGGTTTTTGTATATTGCCATTCCTAATGTCTGATTTGTGTCCATTTATCCTTTTCCGTAGAGACTGTCCAGTTTGGCCGATGTACATAGCAGAGGGGCATTGCTGGCATATGATGGCGTATATTACATTGGTGGATGTGCAGGTGAATGAACCAGTGATGGTGTGGCTGATCTGGTTAGGTCCTGTGATGGTGTCGCTGGTGTAGATATGTGGGCAGAGTTGGCATCGAGGTTTGTTGCATGGATTGGTTCCTGAGCAAGAGTTATTATGGTGTGGTGTGCAGTTGCTGGTGAGAATATGTTTCAGGTTGGCAGGTTGTCTGTGGGCAAGGATTGGCCTGCCACCCAAGGCCTGTGAAAGTGTGGGATCATTGTCCAGGATGGGTTGTAGATCCTTGATGATGCGTTGGAGGGGTTTTAGCTGGGGGCTGTATGTGATGGCCAGTGGAGTCCTGTTGGTTTCTCTCTTGGGTTTGTCTTGCAGTAGGAGGCTTCTGGGTACACGTCTGGCTCTGTTGATCTGTTTCCTTATTTCCTCGTGCGGGTATTGTAGTTTTGAGAATGCTTGGTGGAGCTTTTGTAGGTGTTGGTCTCTGTCTGAGGGGTTAGAGCAGATGCGGTTGTACCTCAGTGCTTGGCTGTAGACAATGGATCGTGTGATGTGCCCGGGATGGAAGCTGGAGGCATGAAGGTAGGCATAGCGGTCGGTGGGTTTTCGATATAGGGTGGTGGTAATGTGACCATCACTTATTTGCACCGTGGTGTCAAGAAAGTGGACCTCCCGTGTAGATTGGTCCAGGCTGAGGTTGATGGTGGGGTGGAAGCTGTTGAAATCATGGTGGAATTTTTCCAGAGTCTCTTTCCCATGGGTCCAGATGATGAAGATGTCATCAATGTAGCGTAGATAGAGAAGGGGTGTGAGTGGACGAGAGCTGAGGAAGCGTTGTTCCAGGTCGGCCATGAAGATATTGGCATATTGTGGGGCCATGCGGGTGCCCATAGCAGTGCCACTGATCTGGAGATATATATTGTCATCAAATTTGAAATAGTTGTGTGTAAGTATAAAGGCACAGAGCTCAGCAGCCAGTTGTGCTGTGGCATCATCAGGGATAGTGTTCCTGACAGCTTGTATTCCATCTGTGTGTGGGATGTTTGTGTAGAGAGCCTCTACATCCATGGTGGCTAGGATGGTGTTTTCTGGGAGGTCACCAATACATTGTAGTTTCCTCAGGAAATCAGTGGTGTCGCGGAGATAGCTGGGAGTGCTGGTGGCATAGGGTCTGAGTAGAGAGTCCATATATCCAGATAGTCCTTCAGTGAGAGTGCCAATGCCCGAGATGATGGGGCGTCCAGGATTTCCGGGTTCAAGGCTCTTCCTCACTCACAGACATTCTCAGAGGCCATCAGGCTGACCAGTGAGGAGCCTGGACATCTCTCTCAACAACCTCCTTTCCAGCCAGCTCGCCAAAGACCAAGGCCCATAGATTGACCTCTGCAGAGATAAGGGACGTATTCCCAGCACGACCGCTGACTTGGACAATTTTTCCCTTCTTTCTCTCCCCCGCCCCCATCAGTAAAACAGGGATAACACTGACATTCACACCAGAATTTCTGTGACCTCTGAATGAAGGGTGACATGAAACTGTAAGATATTAAGTGGACAGAATTACTGCTATAGAAACAAACAACATACTCACAGGGCAGATCTTGCCATGCACTTATACACCCATTTCTCCCTGACCGCTCAGCAGAAACATGGGTAGAGAACCAGCGACCAGCTCCTCGTGCCCTCTTTGCAAGAGCAAAAATTCAAGACTGAGCAAGAGGGTGGTATGAGTAATGGGGCCAGCCAGCCGACATAGATATCCAAACAGAATGGATGAGCGTCCATAGGCCAAGCTGAAACCAGGATGTGCAAAAAATCCCTCTGAAACCCGTAAATGAGGAAATTATGTCTTATTCTATGCAAGCTCAGAAGGGAGGAACAGAGCAGAGACGGCATTGCTGTGGGGGAGGGGTGAGATCCATCCATCTCTCAGACAAGAGCAATTGCAATTACAAAGACAGCAGGGACGGAGGGATAGGTGACTGATAGGCGAGCCGAGAAGAGGTGACAAGACGGCATCCGAGATGCACAGACTGATCCTGAAGCACATACAACGAAGATTCGCAGCTGTATGGCTGAAGATCAACCTTTCAACAAGATGTCTTGCCTGGGAAAGCTTCCAGCCACCTTGTATGACCGCAATTTGACCTTCCCTGAGGGTCGAGTCTCTTGACTAGATGACCTCCTAAGGTCTCTTCCAACCCTAATATTCTATGATTATTTTGAGAGGAATGGACAGTGTTCATGTAATTAAGACCCTGGCCTGGTGCTGATAGGATCTTGATTCAATTCCCATTTCCACCAGATTTCTTGGGTGACCGTGGGCAAGTCGCTTCCTCTCCTTGGGCCTCAGACAATGAGAATACTGACTTTCTTCCATCTTTTCTCCATTTGCTCTATTTAAATTCTAAAGGGGCGATTTTTTTCTAAAACATCTGACAGAGTTAGGCACCTAACTCCCTTAGGCACCTTTGAAAAGTCACACCCCACACTCCTTGGTGCAGGGACTGTCTCTTATTAAGAGTCAATATAGAGCCTAACACTACAGGACCCAAATCTAGGTTGGGGCCTCGAGGCTACTGGAATAATTACCTTCTGCTACAGAGAGCTCCACCAAGAAGCTCTTACACCAACCCCTCCATCTCCCTTCCTCAGAGGGGTCCATTAAGGGAACATGAGGCTACGTGACTAGTGTATTCTGAAACATCATCAAAAGTCAGGAACTGTTGGGGAAGTTACCACCAAGTAATTACCACACAGAGGAAGAAAAAGTTGCACAGTTACTTGTCCCATGTAAAAACGTTACCCGAGTCACACACAGATGGGCAGCGTGTGTTTTTCTTTTAGGCTCTTAGACTCCTTTGCCACCTCAAAACACACACAGCATTATGCCCCTCAGGGCTTCTCCTCAGGATCAGAGTTATCCAAAGGCTACACATATAAGCACTGGCTGCAGCAAACAGCTGCAAAGATGCAACCAGACTGATATTTCTGTTCTGTGGAGATAATAAGCCTGTTGGCCCTCAGTATTTTATAAAAATACTAGGGACCTTAGAGGTTTTTACTTTGAACTAATCAATGCAGCAATAACAATTTGCACCAGCCGGGGAATTTGCACCCTTTAGTGGTCTACTTGTCTTAATATACCCATAGGTAGGCTTGGCAGAATTCGATTTCTATGTTGTTATCATCATTTTGACACATAATATTTATTTTTAAGCTTTTCCCCCCTGATTTAAATTCTCACAGTTGTGCAAAATTATGGGTTTCCGGCTTTTAAAATTTGCATTGATGTAAATTTTCACAGATTGAATGACAGTAGTCACTAAGAGTCAAAAAGTTAAAGCTTTATATAACTATTAAAACACAGCTAGTCAACACCACATCAAAATGTAGAAAGTACATATCCTCAAATCAAATGCAGCTAAGTTCTCAAGCAGCATTTTCTTTCCTCAGCTTATCTGTAAATGTTGATAATTAATCGATGGAAATGTGTGTTGGATTGTGTGTGCACGGTGATGTCAACGTTTATGAGTAAAATCTAATCTTTCCAAGCCTATGTGAAGAGCATTCTTGAAGCTCCTTAGCAGCCGCACGCCCAAGCCAAGAAGTGCCAGGGCATTTCAGAGCAGTTTATACAGAACCCTTCAAACACAGGGCCACTGCTGAAATCAGCAAAGGCTCTCAAGCTGGAGCAGCCTCAACATAAACTAGAGCAGGGGAGCTGGAACAATTTGTATAGTGGGGGTGCTGAGAGCCCTTGAACCAAACTGTAAACCTTGCATATAATGGAAATCACTTTAAGCCAAGGGGTGCACAGCACCCCCAGCTTCAGCACCTTTTGATTTTGGAACTACCTACCTTGGTCCGGTGGTGCCCAGATTTATTAGCATTCCTGACGTGCTGTACACCCTCTCTCTCTCTCTCTCTCTCTCTCACACACACACACACACACACACACACACACACACGGCTGTCTGTGTAAAGGAGAATAGGGGGCAGAGGATATATTTATGGATAGTCCTTTGTTTATGCTCATGTTGCAAGTTTTAATTTAGGCAGTAGGTGCCTGGAGCACCAGGTGGCTACTGTAGTTGCAATTTAAAAGGTTTGAAGCCATACGTAAAACAGAAATAATAAAAAGCAGCTGTCCCTGGGGTGGAGTGCAGCAGTCACGGTAAAGGAGGAGAAATGAAGGCCAAGGACACTCTCACAAAAAATGGTTCTTGAAAAAAGTTTGCAGAGATCTTAATTGCAGACGTGCTTAGTTTTCAAGGTCTCCAAGCTGAGCCACATGGTGTTCATTTATCTACACCGGGAGAGGGAGAGCCCAAACCTCTGGTTTCGCTTGAAAGTTACATTATGGATGAATTTCTAGAAGGTAAATGGGTTTACGCTTATGTATTCTGCCTGCCTTATGATTAAAAAATCTTGATGCCTGGGAAGAGCCCTCCCTTGTCAAAAACAGCTTAGAGCTGGTGCAGTTGCCTTGCCAGGTGCCTTCGGTTTCTCAGACGGAAGATCTGCTTTTGATTGAGCTCCAACTTCCTGTTTATCAACCGGCTGCTAGATCTGAAGTGACAAGCTGCTTAAGCCTTCTCTGACACCCTCATCTCTGTCACCCTCTCCATTTCCTAAGCAAGACAAAAAGCTGCCCGTTCTTCCCTTTTTTGGGGTCTGCTGTGCAGATTCAAGGTTCCTCATGCAGGTTTCTAGAAAGGGGTGTGAGGTTGTCAGTGTCAGACTGCCAAGCCCAAGGCAAGATTTACTTTCCTTGATATGTAAGAATATTTTGACGTCCTTTTAAAAATTATAAATACCAGAGCTCACCCACAGAAGTGGCCCAGTACTTCCAGTACCCACAATACAAACATGAGATCTTTTACAGGCCACCATTCTCTCTGCCACGGAGAGATGGCCTGAGCAGCTCAATACAAACAAGATCAATACCTGACAAGTATGACATGTCAATGCACAAAACAACTCTCAAGCAGCGCAGCAAAAAGGCTCTTACTTAGACCTGGTCAGGAGTACTGTCTCACCCTGTGGCCTAGGAATTGAAGTGGCACTTGGGAATTTTAAGTCCTTTTGTGGCGCACGCCCATAGTAACTACAGTGGCATTTGGGGAATTCAAACAAGAGCAATAGAGAATTCTATTCCATTCTCTGTTCTGCCAATGAAGAACAGAGCTAAAGGTCTGAGAGAGAGAGAGAAGTGGAGGGGGGGGGGAATGAATCAGATGATTTTCTATCTTACCAAGATTTTACGATCACAGAAACTTAAGGAAGAAACCAAGTCAGTCAAGGAGTCAATCCCTCTGCCAATGAAGAAAAAAGCCTGCTAAAGGATGATTTTATTAACATCATCTATCATTGTAGCACCAAAAGGCCCATGTTAAGAATGCCCCCCATCCCCTTATGCTATATAATTACTACATGAGGAGCTTCACTCTAGTCTAGGGTTACACACACGTATCAGATGTTAAACCTGACTTTAGTCCCAATAGCCAGAAAGAATGCTCAGCACCCTACACGAAGCCTTTGCTCCACCACTTTACAGCTGCTGCGTCATCGAGTCAAATGGCCTTTCTGCTCATCTCCCTTTAACACAGTTTGACAGGCCACCTAGATGGCCCTGGAGCAGCATGGAGCGTTCTGAAAGAGCAACTGAAATGCGCAAAGATGACAAGTATGGGTCACTTTCATGCTGTTACACACGCCATGTTCTTACTCGCAGGTATAAAGAAAACCTGCATGGTGTAGGAGTAGATGGGACAAAGGAGACACAGGAACCAATGAAGACTGGTGCAGCAAGAGACGCCATGAGTTTGGGTTATTAAAAAAAGAGTCAGATCTGATACTTAAAGCTTTGAGCAGACGCTGCTAACAGAAAACTCCAGCTGATCAAGGAATCCTGGAGGCTGTCCCTACCAAGCAATACATATAGGTAGAATTGCATTACCTGCAACAGTTCTTTCATTTTCATAAACGCTGGCTAAACAAGATGCCTCTGATCTAGGCAAGGGGATGGCTGAGATCAACAAATTTCTGTTCAGAGCAGGATGTAGTGGCTAGTGCACAGGACAGAGTCAGGACTCCTGGGTTTCATATATAAATAGATTTTAAAGCTTCAAGGGACCATTATGATCTACTCTCACCTCTCACACCACACAGACTGCAGAAATTCCCTCAGCGATTCCTGCAGTTAACTGTGTAAGTCAAGGTATAACTAGGGCATAACTTCAAGAGTCCAAGAGAGAGCATTTGTTACACTGCTTGTTAAGCCGTTCCAGTGGCTAACCCTCCCAGTGAAAGACGTGAATCTTTTGTCCAGTTTGAACTTTACCATTTTCAGCTGCCAGTGTTCTATCATCAACGGTGCCAGCAGGTCTGTACGTGACCTTGGGCAAAGTCAGGTAACTGCACCGTGCCTCAATTTACCCAACCATTAAAAATGCAGCATATTTAGTTACTATTTGGCCCGCATGTATACTAGAAGAATCCCTTACTCTTTGCAACATCCTTTCAAAGCTTTAGTGGAAGGGGACTACATGGAAGCCTGAAATTACATGAGGTTTCCTGAACCAATTTGAAAACTCAATGCTTCCTGCACAGACAAAAGGTTGGAAATATCAGGATGTAGCAGGTTTGCCATGCAACATTATCTGTTTCTAAAGTCACTTTCAGGGCTGACTGTACCACAATGCAATTTACCCTAAAAATATCTTTTTCGGACCATTTCGTCCAGGTCCTGACAAACCCATCTGCTCTGCAAAGCCACCCCCACCAAAATCCAGACTGTTGGGTCCCTTCTCAGCCACTTGACTCATCCCTGTGTGCTGGCAAACAGTGGAACAGAATACCGTCCAGCAGCCTATGCTCCCAGATAGTAGCGTTTGGATTCATTCCGACACCCTCCCCGCTCACAGTACCGGGGTGCCCCGGGGCGGGCGGCACCACACACACGTGCTCCAGTCTCAAACAAAGCTGCTCTGTAAGCTTTTTGCTGAGCCTGCCCATCTGGAGGTCACCCTAAGCCATTGCAACAGTGACAGACGAAAAGGAGAAACAGGCTGTCATGGCAGGGGATGCTTCCGAGAGTTACCACGGACCTTGACAGAAACCTTGAGCAACAGCGAGAAGAGAACTTTCTCCTGAGAGCTGGGTTTTTTCTGACAACCTGAGGCCTTGTGGCAGGAACAGCTCTCATTAGTGGCCAGGAACTGGTGTAAACTGACCTATTGCTGTAGTTTGCTAACCTGGCACAAGCTCATCTACACTTAGGGTGTAGCACCAGTGCAGTTATGGCAACTGATGGGTACTGAGAACTGGATCAGAGCAATTGTAGGGGCAGACACTTTGCACCTAACCAGGCGCAGATCTAAGCTTCTATTTAAAATGAAAGTTCCTATCTCCGAATGACTACGCAGAAAACCCGCCAAACACAAACCAAGTGAAACTGACCCAAGGTCAGGCTCCTGCGTCCGCAGACAGCCAGAAACATCAGAGGCCACCCTGAGGCCAGAAAGCAGGATATTAAGAATCAGGAAAGAGCGTCAAAACACCATTGGAAGCCCTGGCCTGACCTCCTAAACCTGTTGGGTCTGGGTGTGAAAAAGGAGCCATTGTTGTGGGTCATCAGTGGGGCTCAAAGCTGGGACATTCAGCACCAGTTCCCACCAGCTAAGCACACCGAGGCTATGAGGAGATCGTGCTGATCTTCGGAGAGGGCCAGGCGTGTCTGACAGACATGTGCATAGCAGCTTAGGGTGGAAGAACATCATCCCCACCACTAAAAGCTGCCCGAGTGCGAATCCCCACACACGCCCCACTCAGCAGATATTTCTGCACTTTGAGTCCACCTTGACAAGTATCAACTCCCTCCCTACCCTGTGACCCATAACCCGGTGAGGGCAATCTGTCCAAATAGTCTTAGGCCTACGCAACATAAATGGTCACATGCAGCCCTCTCCATCCCTGTCCCAAATAAGGCTGCTTTACTCACAAACAAGTGCTCACTTCAGCAATTCTCACATGCTCTAGGGCAGGGGTTCTCAAACTCCATCACACCGCAACCCCCTTCTGACAACAAAAACTGCTACACGACCCCAGGAGTGGGTACCGAAGCATGAGCCCGCCTGAGCCCGCTCGAGCCCTGCCACCATGGGGTGTTGTGGGGGGTGTCAAAGCCAAAGCCCCCCAGCCCCCTCGGGGGGGGGCTGTAATCTGAGCCACACTGCCCAAGGCTGAAGCCCTCAGGCTTCGGACCCAGCCAGTGGGTCACAACCCCACTTTAATGGGGTCACAGGGCTGGCTTAGACTTGCTGGGGCCAGGAGCCAAATCCTGGGGGACCCACTTTGGGATCCCAATCCACAGTTTGAGAACTGCTGCCCTAGGCAATGGCGGTATCTCTAGCCCAGCTGTTGTAAGCTCTGCTGACCCAAGTCCACAGAGCAATTCCTATAACGGGAGCCCAGAATCCAATGTAGCAGGAGAAGGCTAAAGCCACATCCTACTGGAAGCTGGGCACTGTGCCCTGCAACATGGCTGGAAAGGAAAAGCATGCCCACCTGTTATGAAGCTGTGCACTGAAAACCCCTGCCTAGGCCCAAGTGGATATTGCCTGGAAGGGTCCTGCTCAGGGGAAATGGAGAGAAGCCAGGCAGAAGTCAGAGGCAAAGGGTAGGAAGGCCTCGGCATGAGACACAGGGAAATTAAGTGGGACGGGTCAGAGCAATGGGGTTTATTGAACTCTTCACCCCTAGGTCACTGGTTCAAACCCAGCCCGACTAGAAATAGTTGCCATCAAACGGCTCTTTGTGGCCTACAGGAAATGAGCTGGTGGGTTTGAGTCCAGCCCCCTCTCTTGGGCTACATCCACATAAGAGATCTCAGCAGAGGTCCAGGACTACAGACTGAACTAGCCTTTCACCCCTCACGAAGATGTCACCCAGCCAGCAGGGAGATACAATGGAGAGGGGGCATAGTGGAATTCTTATCCCCAGGCAGCAGCTGCTCTGGAAATCAACACAGGACTCCAGCCCACATGGCATCTTTCATGAGCACTAAAACCAGCTCACGCGCAGGTCAATGTGGGTGAAAGTTGACCCTGTCCAAGGGGTCAGCATGAGGCCTGTGCATCTCTCATATCTTGAAGTGGTGCCAATGACCTAGTGAAATCATCCCCATAGCACTTGAGCAGGTTCATCATTAACAATCTCACTACACAGGTCATTATTCTGAGCCATGTTATCATTACTCAATCACAAATACATTTAAGGAGTCCGTTACAAAACCAAGAGCTTTGAATGATCATAATGGCTCCTTCTGATGTTAAAAAGAGCTCTGAATTATTAAATTAATGACATTTTACAGTTTGTGTGCTTATTCACACTTATTTTGTTAAGGCACATGAGTCCGGCTTACCCACACAAGTTTCAAACTTGCAAAAATTTATTTATGGGCAGAGGGGGAGATGTGGAGGTTCACAAGGCTCAGGGGGCTCTTGACTGGAACAGGTTTCACATAAACACAGCATTTGGGCCAATAAAGACCCCTCCATAGTTTTACAAAAAGTTTCTGAACTGCTGCTGTCTCCCTCTTTCAAAGATTGCAGTTGTAGAGGTTTTATTATTTTCAGAGGGACAGCCTAGCAATGTTTGCCGAAGGAACAGCTGGAATTCATACTGGGCTGGGATGGAAGAGCACATCAGTGAAAACCCATAAGCCCTTCCCTCTCTTCCTCCTACAGGGAAACTTACACAGTATAATTGTAAAAGCAGCAAAGAATCCTGTGGCACCTTATAGACTGACAGACGTTTTGGAGCATGAGTTTTCGAAAAGCTCATGCTCCAAAACGTCTGTTAGTCTATAAGGTGCCACAGGATTCTTTGCTGCTTTTACAGATCCAGACTAACATGGCTACCCCTCTGATACTTGACAGTATAATTGAAAAGTTCAATATACGCACACCCACTGAATAGCTCCTGATCTAATATCCTTCCAACTCCTCTCCCTGCACACTGACCTCCCCATAAATCAGGATTTAGAACAGAAAGTTTGACATGCTGAACAGCTTTGTGAACTTTGTTAGATGCCTACTGAAAACAAGATGCTTGAAATTCAGGAACCAGTTTCTTCCTCTTTCAGCATCCTTCTCCCCACCCTGGCCTGCCCAGGGCAGAGTCCCAATGGAATTGGGAGTCTGTGCAAATAAAAGCAGGCTCTGAGGGAAGTTACCCAACCACCCATGCCGATAACTAAGGAGGACACTGAGCTGATGCAATTTACTCCAGAGCGGATACTAAGTGGCAAAGTTGGAGAAAACTCCCCAGGCGTCTCCACTACTTGTCCTGAGTCCTGGACCCCACCTGTTCCCTGAGCTGGGACGAGAACCCCAGACCTCTTGCTTCCAGCCTGCTCCTGTAATCCCTAGACCCCCTCAATCCCTCCCTGCCCGCCCCTGGAGCCAGGGACAGAACCCAGGCATCCTGGCTCCCAGCCGGCTGCTCTAGCCACTGCCCCAGGGCTGTACAGCTCTGCAGCGGGCACGCGGCTCCAGGACACCACGCCACATGCACCCCGATCGCTCCCGCAGGGAGATCCGCCTTGAGCAGCCCCCCGGCCGCTCTAGGCTGCCTCTTGCGACGTGGGAGCAGCCTTGCAAGCGGCTGCTAAACTTTTCAGGCTGCAGCCCATGAGCAGGGACCGGGGCCGGGCTCCCCTGACAAGGGCCCGCCTTTGTTACCCAACTCCCCCGCCCCAAACCCGTGCACCCCCCAGCAGGGCTGCAGAGCGAGCGGCCGCCGCTTACCGTGCGCTGAGCCGGGCAATCAGCAACCGCCCCGCCGGGGAGCCGCCCCGCTGCTCCGGCTCGGTGCCCTCTCCGGGCGCCCTCCTCGCACTTCCATCAGCCTCCCCCGGGCAGGGCAGCGGAGCTGCTGCAGACACCGCCTGTCTCTCTCGACCTCCCCCCCCGTCTCCCTACGCCCCCTCGGCTGATAGGAGCCCCCCCGCACCAATAGCTGCGGCTGGGCTGCGCAATTCCGCGGCCTCATTGGTGTCTCCAGCCCCCCTGCTCGGTGGGGAGAAGGGAGGAGGAGCGTTGGGGCCCGCCCCGACAATGCGCAGCTGGTTAGTGGCTTCAGCAGCTGCCAGAGTTTGGAGTGTCATCAGCCTCGGACGGAGGAGGAGGAGGGTGGCTGACTGGCTTGGAGAGCCTCACCCAGGCTGGGATTGGAAACATCGGGAGGCCAAAGCGGCGAGAGCTGGGACGGGGGAGTCCTGGAAAGCCCAGTGCACAGGGGCAGTGAGTTTGGAGGGGTACTGGCAGCACTAACATCATTTGGGGATGAGGTGGGGGACTCAAACTCATAGACTCTAGGACTGGAAGGGACCTCGAGAGGTCTTTGAGTCCATTCCCCTGCCCTCATGGCAGGACCAAATACTGTCTAGACCATCCCTAATAGACATTTATCTAACCTACTCTTAAATATCTCCAGAGATGGAGATTCCACAACTTCCCTAGGCAATTTATTCCAGTGTTTAACTACCCTGTTAGGAACTTTTTCCTAATGGCCAATCTAAATCTCCCTTGCTGCAGTTTAAGCCCATTGCTTCTTGTTCTATCATTGGAGGCTAAGGTGAACAAGTTTTCTCCCTCCTCCTGATGACACCCTTTTAGATACCTGAAAACTGCTATCATGTCCCCTCTCAGTCTTCTCTTTTCCAAACTAAATAAACTTTCAGCCTTCCTTTATAGGTCATGTTCTCAAGACCTTTAATCATTCTTGTTGCTTTTCTCTGGACACTCTTCAATTTCTCCACATCTTTCTTGAAATGCGCTGCCCAGAACTGGACACAATACTACACACCTGTTAATGCATCCCAGAATCACGTTTGCTTTTTTTGCAACAGTATCACACTGTTGACTCATATTTAGCTTGTGGTCCACTATGACCCCTAGATCTCTTTCTGCCATACTCATTCCTAGACAGTCTCTTCCCATTCTGTATGGGAGAAGAGCTGTGATGGGAAAGAGAGAAAACTTGTGTGAAAATCATTGGTGGAGAGTCACAAAGGCCCTGGGCCTGAAGGGTCTGGCTACGTTTCAGGGTCTGGGCCAAAGGATCTCCCCAGGCTGGGGGTTTTCACGCCTGCATCTCACAGTTGTCACTAGGGTGACCAGACAGCAGATGTGAAAAATCGGGATGGGGGTGGGGGGGCAATAGGTGCCTATATAAGAAAAATATCCCAAAATTGGGACTGTCCCTATATAATTGGGACATCTGGTCACCCTAGTTGTCACCTCAGATCAAACACGGCACGGGTCTGTAGAGACCAGGAGTCATTGCCATCTGGTGTTTGACGCATCATTGGAATGAGCAAGCAGGAGTCTTAATCCATGTCGAAGGCATAGGCAGATCCAAGCTCCATAAACTAGAAACTGAAGCGTTTTCAAACTGGTAATAAAGTGGAATATTTGAATAGTGTGGGTAATTAACCATCGGATCAGATTGCCAAGGGACATCTATTCTCCATCCTTAGAGTCCTTACAGCTAGCTTGAGCATTTCTCTAGGTCAGTGGCTCTCAACCAGAGGTACGTGTTCCCCTGGGCTACACAGAGTCTTCCAGGGGGTATGTCAAGGTTCCTCCCTCACTCTGAACTTTAGAGTACAGATGTGGGGACCTGCATGGACACTTCTAAGCTTAATTACTAGCTTAGATCTGGTAACACTGCCACCATCCAGAAGTTAGTGTCTGGAGCATTCCCTGTCCCCCCAAAACTTTCCCCTTCCTGGGTTGCCTTGAGGGACTTCACCAATTCCCTGGTGAACACAGATCCAAACCCCTTGGATCTTAAAACAAGGGGAAATTAACCATCCCTCCTCCTTTCCCCCACCAATCCCTGGTGAGTCCAGATCCAATCCCCTTAGATCTAAAAACAAGGAAAAATCAATCAGGTATTAAGAAAAAAAGGCTTTTAATTAAAGAAAAGAAAGGTAAAAATCATCTCTGTAAAATCAGGATGGAAAATACTTTACAAGGTAATCAGATTCATATAGCCCAGAGGAACCCCCTCTAGCCTTAGGTTCAAAGTTACAGCAAACAGAGGTAAGATCCTCTCAGCAAAAAAGGAACATTTACAGGTTGAGAAAACAAAAATAAGACTAATCCGCCTTGCCTGGCTATTACTTACAATTTTGAAACATGAGAGTCTGATTCAGAAAGGTTTGGAGAGCCTGGATTGACATCTGGTCCCTGTTAGTCCCAAGAGTGAACAACCCCCAAAACAAAGAGCACAAACAAAAGACTTCCCTCCACCAAGATTTGAAAGTATCTTGTCCCCCTATTGGTCCTCTGGTCAGGTGTCAGCCAGGTTTACTGAGTTTCTTAACACTTTACAAGTAAAAGAAACATTAACCCTTAACTATCTGTTTATGACAGGGTACATCAATTCATTTAGATATTTGCTTAGTTTTACAACATAAAAAGCACTAGTGAAGTCAGTACAAACTAAAACGCCATACAGACAATGACTTGTTTATATTGCTCTGTATACTATACACTGAAATATAAATACAATATTTATATTCCAATTGATTTATTTCATAATTATATGGTAAAGATGAGAAAGTCAGCCATTTTTCAGTAACAGTGCGCTGGGGACACTTGTATTTTGATATCTGGTTTTGTAAGCAAGTAGTTTTTAAATGAGGTGTAACTTGGGGGTACACAAGACAAATCAGATTCCTGAAGGGGGTACAGTCATCTGGAAAGGCTGCGAGCCACTGCTCTAGATTATTCACGCTAGCTTCTAGCACAAGCTATTGGGCTCAATGCAGGAATCTGTGACTCTGATCCACTCCTCTAGCAAGGTCCTGTGTTCTGAGCCTTTGCTGACCCGTCAGGCTGATGTGTATGGATGGAACTGGCATTTGGGCTCAAACCTGAGTCAGAGCCCAGGCTTAGTGTGCAGGGTAAACATACCCTAAGTGGTCTGATCTACCCCAGTGTTGAGCACCTTGCAAGTGTCTAGAAGTTCTGGCCTAAGTAACTTGCCCAGGTTGGTGCAGAGCTGAGAATAGAATGTAGGAGTCATAGGAACATAGGACGGGGCTGGATCTTTGAGTCCAGCCCCCTGCTATGACAGGCAAACCAATCATATAATCCCTTTCATAAACTGACTCTTGCCCAAAAGCAAGCTATTCCGATGGGTAGGAAAGATAGAAAATGTGGCAAAAGACCACCTTGGCTTAACCACGAGATCTTGCATGACCTACAAAATAAAAAGGAGTCATAAAAATTTGAAACTAGGTCAGATTACAAAAGATGAATATAGGCAAACAACACAGGAATGCAGGGGCAAGATTAAAAAGGCAAAGGCACAAAATGAGCTCAAACTAGCCATGGGAATAAAGGGAAACAAGATGACTTTTTATCAATACATTAGAAGCAAGAGGAAGACCAAGGACAGGGTAGGCCCACTGCTCAGTGAGGAGGGAGAAACAGTAACAGGAAACTTGGAAATGGCAGAGATGCTTAATGACTTCTTTGTTTCGGTCTTCACTGAGAAGTCTGAAGGAATGTCTAACATAGTGAATGCTTACGGGAAGGGGGTAGGTTTAGAAGATAAAATAAAAAAAGAGCAAGTTAAAAATCACTTCAAAAAGTTAGATGCCTGCAAGTCACCAGGGCCTGATGAAATGCATCCTAGAATACTCAAGGAGTTACTAGAGGAGCTTTCTGAGCCTCTAGCTATTATCTTTGGAAAGTCATGGGAGACGGGAGAGATTCCGGAAGACTGGAAAAGGGCAAATATAGTGCCTATCTATAAAAAGGGAAATAAAAACAACCCAGGAAACTACAGACCAGTTAGTTTAACTTCTGTGCCAGGGAAGATAATGGAGCAAGTAAATAAAGAAATCATCTGCAAACACTTGGAAGGTGGTAAGGTGATAGGGAATAGCCAGCATGGATTTGTAAAGAACAAATCATGTCAAACCAATCTGATAGCGTTCTTTGGTAGGATAATGAGCCTTGTGGATAAGGGAGAAGCGGTGAATGTTGTATACCTAGATTTTAGTAAGGCATTTGATACGGTCTCGCATGATATCCTTATCGATAAACTAGGCAAATACAATTTAGATGGGACCACTATAAGGTGGGTGCATAACTGGCTGGATAACCATATTCAGAGAGTAGTTATTAATGGCTCCCAATCCTGCTGGAAAGGTATAACAAGTGGGGTTCCGCAGGGGTCTGTTTTGGGACCGGCTCTGTTCAATATCTTCATCAACGACTTACATGTTGGCACAGAAAGTACGCTTATTAAGTTTGCAGACGATACCAAACGGGGAGGGATTGCAACTGCTTTGGAGGACAGGGTCAAAATTCAAAATGATCTGGACAAATTGGAGAAATGGTCTGAGGTAAACCAGATGAAGTTCAATAAAGACAAATGCAAAGTGCTCCACTTAGGAAGGAACAATCCATTTCACACATACAGAATGGGAAGAGACTGTCTAGGAAGGAGTATAGCAGAAAGAGATCTAGGGGTCATAGTGGACCACAAGCTAAATATGAGTCAACAGTGTGATACTGTTGCAAAAAAAAGCAAACGTGATTCTGGGATGCATTAACAGGTGTGTTGTAAACAAGACACGAGAAGTCATTCTTCCACTCTACTCTGCGCTGGTTAGGCCTCAACTGGAGTATTGTATCCAGTTCTAGGCACCGCATTTCAAGAAAGATGTGGAGAAATTGGAGAGGGTCCAGAGGAGAGCAACAAGAATGATTAAACGTCTTGAGAACATGACCTATGAAGCAAGGCTGAAGGAATTGGGTTTATTTAGTTTGGAAAAGAGAAGACTGAGAGGGGACATGATAGCAGTTTTCAGGTATTTAAAAGGGTGTCATCAGGAGGAGGGAGAAAAGTTGTTCACCTTAGCCTCTAATGATAGAACAAGAAGCAATGGGCTTAAACTGCAGCAAGGGAGATTTAGATTGGACATTAGGAAAAAGTTCCTAACTGTCAGGGTAGTTAAACACTGGAATAAATTGCCTAGGGAGGTTGTGGAATCTCCATCTCTAGAGATATTTAAGAGTAGGTTAGATAAATGTCTATTAGGGATGGTCTAGACAGTATTTGGTCCTGCCATGAGGGCAGAGGACTGGACTCGATGACCTCTCGAGGTCCCTTCCAGTCCTAGAGTCTATGAATCTTTGTTCCAAGCTGCCTCTTGCAATGGGGGCTTGGTGTGTTTGTGTAGCATTGGTGTCCTGAACTTGTTCTGTGGGACAGGAAAGAATTTCTTAAATTGGCTAGATTAGAACCATCTTTCTTTCCCTGCTGGTCCTTGTCTCTGTTGCTGGTGATGACATGCCTGGCTTGTCTATGCAGCTGTAAGCTCGTCGAGCCAGGTACAGGCAAGTCTCATCTTATGCGGGGGTTCCGTTCCGTGGTTAGCGCTTAAAGCGAAAACCGCGTATAGTGAAACACTCATTGAGTTAAATGGCAGGCAGAATCACTCGCACTACAGATGCAGTTTTTATATTGTTATTTTTCTTTTTTTTCCCCTGTTTTTGCCGACCGTGCAAAGCTGAATTTGCACATGTTAAATGTGCCTAAGATGTGACTTGCCTGTATTCTCTCTTACTATATGTATGTCCATCTTCTAGTTGACTTCAGTTTGTCCTCTCAATGCCAATATAATATAGCCTTATCATTTCCCCAAGCCAGACTGGTTGGCTCGCTCCCTGATTTTAATACAGCCATCTTTTTCTTCAGTTGTTCATAGTTTTCTATATGCAATTGGAAAAGGCTAATTGCATTTCCCCATCTTGTGCAGTGGTGAACATTAGCTTGTTTTGATTAGCTTTTTTTTTTTAATTAAATGTGGATGTGTTTCTGGTCAATTTCTTTTAAAAGGGGCCTGAGCATCCCAGAAGTAATGGGAAAGTTCAGGACCGGACAAAGGGGGAGAGAGAGAGAGTTGCTGATGCTTTGAAATACTTGATATCTAAGAGGCACTTGGATACCTGTCGTGCTGAAAATCAGCCCCGTAAAAGCACATAGCAGTGTCGGGCTGGAAGGGACCTCAAGAGGTCATCAAGTCCAGCCCCCCTGCACTGAGGCAGGACCAAGCAAACCTAGACCATTGCTGACAGGTGTTTGTCCAACCTGTCCTTAAAACCTGCAGTGATGGGGATTCCACAAACCCCCCTAGGTAACCTGCTCCAGTGCTTAACTAACCTTATAGTTAGAAGTTTTTCATAATGTCCAATCTCAATCTAAATGAGGATACTGGATTTTCCCCTCCTTTGTAAAGTGCCTTGAGCTCTACCGGTGAAAAGCGCTATGTAAGAGCGAGGGGTTAGTATTCGTTTCCTGAGGTTTTGTGGGCTGTGACAGAGCCACCGCCATCCTAACAGGAAGCCAGAGGCGCTAATGCCTGTGAAAATACTTTCATGCAGCTCTTTTGCTGCACAGAGAAACCAAACCTAAGCTTCGCTGGGCAGCGGGACTGTGCTCACAGCTCTGCCCTGGAGTCCAGCTGCAGGTGTGCTTGTCCCCTCCCCTACAACAGCAGGTTCAAACTAGCTGACACCCCCCTTCACCATCTGGAATCTGCAGCTTGAGCTGGGCTGACATCCAGGCCCTGGGGAAGTGCAGACAGTGGCAGCGGTGGCTGCTATGGGCTGAGCAGAGAGATGGCATGTTGCTGTACAACAACTGTATTTACTTCCAGGCTGACTTTAGTCTCAAATCCCCTTTCAGCTTTCCATTGGCTCTACCAGAAGGTTAAGTTGTTCCCTCCCTCCCCTCAGCTGCCAATTCAGCCCTGGTGGAAGATGTAGGATTGAGGGCCCTGACAGCTGTAGTCCTGGGTGCATCCACAGAGCAGAACCAGCAGGGGTCTTAGCAGGGCAAGCCTCCCTCCCAAGCCATCCCACCTTAAGCTGGAGGGTTCACTTTGAAGAGGCAAAATGTTGGTTCAGCCTCAGTGGCACCTGCTAGCTGCAGTATTACCATCCCCAGGCATTCAAAAACCTTCAGACTCCTTTAAAAATCGCTTTAATCATACATGCATTTGGGGTTCTTTTTAGTTGCCTTCTGGTTCTGAACTTTCTGGGTTACACTTGGGTCATGTTTCAAGCTTATCTCAACCACGTGTGCCAGAAATTCCCTTTTTACTTTTTTAATGAAAGCTGAGATTCTCAGTTTATGTCTTGTCTCCAGGAGCTGGGGCTTTAAGAGAAAGACGGAATAACGTGAGATTTGCTATACAAATGCAGGAGTTGGCAATGCTGCTCAGAGCCCTATTCACACTGTGACGCAGGTTCAAGCCCTGTAATGCTGCAGTGTGGATGCAGCTCAAGCCACAGACTCAAGTCAGCAGGTCTATGTAGTGCACAGTGGGAGACCCAGGCCTGGCAATTGTAAACCCAGGTTTACAATGCAGTCTAGACACTCAAGTGAGGGCTTGGAAACATTGAGTCCACAAGCCTGGGTCCCACAGTGCCAGGCTTAGCATGCAGAGTAGACATACCCTGACATGCCTCAAGCTGGATGTGGGTACCTAGCTTTAACCTCCAGCTCTCAGTTTCAGCATCTGTTAACAGAGTACCAGAAGGGTTTATGTTAATTTAATGTTTGCAATACATTGCATAAGCATCAGATGAAAGCTGTTATATAAGTGCGAAGTACTAAAGGTCAATAATTTATTGGGACATCAGCCATCTCAAATATCTAATTACTAGGAAATTAACTTAGGCCTGTTGTCCCACAGGGCCGATGTCTCAATGTATTATGGGCAATGCTATGGATGCCACAAATAATTGCTGATGATGTATTTGGGCATTAAGGTTCTAGTGTTATGGTTCTAAATATGAACAGAAAAGCTGATTAAACAGTGGTGACCAGTATAAGCTGGTATCAGGCTGTGTCACTCAGAACAGCTTCTCTTGTATTTTTCAGCTTTGGGAGTGGAGGGCAAAGCTAAACCACACTCACAAAATGGCCAGTCACTGAACAAATGTATCAACAAAGCTGTGTTCAGACACTAACACTCAGCTGTAGTAATATGGGAGGTTAAAATATCCAGCAGTGCCTCCGCTTAAACCTACAGGAGACATTTTGATTTATTGATGTGGACATCTACAGAGAGAAATCCTCTCCTTACACTCAGGGCTTGTCTACTGGGGGAAATTGACCAGCAGGACCATACCAGTAGAATATTTGGGAGGAGTGTTGATTAAAATAAAAATTACAACAGATCTCCAAGCAAATCCCTTTACTCTCAGTATTAAATAAAGCATCTTCTATGAGGAAGTCAAATGTTTATTTTTTAATGTCTATGAGGAAGAATGAGACACTCCATTTCCAACCATAGGGAGCACAGGTTCTATTCTAGCCTTACTCCTGACTCATGGTGCAGCCTCATCTGAGTCACTTAGCCTTCCTATTGTTCAGTTGCCCCATCTGTAAAATGGGGCTAATGATTCCTGCTCCTTCATAAAGCGCTTTGCACTCAGCAAGTGTAATTTTTTTTTATTTCCAAAATATTTTGTAGGAAATTGGGAAAAGCCACTAAAATTCTCAAAGTAACCTTTTTTTAAAACCAACTCTTTACTTGGATGACATTTTTATTTCTGAAAAGTGTGAATTTTTTTTTAAAGGCAGAAAGAATGAAAAAGAAAACCCAGAACATTTTCCAAAAATAAGTTTCAGGAATTTTTTTTAAAACCACCTCCAACAGCCAAGCATTGGGATATCTAGTAGCACTGGATGGTGATGTTTGGATTACGTTTTTTTTTTTTTTTCCTGTCAGAAGTTGCCGGTTTGTCAGAATCAAAGTGTTCTGTGGGACTGAGTCAATTTTGATGAAGTTCTACCTGGATTCCTGCCAGCTCACCCACTTGGTTCCTTGGCAGCCCACCCAGTGGGCTGCTGGGAACCTGGAAGCCCAGTTTCCAAGGTCACAGATCTCTGGCAGCCTGGGCTCCCTGCTCCAGCACAGTGCCTGAGCAGGCTCCCAGTAGAGTGAACAATAATTCCATCTCAGGGAATTCTGAAATTTATTTTTGTTCTGAAACAAAACAAAATTTCAAACTCCTCCATGAAACAGAATGACCAACTCAAGTCCCTAGCATTCATTTGGGCCCTCTCCACACTAAAACAGTTTCTGTTTCGGGATACAAGGTTGCACCACCATCATCTGCCTACACATTTAAGTGTTGCAGCACAGATGGGAATGAGCCAGAGGGCACCACTGGTCTGTACATGGCATGTAGCAAACTCCCTTTGCCCTTCCACTTTGCTGCCCCCATTGTCACAGGCAGACACAACCGAGGAGCCCCTGGCGATGATGATCTGCTTTGTGTACATATATGCACCTTACAGCATCTCTCCGCAGGGCTCAGCGTGTTTACCAGACACCGTGCAAGATCAGTCCCTGCCACCAAGGGCAGTTCTCTCCCTGGAAATGGAAATTAAATGTCTGATTTTCAGATGTGCATGCACAGCTCCTTTTGTCTTCAGTACCTCTGACAATCAAGCCCTAAATAACTTTCTCATGGTTA